>NC_136639.1:11019245-11406745 GCF_949748355.1 Melanostigma gelatinosum | reverse complement strand
AACACAGGCGTATAGTTACAGTGCATTCAGCTCACACACTGTAGAAGCTCAGACAACCACATGCATGTTGTATCCAATTAAATTAAAATTTCATAATTTTACCATCCATCCAGCTGAACAAAGGAAACTTTATAGAATGCCCCATTAATACTCCTTTCATCAGCTATGAATTTGCATTTATCCACGCTTTAAAATTTCAGATCAATTTAAAAGAGCGCCCTGTGGTCATGTTTGCCCTGTTGTAAATATCAACTCCCAGCTAATGGCATTTACACTGACATTTCTACCACTCTGTTTTCCTCCACAGATGGCGTTAATGTTTTTGGTAATGCTCAGCGTGCTGCAAAGCTTCCTCATAAGAACTTTGCCCCACAGCTTTTTTGCTCCGTGGGTGTGTTTGCGTGTGTTTTTCACTGACACCAATGCACACATCGGCACAGTCGGGCAGTCAATGGAGCTCCAGTGTTGTGCGGTGATTGTGCTGGTCAATGTGCTCCGCTGTGCGACTGCATGCCCCCAAGACTGAGGCAGAGTCTAGACACGAGTCAGCCAAGCCGCCCTGCTGACCTATATCCTACAGTTACACTACGAGAGAGAGAAACAGAGAGAGAGGGGAAGAGCAAGGGAATAGAGAGTGGGATGGGGGGTGGGGTGGGGGGGTACATGAAGAGAGGATGCAGAAAGTGAAAGGCTGCCATAAAGTAAGAGAGCAAATTGAGAGAAGGGGGGAAGAGACGGAAACGAGAGACAGAGAGCGAGCGAACATGCAGACAGGAAAGAGGGGGATGGAGAGAGGGAAAGAGGGAAAGTGAGAGAGCGATGCAGCTATGGATAATTCAGAATGAGTTAAAAGGGGGAAGGCATAGGAGGAGAGGAGAGATTGGAAGTGGCAGCCAATAAAGCAAAGAGATAGCAGTGGCTAAGTACAGTATGTAAAGCAAAAGAAGAGAGAGCACAGAAAAAAATCCCAGAAGGAAGAACGACACATTGAATTACCCCCATAACATCATAGAACAGCATCAAAACGTGCATATCACTTTCTACACCGTCTTTAATATGAGTGTCATTATTGTAAGATATTTCTAGCAGTCTTTTTGTAAATAACTATTTTGTTTGGGATTTCTGATTCAATGTTCAGGTTGATTTCAGCAGCTGGTAAGAAGGGCAGTCATCAATGAACCATTCATGATTTTCTTTAACTCAGCAGCGTGGATGTATAACCTACACCTTCCATTGTTTAGCCATCATTAAACTACTACAAATAATCAAAAGATTTGTTTACACCGAACATTTATTATGCTGCAGAACCAGTCGTAACCATTAACAGGTTGGCTTTGAATTGTAATCAGTACGTGATACAAACTATGTTCAGTAAATTCTTAGTTAATTCTGTATAACTAAGAATTCATTGCAGTTTTCTTGCATGTAATTTTGTCAGAAAAACACAATAATATAATAATACCACAATGCATCAGTGCTGATATAAGTGAGGTTTCTGAACAGATTTCTAAAGTTGTACTGTTTCCAGTAGCATCATATTATGGTGAATGCATGATCTGTGGTATTGTAAATACAATCCTATTATTTTTGGCAGCCGCCATCCTTTTGTTAAGGTTTGTACACATCCAAAATCACTACGGCCGCTCCGAAGTAACTTAGTGTTTACCATCTCAACCATAAACCTCAATGGACAAATCATCATCTATGTCTTTCCAATTTTTCTTTCTCTTTTCCCATTACTCTTCTTCCCATGTATGAGAGAATGAATAGGCCCAGACAGAAGAGGACAAAGACTGAACATGTTTTTTTCTCTTTTCTTCTGCGCTTTGAGAGGATGAGCTGGACTGTACTAATAGTCTTTGTGTGTGTGAATGGGACAGAGGGCTTTTTGTGTGTGTGTTCCAGACAGTGGCGCATAAGGCAGGACTTAAGTAGATGTTCACCAAAGCGTGCGTAATTCCAGGGAAATATCAACTAATCCCTACACTCTTCCACCCTATACCCCTCCTTCAACATATATTATTCTCCTCCTCCTACTCATCATCGTCATCAGCATCATCATCATCCTACTGTGTTGATACAGTAAACCATAAATCACTAATTTCTTCATCTGACAAAATTTGAAGCAAAGGTATAGTGTCAAAATCAAAAATGTAGAGATGTACATTCAGACATGCAATCAGACACATACTACACTGCACTCTCTCTCTCTCACACACACACACAAACACGGGCATACACACACACACACACACTCACACACACACACACACACACTCACTCACACACGCTCCATGGGGGATTGTTGTTATTTCTTAATCCTGGTGGATTAACAGACTAACAGACTCATTTTACCTCAGCCCAAACAAAGAGAGATGTCAAATCATCCACCCAATGCTAAAGGTGATGATCGTATTAACTCATGAAGCTGTACGTGTTTGTGCGTGTAAATGTCTGTGAGTTTGTGGGGGGTAGGGTGTGGTGTGGTGGTGGTGGGGAGTTATCTGGCACCCACAGCATGGGAAAAAAGCAAAAGGTTGAAATTCATAACACCTGTTGGAAAACACATAAACTCGCAGAGTGTCCACTAATCCACATGCTAGACTCCAGATTAACGAGAAAGGATGGGGATGTGGGCGAGGGAGGGGTTAAAAAACATTTCGTCCAGACCCATCCCCACCCCATCATCATCACACATACACACACACACACACACACACACATTCCCTCCCCCTCCCGTCAGATTATAGTGCTTAATGCTGCCCCTGTGCGACAGACAGTAAGAGGATCTCTTGGTGGCGTCCCCCAAGGCTCCGTTATTGGTCTTCTAGAAAAGCCCCCCTTGACTGGACACCTACAGATATATGGGTGGGAGTCAGAGGTCAAGGGTTCGGGGTAGGAAGGCTATGAGTTGGTTATGAAGGATACATCTGTCTGTTTTGATGAAAGGGATTACTGTAAATCAAGCCAGTATTGCCTCAAGAGCGTAAGGAAGAAAATAGCTTAAAAATCACTAAAGCGTAATGTTTTAGGAGACTGAAATGTGGTTATGACTACACATTCTACAAAACAACAGTCCAGGGTGTGACACACAATGATATTCTATTTCTATGTCCCACACACTCAAATCAGACGGTTTCAGTGGTCCTCTTCAGTAAAGACTGTTATCAGGAAGTGTCTCTCTTCCGACCGACCCATCTTTTGCAAACCATCAGTGAATATTAAATGAAGACGCTGATTTGCAAAACTGTTGCCGTATCCTCTGTTGGTTTATATCATTACGAACCACTTCAGAAAATCAACATAACTATCAAGTAGCCCTGAACATGAAAGCCTCAAACAGTCCCAGTTTGCAATTTCCTCCCCATTTCCACGTCAACGTTTATTAAGCTCTCCCAAAGAAATCAACGACGACTAAATTATTTTGAGATAGAGCCTCGGGCTACAGGGCATCTTCAATATGCCGACCAAAAAAAAAATATATATATATATATATATATATATATATATATATTAAGAGGAACAAGGAGAGAAGAGAGAAGGGGGAAATGACTGACTCAAAGTAAAACTAGATTTAATATCTTAATGGCTTTGTGTGAAAAAAAACAGATAATAGAGAAATCCAATTAAAATCTGATGATTGGCACTGTGAGGTAGAGACATGAAACTGTTTGTCTGAACCACTGGCTCTATATAAAGCTTTGATTAGATGATGCTAGTAATAGTACCAGCCAGACTAATAGGTTGTATATTTTTAACTCTGATATACCACAGGCTCTAAGCACTTAACACGGATGTACAACACTGAAGCATCAAAAAGGGCTCTGACAAAGTGGCTGAATACAAATAATGGAGTAACTCATTGCAAGAAAGATTTATTTGATTTGCATGAACACAAAAAATCGTACTGAGCCATATTCAGAGAGCATGTGAGTGTGTGTGTGTGTGTGTGTGTGTGTGTGTGTGTGTGTGTGTGTGTGTGTGTGTGTGTGTGTGTGTGTGTGTGTGTGTGTGTGTGTGTGTGTGTGTGTGTGTGTGTGTGTGTGTGGTGCGTAAGTGTTTCCCCTAATGCTTCTCAAGGTGACTTGGCCGTCCTCCTTCAGGGCTTTCCTTTCAATTCTTTTTGGGATTGAAATTATGATGAAGTAATTTTTCTACAGAAATTGCCTATGTCACTTGTGGTATCTCTCTGCAAATTTCTCAAGTGTATTTTCAACCCCTCCCTCTCTCTCTGTCCTGCTCTCTCCATCTCTCATCCCCCCCCCCCTCTTTTGGCTTTCTCTTTCTTTCTCTGAGTTCTCACTTGACATGTCAATGTGTCAATGTCACATTACACGGAGGCAATATACGTGGAACAATTTGGTGCATGACAGAAAAAACGAGCTACCTCTTTATTTCACACCAGCAAAACCTGTCTTTGAGGTATACGGCCATGCTCTCATACATACAGACACGTGCACAGACACACAAATACACTCACCAGGTTACAGACACGTGCTCATACCCACACACAGTCTCACAGTGAAAAATCACCTGCTTGTTTCAGGGGGAAATAAGAGGCAGTGTGAAACATGTCGTCAGATTGGAGAGGGAGATTCCTCAGAGACCTGTGGCCTAATTTCATATTTTCAAGAGGAAACTTATCTAATTATATAAGTTAACTTCCTAGTGGTTGATTCAAGGGCAGAACTGACTGAATTAACAACCTTAAGAGAAACAAGGCTTTCACATCCTGCTCTCCTCAGGCTCGTTGTTTTATTTCTCTTGTCTTTCAACACACAATCATATATCTCCAATGGCGTGCTCTTCCCACACAGTAGCTTGATCATAATCTTGTTTTGTTGTTGAGATACTAGCAACTTCCAATAATCAGGGAAGTTAATTCTGGTGGAGTCTCTTTTGCACTGTGTTTGAGTTGCACTCTTATATCGTGTTTACATTGCATTATATCCAAATTCAAAGATGAAAAAAATCGAAATTGTCTTGCTTGCATGCATGAAACTCAGCCGACATAGATTATCATGTCTCGTTTAAAAGAAAGAGCTTTATGATGCAGATTAATTCAGAAAGGTGCTTTAAACTCTAATCAGATCTACCCTATAGGGGGTAACTTTAGTGAAAGTATGAAGTGTCTGCCACTGTAATTGTATTTCGCAGCAGGCTGTGGGATGAAAAAAACACATATTTGCAATGTCTGGCAACACTAAACTTTGACATATCAATAAATATGTTTGCAACACACTTCCTGTCTACTCTTCCTTCAAAACAACATCTCTGTGTAGCAGGTACAGCATTAGATGGGACGGTAAAAGCTTTGCAAGGGAAAAGGCCAGGATTCAATAAAGCTGCATGGAAAATAATGGTAAAATTGTCGACTGAGACGGAAAGTTATGGGTTCCAACAGAACTTAAACAAGGATGCATTTTCAGTCTCACATGTGTCTGACAGAACAAATACGCATTAAGTTTATTTTCTTCCATTTTACTTCAATTGCGTAACTGTTAGAGGCATGGGAAAAGCTATTTAGATACACTGGTGAGTGGCTGAGCTTGGCAAAATGCAGTGTACAACAAATTCAAGGAATAGTTTTTTTAACCAAGAACTCCAGTATTTGGATCACGTAGCTTTAAAAAAAAGGTGTCAGATACATATTAAGTCAACAATATATTGGATGGGACTCTGTATTCAACACTGAAGGACTCAGATCGGGATCCGGACCTGAAAAAAATGTGTGTTGAGACCTGAGGGCTGCCAAAACACTGCTGTTTTGTGTTTAGGGTTAGCAGTATACTTTGAACTAAATGCTGAGATATTACATGAGTTCACCAACTTAGTGTGTCATGCTAGCATGCTAACATTTGCTAAATGACACCAAACACAAACAGCTGAGGCTGATGGGAATGTCTTTTTGTTTTTGCACATATTTTGTCATAAACCAAAGTATTTGACAACATCTTTTGAACATATGATCACATTCAATCAGATGAATCTTTTTGGCACCAAGACCGTCTGTGCCGAATGTCAAAGCAACACATCTAATAATAAAAATAGAATTTAGACTGGACCAAAGTGGTTGACAGTCCGACACATCGACACATGCCTAGAGCCACGCCGCCAGCATGGCTAAAAAAAAGGGAGGGAAGACAAGAAGGAGAAGACATACTGAAACAAACAGAAAACAAGATGCATGCAACCATATAAAAAAAAGACAAACGCGATGGACACACAACAAATTCAAGGTCAATCAGTATAAATTTGACAACCTTTAAGGAAGGAGGACTGTCCGTCACACAGACAGACAGACAGACATAGATGGGCAATCAGGCTGCAATAGAAACAGACAGTGAAACATAAAGGCAGAAGGACCTAAGATATCTCGGCGCAGAGTGCTGCTTTCTCCTTCTCCGAGTTCAGCCCTTAGGCATGGCCCGGTCTGCTTCTCCTGCTCCCTTCCTCCCTCCTAAGCACCATATGGACAGAGTCGCCTATCTCACTCCAGTATATTCTCATCAAACACAACCTCTATGTTCCTTTGCTTCCCATACTCGCTCAACAGACGATGTACATATTTGATCATGTTTAAAGTAATTTCTCTGCTATCTCTGAGGCTTAGTGAGAGCAGTGAATAGTTGGCAATGAGTCGTAATCCTTCTTAATGGAGTCCCCAGCCCTCAGATGGATTGAAGTCCACACAGCACACAGATCACATAAGGACACATTTTATTGCTTCGACAAAAAAGGAATGAAACCTTTATTGTATTTTGGATAGATAACTACCCCTTTCCCCCCCCCCCCCCTGTCTGTCTTTCACTGTTTCTTATTTTCTTTGTCTTTTACTTCTGTCTGTTTCATCCTGACCAGTCTGGGATTTTTACCACGCCTGCTTTGGTCATTACATCACAATTATGGAGCTGTTGGTTCCGGAGAAATAAGAGATGAAAAAAAAGGTAGAGTGGAAAAAAGCGACAGATGAAATGTAGGTCAGTGGAGATGTGCTCGGGGCAGTTTCTCTCTCTGTTTCTCTCTGTTTCTCTCTCTCCCTGGGCCACAGCTAAAGAGGCTAAAAGAGATTGGGGGTGAAAGTGCCTCTCACCCACACCTGCCTCTCTCCTACCTCGTACAGATGTGCTGAAGCTGTTATTTCATAGAAAAACGCTGAATTGACAGACGCTGAACGCCGGGCGTGACGATAACCGCGTGCGACAAGAGTGGCTCTTTTCAGCAGCGACAGGACAGACAGTCACTTCTGCTCATTCATGACATGATGACATGAGCTTTTACATTTTCTTAATATTTCACTGAGCAGAGCACCAGAGGTCACCAGTTGTCGGTCTGGGGTCAAAGGAGACTTGCTTTCCTTTTGGCTTGGTCAGTCAGGGTCTACTACCCCTGTGATCGCTAGAGTATGCTGTGGTTATAAATCGACTACAATGTAATCATAAGACAAGAACACTGTTTAACCTTAAAAAAAGAGAAGTGAGTAATAAAAAATATCGTCTCATGTTTTGGTGTACATATTGTTCTATTTTCTACTGTAGTTCCCATCAGAAGATCATGCAATTTACAGCAGTCTTACAGTGACACTGAACCAGTGAACGCACTTCACATCGATACCATAGGAACACTTTTGAGTTATTTTAAAATAAACCTGTCAAATACATTAAAGACAACACCCATCCCCAGAGGTTTAATAAGTAAATCAGGGAGAAGTTTGGATCAAACAAACTGTATAACATGCAGCCTACTGGGTCAGTCATTGTACAGTGGGCTAACATGGACGTATACTCTTTCATTTTCCAGGTCAGTATTTCAGAGTTCCTCGGAGGAAGGATTGAGAGATGCAGTGCTCATTCCGTTAAACCTTCATATCTGCATCTGCAATGCTATGATAATATGTCAATATAATTGTTTTCTGTATCAATTAACAACCTATTTAGTATCTTTATCAGGATTGTTTCATAATTGCTGTCACTTAGCAGCAATGTTTTTGAATCACGCTAATATCTGACAAGCACAAGCAATCAATCAAGTTCATATGACAGTTTTTAAAGCATGGCTTTGAAACTATTTGACTTCTGTTCATTTTAAATTGTTTTGTTTTTTACAAAAAAAAAGATTTATTCATTTATTTTACTGCCACGTGTTTCTATGAAACATTTCAAACAAATAAAACTGGAAGGGGAGCAAGGGGAATAAATAATCTCTTCCCACTCTGCAGAATGTAAGATCTCAGTAGCCCCCTGGATATGAGACCAGATTAAAGATAGACTTTTTTATGTGCATGCATAGAAATAGTCTAAATTGCATGGAGCTGACTAAATGTGAAGGGTGACATTAAAACTTTGCTGTGACTGTGTCTGTGTTCCCTACTGTAGCAGCAGAGTGCGCTCAGGCTACGTGTGCGTGCGTGTGTGTGTGCGCGCGTGCGTGTGTGTGCGTGCGCGCGCGCGCAGGCTCCGGGCTGAAGGCTGAGAAGGAGAGAGTGGGAGGAGCGGATAATGCTCCAGTCCAATCACGGCCGCCGGGTAACGTCTCTCATGCGCTCTTTCCTCCCTCAGCCCACAGAAAACAGTGAAACCCTCCCACAGAGGTGAGAGCGTAGATGTCATGAGAAAAGCGACCGCACTACCAGAGCGCAACAACCGACGCACCGTGCGAACTCAGCCCGACTCCCTGCGACCTGGTCTGGGATGCTTTTAGCGCAGAGACGCCTCCACTCAGGGCAGTCCGTGGAAGTCGACGCAGATCATCAACACTCTTTTAGTTGTTGTTGTTATTTTTAACCGAGGATCTTCCTCCCGCATCCTCTCATCTCTCCCTTTTCAATTGTTTATGTTTGTTTCTTCATGACTGATGCTTTGGGAAGCGAGCCTCAGTACCAGCTCCAGCAGCGGAACCATGCGAGGTAAGACCATCCCACTGCTCCAAACACCGCCGCATTTTCCCTCATGCCGCTAAACACGCATGCACACACACATTTCACGGCAGGCTTTATCCCACCTTTGGCCATAAAAGTTTATTCTGGGAGTTTTAAGCAGCAAAGCGGGTTTGTCACTCTTTCGCATCCGAGCGGAGAGTGTGTGACTGCATGTCTCAGCACCTTACACTGTAAATGTATCAACATTTATTTGGGTTCTCTGCGTGCGTGTTTTGAGTCTGAGTGTAATGTGTGTGGAAAAGGCCTACAGTTTTGCAAATTCATGCGTAAAGCCATTGGAGTCTGTGATTGTAAATTAAAAGTGGCGCATGATGTTTGATTAAAGCTTTAATCATTTTAGCTCTCGCGCTCCCTTCCACACCAACGTAAACTGCGGATCGGTTGCTACCAGGTCAGATCAGGTGATGTGCAAAAAAGACAACTTTATGTCGTTATCTTCTGGGGATAAACTTTATTGGAGACTTTTCTCGCGCTCCACTAACCCATTTCCGTGACGTTCTGCACCACGCCGGGGATGTTGAAATTCAACGTCAATGTCGTCCTGCGCACATGCATACACACACACACACACACACACACACACGCACACACACGCACACACAGGTTAACAACTCTTTCCACTCTCACTAAGCCTTTCCTTGCTGTTATTATTAAATTCCCTTTGAATCAGGAAAATGCGTTTCTCCTCAATCAGTATTTGCAGTTTATCGGTCGTTTTATGAATGCTTAAATATTTCACCTGATTATTATCAGCTGAGTGTGTTTGGATTTGTTTTTATTTACTGCTCATAGTTTAGTGGAATTATCGCTGACGCAGAGTGGCAACTCTCGTTCAACTGATCTTGAACTCTGATTTATAAATCAGTTTTTAATTGGGAGCACCTCCTTGTGTGACTCTCTGACGGTTGAAACAATTAAAATCATTTAAACTGAGAGTGTTGCAACATCAAGTTGGCGAAGGAAGAGAGATAAATTGTTCACATAAACTTCACATCAAAAAACGTAAATGCTTTACTATAATTAAGAAAAGCATAGGGTGTCAAATTAATATACAGTTTGCATCTTCTTAAAAATAAAACACATACGTATACTGACTTTTTACATTGGATTATGGCCCTATTGTAATCAGAGATTTTGTTGTAATAATATCAGATGATAAATAATGGGCCAGTATTATTATTTAACTGATTCTTGTTAACATTATTAATGACACTATTGTTAATTGTAATGATAAACAGGAGCAATTCAACTAAAAATACGATTTTATGGGTTCAACTTAATTTGAATCCAGTTTTTACAAAAAATAAATGGTCAAACAGCTCAAACTATCCATCCGTCTATCCATCTGTTTACTGATACTGTTTGTGTTTGAATGTCATGAAGCTTCCTGCCACCACAGCTTCAGGCCATCAAACCTCGGGCAACACAAACATGAGAAGGCCAAACACCTCCCATCTCTCCCTCTTTCTTTCTCTCTCTTATCCCATGGCAAACTCCTCTGTCATGCACCTTGTATTTTTACCACATTTGAATGGGCCTCGCGACCACTCTCGTGCATGGGAGGCTTTGGGGGTATACCGAAAGCTCTTTCACTTTATAGCAGTGGCAGAAGAGGCCCCCAAAGCTTCTCTCTCACCCCTCTTTCTCCATATCTCTCTCTCTTTCTCCCTCTCTCTCCATCTTCCTCTCTCCCTCTGCATGCCCCAAAGGGTTTTGTCAGATAGAATTAAATCAGTGTGGACCGTGCGGCCCCCACTCTCAACCTGTGTGTGTGTGTGTGTGGAGTCTCGGCTGCCCTTACACAGAAATGTGCTCACAACCACAAGGTTATGAAAAATAGAGGCCCCTCATGCAGCCGTGGTAATTATCATTTAACAATAGCCACAACTCCTGAAGCCCTGACCGAAGATGATGTCACCCCATCGCCTGACCAGGAAATGGACAAATAACACAGATTAATATCATCAGGGCCTTTTCAGAATCTCAGAAAATGGCCTATTGTGTTGTTGTTTTTTTCAATATGACTCAGTGTTGTGTAGGATTTTGTTAAGAAGGTCATTATTTCTGTACTTTCAACGGCACCATGATGATGCTGTTAACAGTGTTCCTCTGAAAAAAGAGAAGAAGTTGCGTTATGAACTTACATCAGTAACAGTGGCATTGGATTTTTATATTGCAAAACGTTTCTGTGATAGCAACGTTTTATTTTCTAAAAATTAGCCTATATATATAGATATATATATATACATTAAAAAAGGACAAGAAATTAAAATGATTATTTTCCATTTTGATTTGAATTGATAATAATGTCCGTCATCATAGCATTTAAATGTTAAAAGTCATATATTTCCAGAAATAAAACACAACATCTTCAACTTCCTCCAACAAAAAGTTTCATTTAGTTACAATTAATATAAGCACAGTGCTTCTTCTGTTCTAAGACAAGCAAATGTACACACTTAGAGGGATATAAATATTTACAGAAATTTACACAACATCACAAACATAAATTGGCTTTGTAGACATGTATCCTGCACGTCCATCGTTTCCCAGTTTCCTTACATTTGAACCCTTCAACCTTTGTGTTACTGGTATAAGCCAAAGAGCTTATACACCACTGAGATGGACCCGGGTCAGACAAAGAGTTCAGCGATGGAGGGAGCAACAAGGGAGGAGGTGATTACAGCGTCATTTCATCTCCTCTGTTAGCGATATGTGTCAATCAATCACAATCTCCCATGCTCCTTCAACATGGGAAAAGATAGGATGACAGACAATAGGAGAGTGTGATAAAGCAATAAACCAGTCAGGTGATGACAAGCAGTGTCAAAAAAAGAGCACAGAAAAAAGTGTTAGGCTACAATCTACAGCAACAGTGACAACATTAGTGTTAGTTCAATTTCAACGTCATTCATATTACCTCTCGCACGATGGTTTGTGCTCTCATACAAACAGAAAGCACTGAAAATAGATGCACGGACACACAAACAGCTGCAATACTACGCATGACGGCCTCATGCCAATAGAATTAGTCCAATCCTGCTTTGCTTCGGAGGCTTGTGTGAGCATTGATTTGTCCGATTCTAAAGCATTCCGGGATCAATTTTTAGTCGAAGCCAACGGAAGCAGTCTGTTCAGATAAATCTATGGCACGTATGTGGCATGGGTAAATGTATTTAACTTTTAGATTTAGATCCACAAGCAAACATTTTAAAAATATTCAGCACTTATTTTATTTTCAGTATGTTTTTGTTGTTGTAATGTTTGTTCCTGTTCTTTGTTATAGTATGTATGAAATCGGTCAATGTGTTTATAACATATTGGTACTGTAACACCCTTATTTAGCATTAAAAAGCAAACATTAAACAAGTGCTTTATAGCACCATCTGTTTATTCATGTTTTTGTCAACAACCATAACTCGTCCTGTGGGCGCCCATAAACAGATAATGAATGACAATACAGTAAAACACAGTTGCAATGAAATAAAATATGTCTACATGGGAGAAGTTATAATTGTTTACAAATACTACACATTAATAAACACTTAAAATACTTTATATCTGCTTACAATTACACTGCAAAACCATTATGTAAATGTTTCTATCGTGCTTAAAAATGCTACGGGGGGTTAAGATAACAATGAGAAAAACATATAAAGTGTCTCAAAAGATTACTAAAATCATTCACAGTGAGTCTACATTAAACAAACTGCGAGACTGGCATACTTTGTACTGAATGATGGGGGGGCCTATTTGGAAACCAGCAGCACCATCCTCAGTCAGAAACAGCAGGTTGGCACACAGCTTGTGTCACCAAATCACTGTTTTCCATTGTTGCCATGAAATCACTTATTGCGCACTTAGTCAGCACCTGGCCTGAGCGAATCTCCGATTTGAAGTGTTATCAGGGTTCTGTGTGGTCTGTTGTCGAGCTCGGTGTTGTTGATTGTGTTGTTTATTGTGCGTTTGTGCTGACTAATGGCGCAGTGTTACGTAAGAAGAGAGGGGAGATTACCCCAAACCCATGCAGGCCACACTGTTAATCCCTCAACACAGCCCCACTGACTGACTGAGGAACCGCCAGCGTTCTGTTGCAATACACGCAAGCTTACATTCACTTCCCTCTGTCTTTTCCCTTGTCTTGATAAACCCACAGTCTACTCCTCACCCAGTGTGTCTGCCTGACCTTTTTTCAAGCCGTCAACCAGAAACATCGCACCATGCTGTGTTTGTGTGGCCTGAATAGCACTTCTGTTGTCCCACTGAGCCGCTATCATAGCTCGTGTTTGTTTAGCATGTGCTCAGCGTGCGCTCCATGTTGGTTTTATCCCTTTGCGGCTGTCTGGTGGGGTCTAGGCGAACAGTTTTTCTCCTCAGTCAATTCTCTCTCTCTTATTTTTAATCTTTATACACACAAAGCGTGGGCTGTACGGCACGCTTCGGTTTGTGTCTCTACTTTATCTTAGCCAGGAGGGATTTCAGCCTGAACCACTCCTAAACTCTAAATCTGCCTTGAAGTCATAAGTCCTCTGACAGCTCCTTCTGTTTTGTCAGTTTTACTCATCCATGAAGCCAGCATGTCTCAATGGAGGCACGATAATATTCAATATTCACATTTTCCTTCGATTTGCATTGAAGTAAAAAAGAAACTGGGGGAGAGGGTGACTGCGCTTGTTAAGAGCAGAAACCGAGTAATGTATGAACAGAGGGACCATAGATATTATTGGATGGGTAGCTGTTATAAAAAGAAATATGTAAATGCTCGTATCGAGATCACTTGAGCAGGAATTGAGTTGTGCTTTCTCACAATCAGTCAGAGATACAGAGTGCAATGTTTGATAGTCCAAAGTCAGAGAGCATGTTCACCTGCACTTCTGTTTTCAAGAACCATGTATAACATCTACTGTTGGATTGATGCAGGCGTAAACAGCATTTAGGAAGCGGGAAATTTGTAATGGACATGGCTTTTTTTCTCTCTTCTATTTCAGTCTCTTTGGGAATGAAAATATTTCCTTTTTATGGAGTGCTCTTCATCCACTTTAAAAAAAAAATGGAATTATTGGAGAATCTATGAATTGAATAAACGTTTTAAGAAAGTCTTAAAATGCAGGAGATAAAGAGAAAGTAGAGAAGGGAGAATGTGAGTGAGTGAGATAAGAAAAGAGAGAAGAAGTAAGAGACAGACTCAAGAGTTATATAATAGAGTAATCGTTCATGTGTGTGCTTGAGCAAGAGTGTGTGTATACGTGCAAATGTAAGGGATAACAGGGTAGAGGGTGGATAAAACAGTAGAATGTGTTTACTTGCATGCACATTGACACACACACACACACAGACAAAGATACTGCCCTTTCCTCACAATACACTTGCAAGCCAGCCCTTAGCAATGAATAACACCAGCACCCGTAATAGTGGCGTCCAAAGTCCACACTTGCAAACTACCTACTGGACTTCAGCTAACACTCAGAGCAGATTAGTCCATATACTGTAGGTTTGTGTCAGTGTTACGTTCAGATCTCTACTTCATACATATAGATTCAATTCTCATTCTCAAACATATTTCTTAAGGTAATAAAATATTGGTTTATGTTTTGAAGACGCAGTCTTGAAGCTTAAAACAAAGCTGTTTTTCTTATTTCTTTACCGAATTAAAAAAATTCATGGTTTTCATTCCAAAAATAATATGAACAACATGGATTACTTGTAAATACTGTATTGCTTTGACGGAGACTAGTTGTGCATGAAAAAGCAGCATTTGTCTCCAAAAAGATTCAAAGAAGAGGATGCAAAAATACACTCCAAATGATCTCTTTGAAATGTCAAGACCATGTTGCTGAATGTCTATACTCTGTGAAGGTGTTCAGTGTTGGCAGGTGCATAGCACGCACTAGCAACAATAAGCCTATAATATGACTTAACCTACGACGGCATCTTTTCTCAATGACGAAGATTAGCTTGTTTTAGTGCTATAATCTCATTGAAGAGACTCTTATTAGGTCTATCTTTCTTTCTCTCTCTCTGTCCAAATCCTGAGTAACCGTAGTGTGTGTGTGTGTGTGTGTGTGTGTGTGTGTGTAGGTGTGTGTGTGTGTGTGTCTGTTCAATTGTGTGTCCTGTGGCTGTTGATGTGAGATCTCCTGTACACAAAGAGAGCGTGATTATGAAACCAAGACTGCTGCTTTCGCTCGCTCTCTCGACTCAGATTTAATGTTCATAACGCATTCTGTTAAATCATCCCGCTAGAGAGTGTAAGAGAGAGAGAGAGAGAGAGAGAGAGAGAGAGAGAGAGAGAGAGAGAGAGAGAGAGAGAGCAGGTGAAGAGCAGAGGTGGCTGGGGAAAGCAGAGCGGAGCTGTGTGATAGTCTTTGTGATCAATTTGCCTCTGTGAGAGATGCCCCTGGGGCCACTTTGGGGAGAACCTTGTTAGGCTGAGTTAAATTGTTGCCCGAGGCGAGCTATTAGCGGCCATCCCTGAGAGAGCACACACACATAGACTCACACACACATGCGTGCTCACACAGTTGCTTAAACAGACACACTGAAACGCACACATTCCAACCAAACTCAAACAGAAACTCATCCATATGTTCGCGTTCAAACTGACAGATTCACTCTAAAAGGAATACACAAATCCACAACCACTGGGGCAAGAATCGTTACTTTAGTGGTAATACTGCAATGCAAAAGTTGGGTTCACAACCTTAACATTTAATTAGAAAAATTTGGAGAATTCGTCAAAGTACTCCAAATGCTAAAATACGCTTGCATGCTTTGGGAAATGGCCGACAGGAATGTACGGTGTAAATAGTTATTTGCCTGAAACATTCAAAAATAATCGGTATGTTTGAAAGTATCAAAAGTAAGAGTGCTCATAGCTGGCCCTTTAAGAGATTATATTTACGGTATGTAATCTGACAATTATTATTGCTTCATTAACGTATAACTGCAATACATATAAACAGTGTGTTGTGGTGTGCTTTATAAACGGTTGGGTAGTTGAATCTATAACAATACATATTTTATTTGTGGATCATATGTCTATCTAAGCTAAGTAACTAGTGACTACTACTAACTGTGGCTTTCAGACAAATGTAGTGTGGTTATACAATAGTTCCTCCAAAATGTACTTGAGTAGAAGAATTAAGCAGCACAATGACTTCATTACTTTCTATCACTGCACGCAAGCGCACTTTCCTTACGTGCACACATGCATGTTTATACATTATGTAAATATACTTTCTCACAAACAATATCCACATCATCCAGTCAGATTTGGAAGGAAATATTTTCTATTTTTCTCAGTGATTTTATTCAGTCAACTATTCATATTAAGTGCTGATCTGTTCATTAAAGCTTTGAAATCCATTCGACCTCACTCATGTTGATGCTCCTGTTTTATCTGACTGACCAGCAACTATCACAATAGGATGCGACACCGAGGATTATCTAAGAACTGACTTTTCTGTCTGTCTCTCCATGGATTCCCCTCTCTTTCTATCTCTTTCTATCTCTTTCTACACTGGAATGGCCACCTTTCCTCTCCCTTCCCCCTCAAAGACACACACACAGACACACACACACACACACACACAGGCACAGGCACACACACTGTCATCTACAATTAGGCTCAAGAGAAACAACACAGGAGGAGGAGCGTGAGGTTACGGGAGGATGAAGACACGGCCAACCAAACATTATTTTCTCACCTCACGACAGGATCTCAGTCTGTGTGTGTGTGTGTGTGTGAAAACATATTCTTCTCTGCATCCGTACAAAACATAAACACCACAGCCGCGCTCTGTGCTTTAACAGCTCAGTGTTTACACATGTCCTCCATCGTGAGGGTGAAGGCGTGAGAGAGGAAGGATATATATACATATATAAGAGAGCATAAAGCACTCTTTGTGTGCGTGTGTGTGTGTGTGTGTGTGTGTGTGTGTGTGCATGTCAGTAAGAGCGCCTCAGTGTGTGTGCATTCTCATGGTTGATTTCAGGACGGTAATGACCAGATGCAGACCTCTCACACTTGGACTCGTTCCTTCCACCCTGATGCACTCTCTCGGTCCTTGAGGAAAGGTCAAAGGCTGCCAGGGTCCTACAGGTCATCCAGGGGGTTGGAGTGTGAGCGTACGCCGGTGTGTGTGTATACAGTGACCATGAGAGGCAGATCTGAGAAAGCAGATGGCCGAGTGTGTGTGTGTGTGTGTGTGTGTGTGTGTGTGTATATATATGTGTTCAGGCAGGGGTTGGGTTTACCCTGTGGATTTTTTCCCACGCCTCATCTCTTATCCATCTGAGGACACATGCACTGGGTGGGAGACTGTGTGTGTGTGTGTGTGTGTGTGTGTGTGTGTGTGTGTGTGTGTGTAGGTGTGTGTGTGTGTGTGTGTGTGTGTAGGGAGGAAGAGGGGGCCAGCATAGAAATCATACAGTAAAGTCTGCTTTTTCAAAAGCAGTTTTCAGTAATGTATGCATTCAAGCATGTCTGAATGTGCCTCTGTCTGTCTGAACGTGTCTCTGCAAGTGTGTGTGTGTGTGTGTGTGTGTGTGCATGTGAATCGATGCACTGGATGACAGCCAGTGGCCCCCTTCTGTTCCCTCTCAGTGGCGTCCAATCACGCCGCTGCAAAGCATTCTATGAGCAAACCGCAGCTGATCCCAGACCTGCTATCTGAGCAATTACCCAGAGTGCTTTGGTGCCACATGGCAGGCTGGACAAGCTCATGCCCTCTGACACACAGCAAGGGGGGAGGGCGAGAGAGACTGTTTTACTGACTGTTTGTACGTGTGTGTGTATGTGTGGGGGGGGGGGATGACGATAGACTGATGGGAAAAGCGGAGGCTGGGGGTGGTAGCATGTATGCTCATGCAGCAACAGTGTGACTGTCTATATTACTCAGTGGACAAAGACATGCTTGGCGGTGAGGGATGGTGATGGGGGAGGGGAGATGGGCACGCTGCTTGGCATTATGATTATTACTATAACACACTGAACAGCAGACTGGACAAACAAAGAAAAAAACGGTACAGGACTGTGTCATCTTGTATTAATGAGGATGGTTCATGTTAGCATGTCAGCGTTACATTTATCAATCAGATCTAGATGTTTGAGTGAGGGATGATAATCGCTGCCATTGAGTTCACTGTTGCTGTTTAGAGTCGCAACCAATTCTTTTCTCAATTAATTCATTAAACGCGCTATAAAATGTCTGAAAATAGTGAATTCCCATTTGATTTTCCCAATGTCCAAGGTGTCTGACCAACAGTCCAAATCTCACAGAAACTTAATTCTCAATGACATAATCCAGAGAAAAGCAGAAAAAGGAAAAAAAAGACCGAACCAGAGAATGATTGCCAGTTTTGCCTAAATTACTGCCAATTCAAATTCCGCTTATCAACTCATCAATTCATTATATCCGGGGCTCTCAAGTATAATTTCACTATTTGGCACTCAAAAAAATACTTTTGAAAAACTCAAAGTAATGTTTCTTTTCAGAGATCTTTACTGTTTTATTTCAACCATAGAAATTACGACCAGATCTTTGCTAAATTAAATAATATTTTCAGCCTATTTTAGATTGTATTTCATTCCGGAAAGTCCTGTTCTAGCTGCTTATGTTTAGTTACCAGAAGCTTGGCTTCTTTTGTTAAATGTAAAACGTTTTTGTTTTTTTCAGGAGAAAATATTTATATCCTCATGATTGAGTATCCAAAAAATATTGTTTTTGTTTATAAATATTTGTACAAATAAGAATTGCATATATTCAGTTGCAGTGGCCACTAAGGCTCACAAACAATTACATTTATGATATATACTGTACACTGTCGCAAAAGGAGAGAGCACATACAGTATGGAAGACAGGTGAAAGTGAGCAAAATGTGCTTTATTTTATTTATTTTTCTAAGGAGAGCAGATAGTCCACCACTCTTCAACAATTTATTTGATGTTTCAGATTGTAAAAACTGACGGGGAAAAAGGAAAAGTGTGACAGCACATACTGCAAGTCCGTTTGAAACCATATGCAGTGGCAGTGTTTCATTGATTTAATGGGACAGTATGATGTGAAAACATGACAGAAGACACAAGGGAGATAACCCAAGCAGCACTGCTATACGCTATTCCCAGCTGTGTGTGTTAATCCACTCAGCGATCATGCCAACAAAAGTTTTCTCGGTGCTTTTCATCATTGGCGGAGGGAAAAAAACGCTTGTTCCTCTCTAAGCTCTATGTGACAAGGAAGACAGAGCTACGCTGAGAGATGGAAGTAGATCATGAAATACAGAAACTGAAATGATTTCCCAGTCACACAGCCACTTACAGCGAGGAGGAACACTCAGAGACAAATGCAAAAGTGGAATGGATGGTGAACAGTGATTGCATATTTCACAGTATATAAACATCTAAGACCAGCGCTGGAGTTGTTCAGATTTAACAAGGAGTGGTGCGGGGTAAAGTGCTGATCTCCTTTATTTTCCCAGAAGATATAACAGGCGAGAAGCTATGCATATATTTAATGAAGTGGATACCACCCACATTCATCCCCAACAAATCAACCCCTGGGAGTACAGTAGGAGTTGTTCTTGCCTTTCTTAAGTGCCTTACATTGAAAAAAGTTATGGTAGAAGTGATTCCGACTGTTCCGTAAGCTGTAATACTACAGCACCAACCTTCTGTGTTACTGCACGGTATTGTGTGGGTTGCTCTGGGTATATTTCTGTTGTAGACCCACCCTGCAGGCTGAATAAATTAAACATGCATTGCCGTCTGCCCATCTTGAAACACACACACACACACGTCATGCACACAAACACACATGTAAGCTAAACATGCATAGAAGCACCCAGTGGCAATAATTTGCTGTTACATTGTCATGATAAATGGGAAGAGCTGCCCTTTAAAATGGTCATTTGTGTGTAACCCTTATGCGTTTTTAGATGAATTATCATTCAAATATTGGTGCTAGGCTGCTGCTTTTTTTTCTGCAGCGCAATGTAGATAATTAGGACTATATTTAGAGCGAGGGCCAGCTCAGGAAATACACATGAGATGCTCACTTCATTAAAAATCAATTATCATAACACACGTGCCAGCGCAATACAGCCCTCATGGCCACAATCCGCTACACGCACACACACACACGTCTGCAAACTCTCACTGTCGTGCAATACATGTAGCGCACACTACAACTACCTCAGTTCTCTTGTTAGTTCTCTCCATCTTTTTTTCTGCCTCAAGAGATTGTGCGGGCCTGATCCTCCTCTTAGCTGAGGAATCGCCAGTGTTGTAGTCCCGCTCTTACATAATAACCTCGGGATAACACTCGTGCTCCCGTTAGCAGAGGACGCTGTCAGTCACTCAGCTCAGACTGCGTCAACTCAGGTCGGACAGAAGGCCCTCCCACCCCTGTGAAAGACATGTAGCTAAGAGCAACATGATGTTGGGGGAAAAATAAACAAGTGGGGTTTTTTTCCACTCTGGTTTTGTTTGGAAATGGATGCCCGTCAAGAGAGGTTAGGGGAATAGCTGCATTAGAGACCTTTCTCTGCAAGTGCTACTCTATTTTAAAAGTTCACTTTTTCTAAAGCTTTGAAGCTGTAAGATTGCTTCTGTAATGTAAAACCATGAAAACAAATACCCCCCAAAAAAAGCATTATCATACATCCTAACTTTGAAAACAATGACAACAGAGCCTCTTCGAAACACCCAACAGATCAACAGACGTCTTAATTCTGCCGTAATCCACAGCTGAAGTGTAACAAGGCAGCAAGCGTGTATTGTTGACTGGATATGGAAGTGGGAGTCCTTTGGTAAACAATTCACAAAGCCTCCGCTGCTGAGAGAGGGCGACGGGATGAACACTGACGATAGAATGAGTTGGCTCCACACGCCGATGACATCACTTCCTTTAAGAGTGTGACAGCTTAGCACATTATCGCTGTGACAGCCAGACGACTGCAGCGAGTGGGTGGTCACCCTGGCAACAGCAATGCTGTCATGACCGTCTCCCTATATCCTACCTGACAGTCCCTGCTGGCAATGAGCACAACGTACGCTCAACAATGCTAACACACACCCACACACACGTATTCACAAACACTTTTTGTCAAACACACATCGACATGTACGCATACTTTAGCTTTCTCTGCGTCGTTTTTAGCAGTGAAACGCTCACTCAGACCCTTCTCGGAAACACACATTAAAACAATGCACATGCCCACACGCACTTGCTCCTTTGGGCATAATTATATGACAAAGACAATCTCCCATGGGGTGAAAAAGAAATACAGTGACGATATAATGTAATCACTGGAGAGATACAGTAAACACACACTCCTCTAGAGTGAGTCAACTGAAAAGAAATCAACAGAAACAATAAGTATGTGTATCCACACCAAAGCAGCAGCAGGTGTGGGCTAAACACATTCAGCTTTATCTAAACCCAAAGAGATTCGCTTGTTTCATGATTGACAATTTAATCAAATAGTTTGTCCTAAAGTCTGTGATAAACAGTCACAACTCTAAAGCGTACAGTGACGCATCGTTGTCTGTTCATAGCTCAAATGTGGTCTGTTGATAACAGGCATGTCCTGGGCGCAACTGACCTGTTTTTCAGACTATAAATAGTGTTTTTCAGGCCGCAGTCATTGACAGATCTGGAAATGTGTAGTCTGTGTGGCGTCCCAGTCCAGTGCACCACTCTGACCCAGTTTGGAGCAAGTTGGCGTTTTGTGCCGCACCAGAACTCACTGCATAAGCTATATGCTACCTCAAGCACACAGTAAAACAGTGCGTTGTTCCGTCCATAGGTCATTCATCCACAGACAGTCTACTGTGAAGGGCCAAAATAGTCTATTGTTGAGGTACTATATGTAAATTATAATTTCACAAGAGACAAATAAAGAGGGGGAAGGCCCATTCACATCTTAAATGACACTATAAAGATAACTGTAACAAAGCATGATGCAATAGGCCTGAAGGACGGTGCATAGTCCAGGATCACGTCAGACTGGAGGTCAGTTTGTAGTTTGTAGACATGTTTATGTCTCATGATGGCCACAAGGAGGCCGATAAGCAAGTGAATGAATAACTACATGAGCATGTTACCTTGTGGATCTGTTAGGTTACTTGTTTCTATAACTGTTCCATCATTATCTCATTATTGACTTTTCTTAACCCGTGTTGTCCAACAGTGTCTGCAGACTTGTTCAGAAGTAGGGCTATGAAACAGCTGGCATTGGTGCATCAGTTGTGAGTGTATGTTTGTATAAAGTCAGGGATTTAATGATGCTTTGAATTTGAAGCAGGTAAAGTGTACTGATAGCAGAGACTGTCTATTCCTGCTCACTCGCTTAGACAAAGAACTGTCTTCATTGATCCTCATACGGGATTATCCAATTATATACTGCACACTCATTCCTCCACATACGGTATACCTGTGTAGTACACACACGTCATACTTTCAAACCGGAACAATTACACTTGCTCAAATGCACAAAAAGAAAGATACAACTTCTACAATTACACTTCAGTATGCACGCACATACACTCAAGACACACTCAGACATACAGGGAAACAAACACTTCTTCTCTGCAAATACACACCTCTGAAGCACCAACTCAAGCTACACTTTGCAAGTTTTCGATTGGTCTTAAGGGGAATCACTTCGGCAAAATTCATGCAAACGCGCAATGTGAAACTGCAAAACGTGTAAGTTCACTTCTGCTTGGTGACTTTGTCTATTTCTGAACTTTTCAGAACATTTATAAAACTTACAGAATTCCCTACAGGTGAGACTATGCAGGGAGATTACATGTGAATGGCTATTTCAGCTGTGGCTAAGCCTGTGCTCATCAGAGGAGGGAGCCAGCTCGTCGGGAAATAATTTAGGATTAGATAGGTTGTCTAATCTCTTTATAGATGGTGTGCCATCTCAGCAGACATACCTGCCTACCTCTACATCCACCTCATATCTCTTAAGAAACTGTGGCTCTCTCTTTCCACATATCATGGATGAGCCCAAAGACACCAGTAATATGTGCCTCTGCATGTTACGTTGAGATACTTTTTGTTCATATTCTGTGCCTTTGGGCCGTGACTGTACATGGAGCTGCCAATACACAGTGAGTAACAACGAAAATGAAAAGTAATTACAGTAAATTTGAACATTTGTAGATTAAGACAAAGCTAAACACTCAACGCATTACTTAAAAGGTTGGAGAACTAAACATGGGTGTGTGTGTGTATATGTGTGTGTGTGTGTGTAATAGAGAGGAAAAAAAGGGTTGAAGAGCAAGTGTGGTCCTTTAGTGGTGTAACCCGTTTTCTCATTGTGGGCAACCTTTCTAATCTGCAGGGGTCTCTCCTTCAAGCATGCAGGGGTCTTCTCCTTCAAAAGAACCCACATACACAATTAATACGTCATTTATGCGTGTGTGTGTGTGTGTGTGTGTGTGTGTGTGTGTGTGTGTGTGTGCAGTCCTCGATGTCCCAGTCATTAAAAAAACCTCATACAGAGGACATACAGAATGTCCAGATGTCACTGCGCCCTTGTGAAGTCGAAGTGGCACACATACTGTACGCATGCGTGTACACACTGAGACCTCAATCAGGTCCTACAGCCAACCAGGTTATGTGCCTCAAATTAGAAGACCAGCTGAGCTCTAAAAACCTGCGAGGCTACTGAATCAGGTGTCGCTTTGTGAAACAAATGTTGCGTTACAAACTTTGTTTTGTAATGCATGTCTTTTCTGCTTTCTTTTTTACTTGCAGCCCAAATCGAAGTCATACCTTGCAAGATCTGCGGGGACAAATCATCAGGTATCCACTACGGAGTCATTACGTGTGAGGGATGTAAGGTGAGACTTAATACACTGCTTCATCAAAGCCCGTTTTGTTTTGTTTGTGTTCAGAAATTGTGCACTCAATCAAGCACATTCTGTGCTCTTCGGGTACCTGTACGCCTTTATTCATGCTCTTTGTTGACATGTGACCAGGGTTTCTTCAGACGGAGTCAGCAGAACAATGCAGCCTACTCCTGCCCCCGCCAGAGGAACTGCCTCATCGACAGAACAAACCGCAACCGCTGCCAACACTGCCGCCTGCAGAAATGTCTCGCCCTAGGAATGTCCAGAGATGGTGAGGCCCAGTATAGCAGTATCTTCATCTGTGTTTATACAGAAGAAATCATCACTGAATTAAATAAGCAAAATTAGCTTTTAACTAGTTTGTTTCTTACGGATTTATACCACCTGAAGAATCTAAAAGGTTGTGACAGGTTATTTTTCATACATTTCGTTTCCTCTCCTTGTTTTTCCTCCCGAACAGCTGTAAAGTTTGGCCGCATGTCCAAGAAGCAACGGGACAGCCTATATGCAGAGGTCCAGAAGCACCAGGCGCGGCTGCTGGAGCAGCAGCAGCAGCAGACAGGCGAAGCGGAAGCTCTAGCACGTGTTTACTCGTCCAGCCTAACCAACGGACTGTCCACCCTTAACCATGAGATTGGGGGCACCTATGCCAATGGCCACGTCATTGAGCTGCCCAAGGCTGGCCATGGCAACGGAGGCGTTGTCCCAGGGGGATACTATGGGATGGATTCCACCCAGCCGTCTCCAGACCAGTCAGGTTTGGACATGTCGGGCTTGAAGCACATTAAGCAGGAGCCGGTGTATGACCTGACGCCAGTGCCCAACCTCTTCAGCTACGGAGGCTACCAGGACAGTCAGCTGGGACCCAACAACGTCAGCATGGGAGAGCTGGGTAAAGACTGCATTATAGTTTGCTCTGTTTTCAAGACAGACGCCATCAAATGGGTCATCATTTAAAATCTACTGAAATTATCCACGTGGAAAAGAACCCAAAAAGTAGTTCTAGTGGAGTCAGAGTGCTAATCTAAGGGCAGAACAGGAGATCAGACAGACTTCCACAGCTAGCTGACAAGGTCACATTACTGTATGTAGCATAAATTAAGATTAAGTTAAAATTAAGGATTTTACACAAATCCAAGGGAATGAATAATAAATGAAGCAGTAAATGAGTAGCGATGAAATATGCCTTATTTATTTTCCTCTAAACTTTCATTACATAGAGATCATAGTCGCAGTGCAGTGTAAAGTGCACAATACACATTTGTTGAGTACATTACAGCGCTGCTTGCCCCACCCATACACACGTCACATACCACTGTATCAAATGTATAAATGAATTAAATACATGAATGGCCGTACTGTGCGGAAATAAATAAATGAATAAACAAACAATCTTCTCTTCCAGACCGTATTGCTCAGAATATCATCAAGTCCCACTTGGAGACATGTCAGTACACAACAGAGGAGCTGCAGCAGTTAGCCTGGCAGACACACTCCTATGAAGAGGTCAAGATGTACCAGAGCAAGGTGAGATTTTATTTTTAGGACAAATCCAAATACAGTTCAACTCTCCTTTTTCCCCTTCTTTTAACGTGGAAAGGACACACACCTGGTAATGGCAGTCATAGTAATAACACATCCGGCGCACTTGCTTAGACCAAACTAGGCCTTTTATTTTGATCTCAACTTCACATCTAAAGTTTTAGTGACGCTATCACGCTGACACAATTTGTCCAAAGACAGACAGACTGTATATCTGGCAAAGCACACAAAATGGTAAAACAAGTAGTTCCCGCTACAGTACGAGTCTCCAGGACAACATTTTGACAAGATGAAAAAACAAAGTCCTCGTAATAAGGCATGCGTACAAGAAGAATGGCAAGTTAATTTACTGACATGAACATCCTGTAAGATAGATAGATAGATAGATAGATAGATAGACAGACAGACAGACAGACAGACAGACAGACAGACAGATAGATAGATAGATAGATAGATAGATAGATAGATAGATAGATAGATAGATAGATAGATAGATATGTACTTTATCAAGCACATCAGTACGGAACACAAACCTCTAAACTGGGTGTGTTTGGTTCTAGCCTCGGGACGCGTTGTGGCAGCAGTGTGCCATCCAGATCACCCATGCAATCCAGTACGTGGTGGAGTTCGCCAAGCGCATCTCAGGGTTCATGGAACTGTGCCAGAACGACCAGATCCTCCTGCTCAAGTCAGGTGAGTTGATTGGACTAACAATGACTGGTCGGGGATATCTCTTTGTGACGTTAAAGGTCAGAAAATGTAGTTCAATCTGCTTTTTAGATCAGCTTCAAAATCCTCACAATCTGTCTCCATGGTTCATCCAGGTTGTTTGGAGGTAGTCTTGGTGCGGATGTGCAGGGCGTTCAACCCTCTCAACAACACTGTGCTATTTGAAGGGAAGTACGGAGGCATGCAGATGTTCAAAGCTCTCGGTAAGACATTATTGCCTGTGTTTCAATGGTATGAATGAGGGAAAAGGCCGGTCGAAATAAAAAATAAAAAAGGGGAAATGGCAAAAAATGAAATGAAAACAAAATCCTCTACCCTGTGAGGTATTTATGCTCATCATCGCATACATGACCGGAATAAATGGAATGAAAATCTCTTTTTTTCTCTGCCCTTCTTCTGTCCTTCTTCTCCGTGTTTCCCTCCAAGGTTGTGATGACTTAGTGAGTGCGGTGTTTGACTTTGCCAAGAGTTTGTGTTCACTGCAGCTGACAGAGGAGGAGATCGCTCTGTTCTCAGCAGCCGTACTAATTTCCACAGGTCAGTGCACATCCCCGAATATTATTATGATACCGTGCATGCACAAAAGCAAAGCGCGAAGCAGAATGCAAAACAAAATAGTCATTCTGTTTACATATGTCAGTATCAAGCAGCACAGTTGAAGTAATTCAAAATGTGTCGTTCTACAATTTTGTACAGCCACCTCTGAGCCATATCAACGCCATGAACATCTGTCCAATCATCGCGTCAACTCACAATGGTTATAAACACTTCCTTTTTCCTACTTAGATCGACCGTGGCTGATGGAACCTCGGAAAGTCCAGAAGCTCCAGGAGAAGATCTACTTTGCTCTGCAGCACATTATGCAGAAGAACCACATGGATGAAGACGCATTGGCTAAGGTAGGCCAAGCCTTTTCAGTGCAATAAATCACATCAAGGTAGCCCCCGAGGCACTGTCCTTGCACAGACAACAGCTCCTCCAGCTTTAAGGAGAGGTGGAGCAATGTGGAAAATCAAAACATAAACTCGCTTCTAACCTTGTCCCTGTCTGTAGTTTATCCGTCTAAATGTCCTTGTTGTTTCTCGTCGATAGCTGATCAGCCGGATCCCGACGTTGTCAGCCCTGTGCACGCTCCACACCGAGGAACTTCAGGCCTTCCAGCAGCTACACCCAGAAACAGTCAACGTCCTCTTCCCTCCGCTCTACAAAGAACTCTTCAACCCCGACCCCAACTCTGCCATGGCCATGCCCAAGTGACTGCCTGCGGTCCCAATGCAACAAACAGCATCAGCGGAGGACCAAGAAAATAAGAAGACAGCCACGTCTCACGAGACGACAGCAGCCGTGTCAACTGTGTCATCATCGTGGCAAACACCTATTCCTGCGCTCCCCGAGCCTCATTTCGGGCTGGGGGGTGAGGAATCATCTGCCGGAAACTTACAGTTACCGCCAACAATACTAGGAATGTCAAGCACTTATCCCATCCTGTTCACCGATACAGTCTGAAGAATGTAAATATAAATGAAACTCGCCCCATGCCACAACGTAAGAACAGACTTTAAAACATCTAGGAACAATTTTTAAGCTGTCAATCTTTAAAAGAAATGGGTAAGTTAATTTGTTTTAACTTTGAAAAAAAATCTTTTAGGTTTGTTTTATTTTTTTGTTTTTTTTCACATGAATAAGTTGTGAAGTTGAAGAAGCTGAATGGGGACGAGAACTGTGGATTTAGAAAAGCTATTGTAGATATTCTTCTAGTGCAGAGCGGATTCCAGTATTACTTCTTGTTCTGTTAAAATAAGTTAGTCCTAATTTAAATATACAGCAGTCCACCGTGGCTGACTATACCTTGTCTATGTGTTTTTGTTTTATTTGATAGATTTTTGTGTACAGAATTTGTAAAGTTCAGACTTGTAAAAGAATATTGGGTAAAACCGGGAATCGATTCGGGTTTTGTTGATATATAGAAGCCTTGTCTGGATTTTGTTGATATGTAAAGAAGGTACTGCATCCTTCTCATGAGAACTTATAGAAATGTAAAGAGAGCATATGAAGGATTTAAAAAGAAAATAATGGCTACTACTTTTCAAGGTGAAGATATATACATAAATACTATATTTTCCAAAAAAAAAAAGAATCTGGCAGGTTTGCCATCTTATCAATCATTCTCTTCTCGCTGCAATAATTACGTCCAATTAAATGCTGGACTGCTTTCGAACAATCAACCAGAAACAACCAATCAGAAACTAGGACCTCATATTAAACCCCACCTCTTCCCAAGTTCCCCTCATCCTGCCCTTTACTTCCGATGTATTAGGGCCTTGACATGAGATTTCCGCAGACAAGAAGTGGATAGAAATCACAATGAAGAAGTGGAGGATAAAAATTCCACCAAACAACAGATGACAAAATCAAACTTGAGTTCTTTAACTCATAACTTTCCAATCTTCATAAACCTGTATGAGTGCTGTAAGCCCTCATCCCTCCCACTACTATTTGCACAATTCAGTCTATGGACGTCAATCCCTCCAGGCTGTGAATATGAAGGACCCTTTTCTCTAAAGAGCAATAACTTTCACACCGCCTTTCTGATCTCACTTCTCTCCTTTCCTCCTCTTCCTATTTCCAGCTGTTCAGAACAGGGTAGCAGTTTGAACTAGAATGCACTACATTTGACTCCTGATCATTAATTATGTCGAACAATCATCTCATTCGACCACAGACTCTGCATTGTTTTCAATGTGACACAATATGATCTGGGGTTAGGAAATAGCACAGAGAAATACAGATTAGCCTTCAATGATCTTTAACACTTAAAGCTGCAATATTACATTGACAATTCACACGGAAAGCTGTGAAAGACAATCACTTTTTTGCTTTTTTTGTTCGTCACTCCATAATCATAAAGCACTTACAGATTGACAGTTGCTTTTTCTACATTAATGTTGTTGTGATTAGCATTTGGCCACTGTGTAAAGTCACTCATTCTACTCGGCACTTATACCTTCTAAGGATGTTCTCATCAGTCTGTTTGCAATTCTGCATTCAGTCTACTAAAGAGCTTCCTTTAAAGTGAGCCATTTACCAAAATAAGTGACCCACTGCACAATAACAGCACAACATTGATCAGCTTGTTACAGTTTGTTCCCTAAATACCTGTTAGTGGAACTTCTAGCTGATGTAAGACAGCACATTGCACAGTGGCCAAATCTTCAACCAGCTCACAGAGCACAGACACAATCAGACTGGTTACGCATTCATTGACATTAAAACACTTGCCATTTGCATCCTTACATGTTGTTTTCCATATAGTGAACAGAACAATGTCGGCAGCACGGGAAACGAGTGTCAATGTTAAACATCAGTGATGTGCTCACATCCATCTGATCCATTCACAGGATCCTTCCCTTGAAACCCCGACCCGACCCCAGATCAGAGGCCAGTGACTCTTAAGACAATCACTTGCTCAATAAGGCACGATGCACTACACGGCATCTCTCAGGGAAAAGCTCTTTTTCTGACTTTGCATTAAAAGAGGGTTTAATATTTTTGCAAATTTACAAGAAAAAAATGTAATTATAAAAGAATGACTTTCTAGGATAAAAATGTCATACCCCCGCAAGGTATGCTGGCAAAGGAATCTGACCAGACAAGGCTTTGATAAGTGTGTGTATGTGCGCATAGAGCATGAATTCACTGTCCAAATCTCTTTAGAGCCCAGACTATATGACAAGCATTGTTACGTAGCACATGAAGAAAAACAAAAAATATATTTACTGTATGTCGGTGTGCTCTTGTCACCACTGTACAATTGTGTTTATTGCTTATTTTGCTGCTTTTGGGACAGCGGGGGAAGTTCACTGGTGAGCTGTGAATCAAGCGCCATCACAACATCCCTGGGACAGTGAATTCCAACTCTGAATATGAAGTTTTTGTGTGTGACGCTATTATTTTCCCTTGTTAGACTGTGAATCAGAGGGATGGGATGGGGTTATGAGAGGGGATGTGCTGGCAAGAACGAGTGGCAACGCAACACTGTAAGTAAGATACTGTAGCAATAAGAACTGGAGGCATTTACTACTGTCATGTTTGCATTGTAAGATTATTTTTTATTTGATTACTATTTACTATTATTATTGTTCTTATTATGACTACTATTCTTCTATTACTATTAGCCTATTGTTGTTCTGTTCTATTTGCATGACGTTTCATTGCAATGAAACATTTGGGGCTTATTTGTGTTTTTTTCTTCTCATGATATTGTGAGTTTGGTGGGAGGGAGGGGGGGGGGTTAATCTGCAAGCTGGGCCGTGGGTTCAGGGCAAATTTCGTGTCAATTCAGTCAGTTCAAAGCAAATTCCTTTCACAAGCTGGAAGCATTTTTGAATAAAATGCTCTTATTTATACACAACCAATTAAAAGTTTGTTGGTCGATTTGAAATATTTTGTTTTTCTCAACCTTTGAATGTGTGAGATCGTACGACCAGTTAGTGAACGGCCCTTTCTGAACTGGCCTTATTGAACCGGATCAGAGACCCTTAACCTGCAGTGGGAGGGAATGATGTGTGTGTGGGGGGGGGGGGGGGGGGGGGGTATCTATTCTGAATGTTATGGAGTAGCCTGCTCAGTGTGAGGGGCTGAACACATCATGCGCCTTTACCACTCCATCAACACAGAACGACATCGCAAAGCGCACAATAAAACTAGACGTCATCATAAGTGACGACTCAGACAATTTGTGCAAACATTTTTAATACACTTGGTTTAGAATGCATTTCACACACTTAGTAAAATACACTCCAACCCAAACCTCCTCCCTTTCCTGAGAAAACCTGTGTGAGTGTATGTGTGTGTCTGAGAGAGAGAGAGAGAGAGAGAGAGAGAATGAAATGTTTGCTCTACCAATGCTTTGTATACTTTCTTAATGCATTACACATGCGTGCAATTGGAGTAGTGTTGAAAAATTGTTAATTTATTGTTTAGAATGACTTTTTGCGTCCCAGCAAGAGCAAATAAAACAAAATGTAGCAATCTGTAACCGAAACCTGAAAGGTTCTTGGGCTGCAGTACCTCTTTTACACAGGACTAACATAAGAAATCTAAAAATACAATAAAATGAGACCTTTTTTTTTTGTTGTTTTCAAAGTGCTAGCTAGTGAGGAGAGGAAGGATTGGCAGAGTGGGGCGTAGAGGCTTTACTGTGTGAATTTACTTGAGAAACCAATCAAAAAAGGAGAACTCCGAGGAAAATATGTATTTGATTACACTGACAAACAGCTTTTACATTTTATGCTTTTTTCATTTGGAGAAACGGGACTCTGCTGGACTCTGAACTCTGACTCGACTGTAAAACCATCAGCTCTACTGTCGATTTTTTTTATTTTCATATGAGAATGAAATAGTGTTTGTGCGTGCATTTGCATTAAGGAGAGCCACAAACACCCCCAAGTGATGGATCATCATGGGTTGAAGTTCAGAGTCATGCGGGGCCCTGACTGAGTCCTCCTTTGAGATGTAAATACAATGTGAAGGTCTGAAGTGATTTTTGTTAAATTCTATATTTTATCGCTTTTGTAGACATTTTGTTGTGGGAAGAAAAAAAAATAAAGGAAATTTTATGGGTGCATTTCTGTCTTGTTTTTCTGTCTCACACATACATTGTTAGATTTTAACTCTTTTTATTTTAGCCAAAGATGGAACAATATCATCCTTAATAAATGAATCCATAATGTGTGGTGCATGTTAATCATAACAGTGATTGCCATTGCCTCAATATCAAAATATACAGAATAATAATAATATAGAAAATGGTAATTTAGACTTTTGTGAAGTCTTGAAAAAACAATATCTTATTACTGTGTTTCCTATTATGATTCATACAACACAGCTTAGTGATTTTATAAGAATAATCTGCAAAAACGAATTTCCTCCCGACAGTATTTACGTCATGTATTGAAGCCTTTGTTTAAATTACAGTGTCTAGTCACAGACTGCTTGTGATAACAGTTCACTCTTCTCTCTCCCCGTTTCCCCTGCAAAGGAATCAGGGCTGACGCAGGACACCAAAGACCACATTTTATGAGAACATGTGTATGTATGTGTGTTCAAGCAGACAAGTCTCTGTACATGTGTCGGTAAAAGTGCATGTGTGGTGTCCTTCCCTACTTCCTGGGTCAACGGTTACACCCTGGTTTAATCGCCCTCTTGTTCTTCTTGCCCCCATGTCGGCTCTGCCTCGTTACTGTTCTCGCAGCTATCCGGGCTCTTTCTTAAATCTGAACAACAGGAACATCAGTAAGCGACAAGTCGCTCCAATAACACAGTCATTACCACAAGAAAGAGAATACTGACAGGCCTGGGAGGAAGTCCACGCATCCAACATTAATAATTTGGTTTGATTTGTCGGAGAAATCTTGGAGAGGTCACAAGAAGAAGAAGAGCAAACACAATGCACCTTTGAAATATCAAAACAACTGTGTCTGAATGTTTGTGTTTGTGTGCTTGTTTGTTTTTGAGCACAGTTTCTTTCCGAGCAGTTATCCTCTAGATGCCGGTATCGTGCCTACCCAGAGACGTTAATTAATAGCTAATCAAAGCTAATGTCTCAGCAGCACATCGCCAGCACAAATACATGATTAATATGTAATCAAAGGCCGTGGAGCACAATGCACAAAGCAGGGCCCACCCCCATGCCTCAAACACTGCTGTTGTTATCGGAATAAACGAACACTCGCAGCTTAATTAGCTGGCTGTTGGTGTGTGTTGTCTTCATTTGAAGTTGTTGGGGATTTATCTCAGAGCCAACGCTGGCCTCCAGAGTGACGACACAGAGGTGACATACAATTAAATGCGTATACACGTGTGCAAAAAAAAAACCAACAATGACAATCCTATGTATACGCTATGGGGTACAGATTAAATAAAATAAAACTGTATTCTTCACATATTTTAACAATGTTAATATGCACACATTTTCTCTCTTTCTCACACACATACACGTTAACACTGAACGTGTCTGACCTGCTAGGCCCAGTCTGCGGCAGCAGGCACCGCAAGAATGTTTCTGCAGGAAACCGCTGATGGCAGCTTCTCCGAGGTTATCTGGACCAAACAGCATCTCACCCCTACTACCACTGCAACGGCGTCAGAAACAGGGTTTGTCTGTTTTACCAATATGTATTTGAGATCATTTGAAGTTCAAAATGAGAGGGGAACGGTTTCTGAAACTTACCTTTGACCGTCTGCCATAATGACTGTTGGATCAGTCAGCTCCTCCCCTACACCTGTCAAGAAAAGAACACGTCGATACTGAAATAAAGGACAGATAAGTAGATAGACAGGCATGCTGCAAACACACACAAAGGACTCTACCTTGTATATCGAGCACCAGAAGCTCTCTGCATGAGTACTCGTATGTCCAGTGGGAGAACGCTAGCAGCATTTCTTCCAGTGAACAGCAGGGGGTGATCTCTTCTCCAGTGTTGTTGTTGTACTTCCTGAAGTCCCCGACCATGTTCCTCTCAATAGTCAGCCACTGGCCATTGGAATGCCAGAGGACCAGCGCTACATCTAGAAACCTGGTGGGGGGGAAAAGACATTAGTACATGCACAGACACACACACAGATGTATGCACAAGAGAAAACACACACCTTGGTGAGTGATGCATATCATCAGGTTTGACCTCGTCGAACACTTGCATCATCTTCTGGGCTGCTCTCTGCTGCTGGATCTCCTTCAGGGGTATCCAACACAGGTTGAGCATAAAGTTAAAGCGATAGGAAGCTAAAAGGTCCAGTCGATTTAAAATTGTGAAAATGTAACAAAAATAGGAGCAATTTTGGTAATTGGTGAGAAATGTCAACTATTCCCTGCCTATGTGCACTTTCCTATTTAGGTACACTTACCCTTAAACAAAGCTCCAGTGCCGTGCTACCTTGGAAGTACCTCTGCCAGGCACGGACCACCTCCGGCTTGAAGGCTTTGACCACGTACACCAGACCAGGTCTGAGCACGTCCCGTTCCGCCCAGGTACACAGCACCCTGCAGCCCCGCCGGAGACCCCCATCCATAGAGCCCTCTTCACTGGAGAGGGGCTGCAGCAGGGCAGACAGGCCTCGTGACGACCAGGAGGGGACCGTGCTACATTCTGGGTCAGCGTCAGAGGACACTTCCTCCAGAGAGTAGATGCTCACCTCTTCACCTCCTGCAGAGAATGAGGAAAACAGGAGATTAAGTGATTGGAAGGAGGAATGGTAATTCACAAGAAATAAGTTGACTGAGACAAGAAACTAAAATGTTACCCAGAATGGAGACGGGAGTGAAGGGAATGGTGTGAGCCAGTCTCATCAGATTGTTTCTCTCCATAGCTATTAACACACAAACAAAAGAGCTAAAATACAAGTATAATAACACAAATTCAGATGCACAATAGATGAGTCCAGGTATAAAAAAGCTTTTTAAATCGAGTAAAAGAAAATGTTAGCCGAAATGAATCACTCTTAATTTTCTGAATAATATCTCAATACCTGAATAGTGCGGATACAAATTTTCCGAGGACTGGAATGAGGCACTCTTCGCTGAAGCGAGCAAAACAAAAGACAGAAAAAAACTGTAAATCTCACAATGACAAATGATTTCACTATATAAACATATTCTATATGAAATGCATCAAAAGTGTATGTTCAGAAATACCTTCAGAGGCAATCCCACTCTGTAAACTGTATCAAAGCCACAAAGAAAAACATGTGATTTAATTGTTAGCGTCTTTAAGTGTTTTGAAAGTGTTACGGCCAAAAGAAAGGCAGACTTACGAAGACCTGCGGCTCATTGATCGGGCCCAGCTGTTCCATGCTGAGTCAGTGGGGCGCCACACATCCTGAGGGCCAATGCAAAGATACTCAGACAAATTACACACTCAACATGATCTTACATTTCATCAATGTTTATAATGTTTCCACAATTACAACAGTGTGTTGCCACAATTTGTCACAGATTTACCTGATGGGAAAACACTTGCTTTTTCAACAAATCCATTGGTTCAAAATCTGAAACAAAATAGTTATTTTCAATATTCAGATATTTTAAAAAAAATGTACACTGTAAGTAACTTATACATCGCACATTTGATCATTTCACTGTTCATTTATTCATATGCAGGATTCATTACATGATAAAATCAGAGAGGATTTGGTTTGATAAGCCAACAGGCTCTTTATCATCCGCTCATCCTCCACCTTGTCATTTCCCTCATTGTTCCGCTGTGCATTCTGGTTCAGTGGGGTGGCCTATGCTTACGGTATTACTAATAATAACTAATAAGTGCTTGATTGAAATAATCTTCAGGTCCTTACTGAGCTGACTGAGACTGGTTGAAGCCGACCAACATGTAGGCTCTCCTCTCAATCTCCGGTACCTTCTCCAGCAGGCATCAGACAGATTGGACTGCGTTGGTTAACCGTAAGAAATGAAGAGTCACAGAATATAAAACAAAACAATGAGCAGGGTTTGATGATCCATGCAATAGGCAGTGCATTTCTGAGCCATCATGGAGAACAATTTCAAATGTCATAAATCAAGTAAATCTCAACAGAAAGCTCTGAACATCTTACAGCATCTGGACTGCTCTCTTGTATCTTCACTGTCTTCCTGTTATGGCTTTTGCCTCTGCTGTTTAAGATTTGAGTGAAGTCAGAGGACTTGGACCACTCTGTGGAAACGAAAACACACATATGTTAGAAAAATTAGATCAAGCTTGACCATAATTGCATGCTGAACGCAAATATTTATGACCAAAGGCTTATTTTTTAGTTTTAAAGCATCTGTTTGTATTAAATAATTTGTTTTTCTAACCTCTGCATTACAAACTACAACGTTACCTTTGCTCTTGCTGCACAGTAGCGATGTGTCGTCCCAAAAACTCCTCTCCTCAGACAAACGCTCTTTGTCCATCGGTTCGTTAAGCAGAGGACACGATCCCCTCATCGGAGTGAGGGGTGCCCCTGAGAAAGTCATCTTCTCCACACTGGATGACAGGGATCTGCAGTGGCCATAGGGAGGCTCGCTGGACAGACATGCCCACCGGGCCTGCCTTCCACATTGGCTGGAAGGTTTGGACCGACAACTTGGTTGGCTATCATCCTGAGAAAAGGCAGGATTTACCAAACCCTCAGAGAAGTCTCGAGGCTCAGACAGAAGGAGAGCATTGGAAGAGGCTCTGGATAATTCTACATTAGACAGCTGTTCATGTGTCCTTTCCTCCTCTTGCTCTTCTTCTCCTTCCTCCTCTTCCACAGAAGTTTCCTCCTGACTGGGATACAAGTATGGCTCACCTGTCCAGAGTTTTTGATGTGGTGACTCCAAGCTTCTGGGAGAAAGAGGAGACACACAGCGGGACGGCCCACAGGACTGACAGGGTGTCTGATCAACAGTAGCAGACTGCGAATCGTAAGGAAATAAATGTGTTACATATAAAGCGTAGAAGTCATTCATTATGTGCTAGCATTATTGCTACTGAGAAGAAGAAGCTGAGACGACGGTGATAGGTATTAAATCCTCATTCTCTTTCTACAACAGTTATGATTATGAAATGACAACATTAAGTACCTCCTTTGCTCCTTCCTCTCCATCCTCATTGTGTCCTTGTCTTCTTCCTCTGCTCCCCTTAGCTCTGACATTGCACTCCTGAGATGCCAGTCTACTCGCCACCAGACTACTGCCCTCCAGCACAGAGGGCGGGTTACTTTTGGACAACCTGGGCATCACTCGCCGCATATTAAGTACATCACAGTCGGCTCCACTTCTGTGCGGGAGGGTCCAGCTGTGAGGGAGGATGTGCCGGGACGCTGTGATGAGTCGACATTGAGCCAGGCGGGCCTCCTCCTGTTGCAGGCTGTCAGAAGCAGAGAGCAGGGTGAGGGTGTCCACGGCCAGAGCCGACAGGTCCTGGAGTTGACCCAGCTGACAGTCCAGCTCCGACAGGCTGTCCTGAATGAAGATGACCTTCTCTGAGACCTCCCCCACCATCATGCACATCTCCTCTGCTCTAGTAGAACAAAAAATAAATAAATCACACTCTTCAAACACCTTTTTATTAATAACGGCCCATGTTTGACGTTCTTGACGTATACCAGATCCCACAGCTGACAACAAAGTGAACTCATCCCATTGTGACGACATAAAGCCACTGACAGGACACTTTACACAGTGACGACATAATGTATTGTGGGTCACATGTATATAGACATATGAGTGAAGCTTGTGTTAGCAGGACAGGAATACACACTCGCGGGATTGCGCGACAATGTAATTCCAATCTCCAAAACATATGAGAAAAGGTGTAATTTCCAATATCACCATTCATATACATTTTGCTTATCTATGATACATCTGAATCAAAGCTCACTGTTTATGTGAGCATTAACTTTAAAATATCCAAAACACTGGCATCATCCTCTGCAAGGACCCAAGGGAAACAAATCCAAAAGGCCAGTAAGTAGCTCTCAATTGTAATTTTGCCCTGATAGGGAACACAAGAGCCGGAAGGTCATCCTCTCAGATAACATAAATTGAGCAGAGTCCCTTTTCCTGGTCAATACCAATCAATTATAATATCAATCAGACCTCTCAGATGTGGCTCTGATCCTGTTAATTTGACTGCTGTGGAGAACTTCACACTTCTCGTGGAAGTAGGCCTGTACGCATTTCTCCTCAAACTCATGGAGCCTCTTACGATCCTCATGGCCCAGGTAGAGCTCTGGTAAAGACAGGTACGACAGGAGAAGAGACTGAATACAAAGACACATGCTGTGAAATGACTATATCCACACACATGCACACTGCGGTACTCACTAAGTCCAGAGCCTCTCTCCTGCCGCTCAGCATCCCCAATACATCTCCTGTAGATGGCTCTCAAACCTAAGGTCATGTGACTGAGGAGGATAAGCGGCGGAGGCAGCCACGGCCTCTCCTGGTAGGTCATTATGTAGCGATAGCGGTTGTACTTCCACAGCTTATTGGAGGTTGATGCCATGTCAAAGTAGATGTTGCTGTTATTGAGAGGACAACATCAATTTAAATAAAAGTGCTATGTATTTTAGGGTCCTACACTGTGAAAATGTAATTTGGAATTTGCTTTATAAACATGCTTACTTAAAAAATGCGATGAGAATGTTGACCATGATGATATACTGGAAGAACATGTAGACAGCCTGGAGGAATGCCGTCAGAAAGGAAGCGGGAGGACACGGATGACCGTCGTCACATGCTGTTAAGACACCCAAACACACACACAACAGACTTTACACGAGCAACAATCAATACCAACATTAACAGTGGGAATACAATGCAAACTGACACTGCTGTAACCAATGCCACAGATGCTTAAAGGCCTGAATTCAGACTTTTTTTCCCTTAATGTATGATTCGAAGTTTTGATTAAGGGTGTGATTTGGCATTGATACCCAGAACTGATATATGGCACGGAGAAATAACCTCATCTAAAAACAGTAAAATGATACATTTGGAATTGCTGTACCAACAAACTTTTGCTTTACAGCCTTTGGCATCTTCATGTTGTTTGTTGTACACGTGCAGTTGTCAACTGCTGCATTAGTTATCAAAATAATCAAGCAAGCATCACTTAAAAATGGGTGAGAATGACTGAATGAACTGAATTTTAGTGAAGTTCCATGATTCACTTTGCTTTTAAGTTAAACATCACCTGATCTGTATGTGCGTCTCATCATGTTGCAAAGGACAAGTGGCGAGTTAATCTGACATTAAGAAAACTAAGAAACTCAAGGCTACACCAAAGTCATCAACTGCTTTGAATCAAAACTGGTTAATAAGTGTCTTGTGTTTCTCTTGAACCGCTCACGATCTATCTCGGTTGCGTAGACCTCTCCGTAGATCATCCAGTAGGGCTGGAAGACTATGTCTCGAGCGAGGCTCCAGGATGGGTCCTCATCTGGAGACAGGATGGCCTTCCTGGACACCCCGAAGCTCAGCAGCACTATTGCCATCATCACCACTATGAAGAACATGTTACTGGTCTGAGCAGACAGAGAGAGACAAGAGGGGTGACTGAAACATTTAAAAAAACTCATTTCCACTTTCTTCACTCTCCAACAAGTAGTGTACAGTCTCTACCCACCATCTTAGTGATCATGGTGAGGTAAGGGCCAGCATGCTGGTTGACAGCCAGCAGATCCAGCACCCTGACGAACCAGAAGATGATGTCCAGACAGTAACTGATCCGTCCTGCCGTCCGGTAGGGGTCAGCATGCCAACGCAGTGTCAATCCAGCCAGGAAGAGGAGGATGGCAATGGCATCTGATACGTTCCAGTACTCCGAGAACCAAATCTTCAGCTTCTGGCTCAGGTTCCTCGGCTCAGACATGAGTACCTAATTCAGAGTTACATATTCGGATATTCTTTTGTTAAGTAGTATTAAGCTGTGTTGATCTGTCAACCAAGATGCTTATGCATTGTGTTATGTACTAAATACTTTTATTTGGTCTTCAATATGACACTTTTTTAGGAATACCCTCGGTAGAAAATGTATCACCGATGCATCTAAATAGTTACAGAATTAACGGAGAGAATAGAAATAAAGTAGAGAACATGTCTCTCTGGCTCTCTCACCTCTCTGGTTTTCTCCACTGCAGTGGACAAGATGTACGCGATGACCAGCCACTCCTGAACACTGGGTTGATCCTGCATCTCCACCAGGACGACGTAGGAGAATAACATCAGAAAGAACAAGTAGGACATCTAAATGGAAACAGAGACAGTTAAAAAAATGTGGAAACATTAGAAAAATGTACATTAAATACTATACATGCTGCATCAAACAAGAAGGAAATGCTCTGTTGTCAGAAAGAGAAATATTTAAATTGTTTCCACAAGTATTACAACATGGACACCACCTACTGTGTGAAACCAAAACTTGACAACAGGAGCTGTGTAGAAGCCATAAAGTCGTGTGATCCAGGAAAGACACGTCACCGTGGTGGAGGATACAGTTTCTGACACGTGACCAAAACATCTGTCATGGAACGACAGGCCTCGCTCTGCATCCTGACTGGCCTGTGAGAGCAGAGTAGAGCAGAGTAGAGTAGAGTAGAGCAGAGCAGAGTAGAGCAGAGCAGAGTAGAGTAGAGCAGAGTAGAGTAGAGCAGAGCAGAGTAGAGCAGAGCAGAGTAGAGTAGAGCAGAGCAGAGCAGAGCAGAGTAGAGCAGAGTAGAGTAGAGTAGAGCAGAGTAGAGCAGAGCAGAGCAGAGTAGAGCAGAGCAGAGTAGAGCAGAGTAGAGCAGAGCAGAGTAGAGCAGAGCAGAGAGAGTAGAGCAGAGCAGAGAGAGTAGAGCAGAGCAGAGCAGAGCAGAGTAGAGCAGAGCAGAGCAGAGCAGAGTAGAGCAGAGTAGATTAGAGCAGAGCAGAGTAGAGCAGAGCAGAGAGAGTAGAGCAGAGCAGAGAGAGTAGAGCAGAGCAGAGAGAGTAGAGCAGAGCAGAGTAGAGCAGAGTAGATTAGAGCAGAGCAGAGCAGAGAGAGTAGAGCAGAGCAGAGCAGAGCAGAGTAGAGCAGAGAGAGTAGAGCAGAGCAGAGCAGAGTAGAGCAGAGCAGAGCAGAGTAGAGCAGAGTAGAGCAGAGTAGAGCAGAGTAGAGTAGAGTAGAGTAGGAGAAGAGAATGGAAGACAAGAGGTACAATAAGCTATTAGGATTTGGGTTACAGTTTGAAAACAGCGCTGGATAAGTACACTACTGCTATTTTACCGTGTGATCAGTTACCTCGTCAGCCGGTGGAGACTTCACAGACTCAAGTCCAAACAGCATTGCCTCATAGGACTGTGGTACATGGCACATTTCAGCTTTGCTTTTAAACTCCAGTAGCAAGATGGCAGGGGGCAGAAGAAGGCTCAAAATGATCTGAAAAATAGAGATAACAAGTGTATCATATACCAGAAACATCAGGAAACAATGCCTCCAACTTAGTGCTTAAGCTTAGTGAAGCAATATTTTTTTATATTCTCTGACACTTGCAATGTTCACAATATTTACCTTCACGAAGGAGTTTTTCCTCATGTTGAGCGGACCGGTCCAGAGATCTGTGAGGAGCGTCTGAGTGCAGGAGTGTGAGACGAATGGTCGATGACATGAGGAGACGGCCATCTGCAGACAGGTGAAGTGACTCCATGCCTCCATCTCTGAAGTCAACAGCTTCATGGCCATCTGCCCATTCTGGCGAAATGCACAATCTAACAAGTCCACCGCCAGCTGACCAAACTCACTAAGGCACAAAGACGGGATATCCTGCATTATGCACCATTTAAGGATCTTTTAATACACAAACTCGTAATTTAAATGATTACTAAATGGGTCTTTAATCATGCTACTTCAAACTTTATTGTGTTGCAATTGTCCTAGTAGGTTGAGTACAGACAACACTCACACACACACTGACATACACTCACAGTGAATGTGTCTTGAATCGCTCTGAAATCTGGTCGTCCATACTGCTCTGCCGTGCCTCAAAGGCCATGGAGAGGTAAAGCTTACAAGCCACTGCCGCACGTGCCAGCGCATCCTCGCCATGCTGCCACAGGAACAGTGCCATCTGCTGACGCTGACGAAGAACGGCCCACACGAACAGGTCGTTGAAGTTGAAGGGAAACAGCCGTGGAGCATCAACAAGGCCAGGGCTCGACGTGATCTCTCCAATACTCCCGGGTGACACATCCTGCTCCTATGGGAAAGTTAGAGGTATGGACAAAACAAACCACAAAGGAATGGAGATGAAGAAGGAGGGATCCCATAAGGAAAATAAGTTATGAAGGGGATTATATTGTAAAAATATATGTTTGTACAAAGCTGTTAGGGCTGCCTTTCTCAGAACAATTTAATTAAATTTGAATAGTTTCAATTACGAGTGAAGTATTTGAATGACTGAAAATACTGACAAAAATCCCCACCAACCTTGGGTTTCATTCATCAAGGACATCAAAACACAGTGGACAAAGAAAGAAAGAGTTCTAGCTACTTTGTCCTGCAGGCTGGTGTAGGCAGCTCTGAAGTGTTTCCGTGTGTAGGTGCTGCGGTACCCTCCTCCTATGAGGTACTCTATCACCAGGCCCATGTCAATTAGAGAGAGCCGGTAACCTATGGGAAGAGAAGTCTACTCTCACACACACACGCACGCACACACACACACAGTAAATACACACACAGTAAATACACACATATTATATATTTGTTTATACGGCTTCTACAGTTATACCTATAGTGTCCATAGAGGCGTTTTTTTATGTTACCTCAAGGCTACCGTAGTTCTCTAACAGGCATGCAAATGTGCAACCTCGTGGCTAGATTCCACTAAATCCTACAAACTGCTCCTTTAAGTTTAAGTTAACAATTACAACAATAGGGTTCAGGAGAAAAAAACAAGGTGACATTTTGGCTAGACGAGACTGAAATGTTTGGTATAATCTGATGACTAAAAAGTCAACTTTGACTAAAACCATAGTTGAAAAAAGTTACCATTTTCTCTGACTAAGATAAGACTAAAATGTACAGACTTTTAGTCATCTAAAACGTGACTAAACAGAACAGGATGAAGTTGACTAAATAGGCTTAACACTAACAAGGAGATTTGACACAGGATTAAGACTAAATTTAGAAAAATAGTAACACTAGTTAAAGCCAATAATGTCTGAGTAAAGAGTGTAATTTAATATCCATATGATCATCTCATTCTCACTTGTCACCTGTTTTGCATCTTCAGCGAGGTGGTGCAGGAAGCTGTCCGTCTGCCCCTGTGACTGTGGAAAGAAACTTGAAATATTATCCAGAGAGTAGTAAACGGGACAGCTGCCAAATCAGAGCAAAATAAAAGATCTACTGGTTACTTTATAACAAAGTTGCATATTGCGTACACAGTCGCAGCCCTGGGACACTTAGCTTCTTAGGGGGACTTATTGTCCCAGAGTTATGAATAAATAAACAGGTATTGATACACAAAAGATAAAGGCACTGTGGAGAAAGCCAAGTGTGAATGTACTGATGACAAAGAGTCTTATGATCTCAAAACATCCTAAAACAACAACTGGGAAAATACCCTGAATGCAAGTGACCAAGAAACAAAGACATTACTGGTGCAAAACACTTACAGTGCATTATTGTGAGTTCGATCAAAGCCACAGTTTTGGAGTTTGTGTTTCAAGAGTCACAATCAAAATAACTGAATTTCTTCTGTTTGTATACTAAAGTGCGAGCCAAGGGGAAACAAAACAGTAAACGGTACAGCAAGACAAACACAAGTACTGTGGGGTGTAAGTCTTTTTTTTGTTTTTTTTAATGTAATATGTTGTTTTTTATGTCAATGCTGTACCAATAAGATAAGTAAATAATACAGTCTGAAGGAGATGGAGAGTCGCAAACATAAAAAGTAGATACTTCAACATATGATAATAACCGTGTTATAGAGCTCCTCCAGGCGATCCACAGTAAGGAAGCGGCTCATAGTCATGCCGTGGTCAATCAGCAGTTTGACAAAACTGACTCGGTCCATCACCAGAGCATCCAGCATGACATTCTCCAAGGAACCCACCTGCATACAGCATACAATTATTAGGATGAGACAGCAACTGTTAAGGACCGTTAGAATGAAGAATATAATGTGCAATAACAACGTTTAATTACAACATATATACAGTAGTGAGTCTCTGAGCCCGTCTTACCTTCCAATGCTGTCCGTACACCAGGACATCTTTCTGTGCTATGTCAGCCCTGTCCCAGGCGAGGGCCATACTCAGCTGCTCTGCAGGACTGGCCTTGGTGCCTGTTCATCATACAGAACAAAAAATATACATCAGAACGTAGATATATACCTCTGCATTCCTAGACAACAGCAAACCTTTCTCCCAGCTGACATTTTAGCAGGAAAAGCCCATTTCTATCATTAATTATTGTTCCATTGTTCCATTTAAGTGCACCAGTAATTCTGCCTGCACAATAACAAGCCTGGAACTTGTAAACCTACAAAGAATGCAGCAGTTATTACTGTTATCAATTATTATTACTATTATGTAGTTTTCCTGCTGTGACATGTCAAATGTCTGCAGTGAAAGATGTCTATTGTCACAACCAAGAGGAGAAATATAAATACCCTTGAGACTAGTTGTCAGAATGGCTGCATCAGGTGCCGTTTGGTCCTCTGACTCGGAGTCAAAGATGGTTATCTGTTATTCAAAGACATATTGGAGGTACCGGTAGTGAGTCGTACATGTTTTGAATCACAACATAAACATTCCCAAATGGTGTTTCACTTACAGACTCTCTGTGGTCCATACACTGCAGAAGGAGACTGCAGAGCTGAGACGCTTCTGCTGTCTCTACTGCAAACACATCTCCAATCCTGACAAGGAAGTCCTCTTTAGTGTCAGCATCCAACTGCCTGAAGAAATGCAGTAAAGCTGTAAGTTATATTTGTGACATGTCACAACATTATCAAAGCAACAAGTTGACACAATAAGGTAGCTCCATTAGACTTACTTCTTACTTCAGTTGTTCGGGACATGCATACCTGTCAATAGAAGTCTGCTTGTGTAGGAAGGCGAGCAGGTCGGCCGCCCTGCCCGATCCCTCGAACACAAACACTGGCACGGGAGGCACATTGCTGACATAGTCCAACACTGTGGACACAATGGCAGGGCCTCCCTCCACCACCACACACACCACAGGCACTCCTTGCTTCAGTTCTACGAAGACGGGAGGAGAGGGTGACATAACGTCGGTCACATCGAGCCCCTGAGCTTTTCTCTCTGCCTATAAGTATTGCACAAAAACACACACACACACACACACACACACACACACACACACACTGACTCACGAGGGTGTATCTTCTGTAGACGGATGTGTTTCTCCAGCTTCCTCCTGAGGCCTTGTTGGCAGCCATGTTTTCCCAGCGTTCCATCATCCACCAGCAGAAAGTGGGAGTGGAAACCATTAAGACAGGCCCTCTTGCTCAAAGGATTCCCCAGTGGCTGGTAGGGCCTGAACACCTGAGCCATGGTAAGTGAAAGTCACATCAAGAGTCAAGAACCATACAGTATTCAGTGTCAAACTGATGAAATCAACAATACATAAGATTTCATAGCTTACATCTCTGCCTATGAGGTCCATGTTGTTGTCAATGACTCCCCATGGTGTGATGCCGACTGTGTTTCTCTTCCTCAGGTTGTGGCCCCCAAATGTTTTCACTGCCTCGCCCACATACTTAGACACACCTAGAGCATGTAAAGAGCAGCTGAATGCACAGCAAATCAAATTCAAGAGTATAACTCTTAGACCCAGGGACACAGACTGTGAATGGACTGAAATCCTGACCAATGAACAGACCTACTCATACAGCCCAATAATATTATTATTATTATAACGGCATCGCAAACAGAAATGTACATGCAACGTAAAATTAACTGAACATCATACAGGCATGACGTAACAAGGGGTTCTTTACCGTTTAATAATGGTTTTTACCAATAATGATGCACATCAGTCAACAGCATCCAGTGTTGTTCAGGAGTAACAAGTGATACTGACCCACACACGCAGATCTTACAACGTGCATCAACCTACCTGTATTGATGCCGTCAGTGAATATCCATGCTCCTGTGCTGAGGGCGGCAGTGATCAGCCCTTTGCTGAAGGCCTGCTTGACTTTAAGGGACAGGGGGAAGTTTTCTGAGCCCCCCTGGACAGTCAGTAGCAGCTTGGGTCTCTCCATCTGCCACTCCCTCAACATCAGCTGGAGCAGCACCTCTGGCTTGGAGTCCACAGCCACACGAACATACTGGAGAGGAAAAACATGGCACTTTTAGGGACGGAGAAGCTATTTCTGCTGTTCTCAGGTACCGCGTGACTGTTCAGTGAAGCAGATGCTATCTTAGATCATAGCATGCCAAAGCTTGTTTATACAGCAATCATAAGACAAATCCCTGTCTTATTCAATCCTGGAAAAGCATGTACCTTCATTTCAAACACATATGCTGTCGAGTTAGTAATCTCACAGACCTTGGCCCGGCATACACGCGTGGCAGTGTCGTGAAAGTCTATGGTCCCATAGGCGTTCGTGGGACTGGCTTTGGTGTGGAGCTCTATGGACCAGTCCTCTTCCAGGTCCTGTCCAGGACCAGGATAGAGGGATGTGGGGGGAAGGGACTCTTGCCAAGAGTGCTCCCCAATGAGGCGGCCACAACTACATCTATCAATTGAAAGATTATGTGATTGAGTATAGCGGGTGGTGAGAGGTGGCAGAAATTCAGAGTAACTTCTGTTTGTGCCTGCACATCATTCACTTACATGTTATCACTCTTTTGAGCGATCAAAAGTAGGTGTTTGCTTGTGAAGCACCCCAAAATCACGGTATTGTTGGGTAACATTCACAGATACCTGACAGGCCTCCACCAGGCCTATTTAAGCCAGGCTGCTGCAGTTTGTCCCCCTTCCCGTCTCCCTCCCTTCCTCTTCACCTCCCTTTGTCCTTGGGTCTATGTTTGGTTGTGTTTATCATTTTACAGCCCACAGAATTCCCACACATCTCTCATCCTCCTAACCTCCTACACTGCTGATAACACTAACTTCCATGTAGGATAGCTACAAAATAAAAAGACATTGGCCTTATCACTTTCCTTGAGGCAGTTTGTGACAAATTAAACAAGTGGTTCTTTTCTAAATTTGCAATAATATTAAATATGGCAAGACACAAGGGAAATAACAAAAGAGCAAAAAGGGGAAATGATGAAATAAAGTGTGTGGGGGGAAAAGCAACACAAGATCTTCATTGGAATAGGGGGTGGGGTGTAGGAGGGTAATGTAGTGGGTTTGAGGATGGTGTAAATACGCACATAAACACACAATTCATAGATTATACCTGATCAAGTTTTGGCACACTTGACATACGGGAATACATCTGTAAGAAACAGGAAATAACAAATTATCAAAGAATCCACACGGTCTCTATTCCTGGAAGGAAGGGCCGAGTGCCAAATCGTTTTGCTCTCAGAAAAACGTTGTTTCCAACCACTGCTGATAATATCCAACGATGTACGAACTAAACAAATCATCCTGTTTTTCTTCTGAGAATCATAAAAACCTGTACTTTTCTGGAAGCTCATCAATGCAATCAGATTCCAGTTTACCTATGTAGGTCCCGAGATGAAGGGATAAACTTCACACACTCTCTTTTGGAGAAGGATTCCTCAATCCAAGACTTTCGTGACTGGAATGAGAAGAGAAAATATTTACTTACAGAACACAGATCCTGGAGCAGCTAAGCACCATCTTCTCAACTGCATTGTCAAACTCAACCCCCAGCAAGAAACCCCCCAATATTGCTGAAAAAGTGTAATCAGTGACCTTTTCGGTGAAGCTCATTACAGTGCCGGCAGCAGCCCACACATGCTGGACCCACAGTGAACTAACTGCAGGCCCCTCGTCAGAAAAACAGCGACTGCACTCTTAAAAACACTTGGTTAACCAGAGGTACAACAGTAAACTCCAATTGATTTTCACAGAAGTCTTTTCTGCTTCGCCTGATCTTTCAAGGTCTGTCCTGCTCCCGCGGCCCATGTCACAGAACAATTTAACAATGGCCTCACTGAGTAGAGAATTGTTGGTAGGAAACATACACACATCCCCTTCCTGAGATTCGTACACATGCTGGGAGGGAGCTGGTGTGCTGCCTCCTTGGGTCAGACTGTGTTAACATAAAACACGGTGCTTAAGGGTAGCGGCAGTTTGTGTTCACTGTGTTTGTGTACATATATATATATATACCGGTACATAGCAAAGTTATATATATATATAGATATTTCAGTTTAATGACAATTAACCTCACTAATTCTCCATGTGCTGCAGCTGCAATTTCAGAATTGCCACTAAACTAACAAAACATGAATCACCTAAAAGCATTACTTTAAAGATCCTGTACTATAATATATACATATACCTTGACATTTATTGAGACAAAGTATTACATTGTTTATCTGAATTTCTATCACGATTTTCTTCAGAAACGATTTAAGATTTCAACTTGTTCAACTAGATGCCAGGCACTAACTTATAATTAACATAATGTTATAATTATCTGGTAGTAACATGGTGACTGCCATCAGATGACTAGTTGAACATAAAACATACAATATATTTTTAGTCTGAAATGCTTTGGAGAATAAAGTTTCACGAAATGTAAACACAGATTCGAGGTAGAAGTATTTCAGCTAAACTTTTACTGAATGATTAACTTTGTGCACTCTAAGAAACGTTAGTTGATTAACGCCAATTAAAGTTTCTAAAGCACGCTGTTTAAACAACATTATTTTATCCAAAGTGTATGCTGGAGACTTAAATAGATAACTAGGTACCATGTTTCCTTCAGCCAACATCGAAATCACATCAAAACGTTGCTAACATTAGCTATTAGCAAACGACAGCTCATGCGTCGCGTTTAATAAATAGTTTTATACCCATCATAAAGCGCTGATTTATTTATACACCCGCTGGAAACGAGCTGGAGTCATTAGTGGACATTAGATTTACTTACACATAACTTACCATGGCTGCACACTGCAGTTACAAACGTGTATCTTGTATGACTCCACATGTGTCTCGAGTCTAATCCCACCTGTTCATTTAGTCCTCTCACAAGGACTGACTGACCTTTTATTAGCCGCAGGTCCAAAGAGCAGGGAGAGCCAGGAGCCTCGAGGAGTCCTCCTCCTCCTCCTCCTCCACACACATGCAGGACTCTTTCACCTCCAGAGCCGTCAACACATGCAGGAGGCAGTGTTGTGTCCCCCATCATGGTCCTAGTCTGCAGGCGGGACAGACAGGGAGATGTGGTGACTGGTGAAAGCAGCCAAGAAGGATGATACAGATATATATATATTTAAAAGATGTGTCTAATTGTCAGCCCCTTCTCAGGTACACACACACACACACACACACACACAAAGCCAGCCGGAGGGTCACAGCACCTGCAAATATACAGATCCCTTCACTTTTTGCACATTTTATTGTTGTAGATTTATTTTTTAAATGGTTGAAATTGCCATTTTACCCATCAATCTACACTCAACAACCCATACTGAGAAACATGTTTTTGCATATATATATGAATAAATCTGAAATCTCTCAGTTTGTGGTCAAGTGCATCCTGGTTGCTTTTCAATATTTAAATATGACTAATGCAACAAATATTATAAATGCATTTTGTGGTGCACATTTGGCTGATTGTTGTGCTTACTTTTTATCTGTGCTTGCCCCTGATGGCAATCAAAGGCCCTGAATTGGCAGCCGATAGGAAACTTTGCAAACCTTGCTTTTCGAGCCCTGGATCAGGGCAAGGGTATATAAACATTTCCAAAGCTTTCGGTGTTCCCGGGAGCACGGCGGCCTCAATAATTGTGAAATGGAAGACGTTTGGAACCACCAGGATGCTTACTAGAGTTTGCTGTCTGGCAAAACTGAGTTAGCGGGCAAGAAGAGCCTTAGTCACGGAGGTGACCAAGAACCCAACAGTCACTCTTGGAGAGCTTCAAGCGTCCTCTGCAGAGATGGCAGAACCTGCTGTAAGGACGACAATCTTAGCAGCCCTTCGTGGTGTAGTTGCTGGACAGAAGGCAATCTTAAGTAAAAGGCATGACAGGCAGCACGCTTGGAGTTTGCCAAACTGCATTTCAAAGACTCAGAGCATGAGGAAAAAGATTCCCTGGTGTGACGAGAACATCGGGGACTGCTCATCACCTGGTTGTCCAGTCCTTTTGGTGAAGCATGGTGGTTCTCAGAGGCAGGGACAGACAGACCGGTCAGAATTGAGGGAAGGATGAAGGCAGCAAAGTACAGAGAAGTCCTTGAAGAAAACCTGATGCAGAGTGCACGTGACCTCAGGCCAGGGCGACGTCTCAACTTCAGCACGACAATGAGCCGGATCATCCAGCCAAAGCCAGGACTTGAACCCTATAGAAAATCTGTGGAGACCTGAAGATGGCAATTCTAGAGGGTCTGCCAGAAAGAATGACATTAACTTCCCAGATCCAGGTGGCAAAGCTTGCAGAGACTTACCCAAGAAGACTCAAAGCTATTATTGCTGCCAAAGAGGCTTCTACAAAGCACCAAATGAAGGGTGCTGTATACTTATGTAAATGAGAGATTTCAGTTTTTAATCTGTTTACATTCCTCCTGATGCTAATTTTTTTTTTTATTGAAAGACATGAGGCAATATTAAGACAACACATAGACATAACAACAAGAGGATGACAAGAACAGTGGGATAAAAGCCAGCAAATATCATATCGTCAGTGTGTGTGTATGTGTGCGTGTGTGTGTCTGAGAATGTCCTTGAGCCTTTTGAGATGGAGGAAAAAAAAAATGAAAAAATGAAAAACAGGTCAGTATGTGTGCATATGGATGTTCATGTATGCATGTGCGTGGGTTTCAATTGGTTGTCCGGCAAGAAAAACAAAACAGAAAACAATAGTAAAAAAATACACAAAAATATATATATATATACACCGGTATATATACTATACATATTTCAATATTAATAGAATGGGTGGTGTCACGTTTGCAGAAACATAGTGGGGGATGACCAGGTGGAATGGTGTTCTGTTGTATTGTATATGATGGATGAGGTTAGATTTTCCATTGAAATATATTCTGTCATTAAGTTTCTCCAGTGTGCGATGTGTGTGTTATTCCTTGATTTCCAGTTCATGAGGATAGTTTTCTTGGCGATAGTTCGGGCCACAAGGAGTAATTTGCGGTTTGTTTTACTCAGATGTATTGTTGAGATGTCTCCTAGTAAGCACAGTGAAGGGGATAAAGGGACGAGGCAGCCCAGGAAGACAGACAGTGACTCACTTATTTCTTCCCAAAAGTGATGAACTGGTGTGCAGTGCCAGGTGGCGTGAACAAAGCTATCCGGGCTGTTTTGAGTGCAATGTGAACAGATATCTGACGTGAATCCCGTTTGAAACATTTTTTGCCCGGTGTAATGAATTCTGTGAAGTATTTTATACTGTATTAGTTGTAAATTGGCATTTTTAGTCATGAAGTAGATGTTATTGCAGATTTGGTTCCAGAAATCAGCATCAGGAGTGATGGATAGGGCTGATTCCCATTTTCTTGATGGTATGGATGATGTTTTGTCAGACTGTGATATTACTCTACATATTTTTGAGATTAACTTTTTTGAAGAGGGGATATTAATTAATTCTGAGGTTGAGGGGGGCTGTTCTAGGTTAGTGGCCTTCATGTTAAGTTTGGATTGAACGGATGATTTGAGTTGCAGATATTCCAAAAATTGATTGCTCCTGATGCCGTACTTCTGAACCAAGTGAGGGAATGAAACCATGGTGTTGTTATTGAAGATGTGTTTCAGATGAGTGATGCCTTTAGCGGACCATGTGTGGAGATTTAGAGGTGTCTTGTGACTTAGAAAATCAGGATTGTTCCATATGGGAGTACAATTTGAAGGTGCAAAAGTGATGTTCGTGATTTTGTGGAATTTCCACCAGGCTGTCAGAGTTTCTGCTATTGTTAGTATATTGAACAAGGATGGCGTTTGATAGATTGGCTTAAAAATGGTAAGTCAGAAATCTGAATGTCCTTACAAACTGTCTGTTCTATATCTAACCATGTGTTGTCTGATGCAAATTTAAAACATACACTACAGGAATGCACTGGCCATTTTGTTTGTTTGTCATAAAGGGACTCCCGCTGCATTTTGTTGTGTAACCATGTATTGTACAAAGACAATAAATGAACCTTGAACCTAAATAAAACATGTTTAAAACATTATAGGTTATTGAGAGAAGATTGATGGACAAAAATGCAAATTTCATAAATCTAAAATGACAGATTACAAAGTTTGCAAAGAGGTCTGAATCATTTCTGAATCCACTGTATGTAGTTAATTGGCCCCTAGCTGGAAGCAGCAGGGCTTGGATGCCATTGAGCTGATAAACTGCTGGATCACATCTGTAAATCTCAGAAAATGTATTATTTTCAGACCGCAATCAACGGTTCAGCAAACAAACGTGACTGTTGATGAGCATTTCTCACCTTGCATGGACTGCGGCAGGTAAGTGTTACTTTTCCATGGTTTTACCCGTGTGTCGTCTGTTAAATGTGCATTTACTGTATAGGATAATGTGCATGCTGTTTGCTACAATATATATCTGCAACTTTTGATTTGGTGGCTTCTTACATAATGTATATATTTTAAGGGTGCCTTTGAAAATTTGACCCTCTGGTATGTTACGTTTTTTTGGTCAAACCCTGACAAATGCATGGGGAAACAAATTCAAGTAAACAATAATAAAAGCACACACGAGTACAGAAAACTGTTCTATTGTCAATACAAAAAAGGGTTGTTACAATCAGCTCTGATTAGCAAAAAGGTGTACCAGTAACATGTAATAAAAGAGCTAATACAGCCTACACTAAAGTCAAGTGTTTTATCTAATGTATCCAACATCTATAACAGTCAAAATCTATGAACAATTTCTGAACCAGTAACACAAAACACATTAAGATATTATAGAAGTGATTATGATATAAACTGTACCCTGCTTTTCATAACTAATCGTATTAACATTATAGATTAATAAAATACTAGGTTTGCAAGGTAAAGATTTAGCACAAAATGAAAATGTATTAGTCACAATTGTACACCAGACTTGAGGTTTCCTAAAATGTCACCACACTTTTGGTCACCGATGTAAGAGCAGTTTGCTGCAGTGCAGATCTCAGTGCTGCTTCACCGAAGTCACACGAAGGTTCACCGACGGGGCTACTAGGGCAGTCGACATCAGGTTGTTGCATCTCTCCTGGATACATTTCAAGCTACCTTAAGGTGCTTTTCAACGTCTCCATCGGCTGAAAAGCATTTTCATCATCACGTTTGAGACGTCGCTTGCACCTGTAATCTTCAGGTCTCCATGGCGTCAGAAGAGGAGTGTTTGACTTTAGGCTCGTCTTTACTTTGGGAATGGTGAGCATCTTCCAGCAGGGAGAGGTTCAGTTCAGGTAAGGGGGCCCTCCAGTACTGGAAGGAGTTGTACGTGCAGTCTTCAGTGTTGTTGTCTTCACCGGCCTGAGTGATCAGAAAGAGAGGAGGATTGAGCTCTGGAGAAATGTGCAAAGAGGCCTACAGTAACTGTTTAGACTGGTGGTCACCAGTGACATCAACCTGTGGCATATTTTACCCACTGTTGTTGACGCTCTATCATGGTAACGGGTGACACCTAGTGGACACGTTATGCAATTACACCGACTCACTTTCTCTGAACAGAGCTGCACACGGTGAATCTCCCGCTATGTTGTTAATAACTTACTTGATCATTAGCTTTAGGAGCAACAGTCTCCAGACCCGTGCAGTCATCTCGAGGTCGTTTCTTGGAGCCCGTGAGCGTGCTGGAGCTGCGACGGTCCTGGAAACCTCCAGAAGTCTGCAGGGCCAAAAGAGTAGCTGCACGCTTCCTTGTGTCGCAGCATGCGGGCTTGCGATGAAGGGCCGCTTCTTCTTGTTTCTCTGGGGCTTCAAAGTGGTGCGGCCTCTTTCTGCAGCGGCTGCCCATCAACGCCAGGAGGGACGGCGGGCTCACACCCCCGGTAGGAGCCATGCTCTCCGGCGGCAGGTCAACGCTGCCCAGAGAGAGGTGACATCTTTTGGAGGGAGAGCCGTGCAGCAGCAGAGTGTCGTCGGGACGTCTCTTCGCCATGAGAGTCAGCGCACTAGTAAACAGCGGTCAGTCAAAAACACGTGGGGGCTCTGATACCGTCGCTATAGCTGCTTTTCACTGACGATGTTGTGCGAGGATGTGTTCAACAGTTTCGGCCCCGGTAGTACAATTATTGCGGGGGTGGTCCGGATAACCAATCAGAGAGCACCGCTGACTATCCCCGCCCACAGCCGCCTCTCTTCCTGTGGCAGTACATCCATCGCTGATCCATGCTCTCATTTCATCCAGACCATGTTATTGTCATCGGTTCCACCCTGTAAGGACAAATATCTAGTCACAACAATAAAGTATTTAAGGGCGGATTAACTGTCTTTTCAGATTCCCATACATGAACGTCTTTCTACATATGAATACAATCGTGGAGGGGGAATATTGAGGCTTTATATATTCATTTTGTTAGCTGACAATTAGTCAAACATGAACTGTACATATTGTGAGTCTAAAAAAAATACTAGAATTAGCCTATAAAACACCCACCATGCATTTCTTCTTTTTTTGTGTTTCAGGATGCAACTATACTCTGCCCAGGCTGCTTTGACCACCACCTGACATCATCACCCTGCTTTAGTATTTATAATCAAGTTCTGCTGCACTGCACCCTCATGTCGTTATTTTCTCACAGTAACTGTCATACTTGGCCTTCTGCTTATCAGACAGGTACCACCTAAAGTAAGTTATGTGCCCCGTCAGTTATTAAAATGTCAACTTGCTTTTTACAAAGCCCAACTTTGTCTCTTAGTTTGACAGTTTACATTCCATTGGCTTCACTTGATGTACATCAAATTTTTCTTTTTTTAACTCTCAAAAGACCTTTTCCACTCCAAACATGTTTGACAATTCACAAGAAGGGAATAAATAATAACATAATAAATAACAAATAACTTAAGTTGTGTGACTCTTCACTGCTACGTCATTTTTTTTACGCCTGTAATCAATTAACGAGCAAGCATGTAGCTCACACAAAACATTTTAATAAATAAAAACTTGAGGTGCGTTAAAGCCATGGTATGAATAAAACTCTGGAGATGAACATTTTTTTAATGTTTGGCTTTATTACAAAGTGTGATTAGAAACCAGAAATCGATGAAAGTCATCTGCAACTTTAAAACAATGTATTCTTGAAAAGCTTAAACATGTTTTGATTAAATTGTCAGTGTTGACCAATGATCAATGCAAATGAGTAGACATAGTTATTGGCAGCATATTTTAAAAAATAAATAGATTTCAAAAGCTAATGTTCACATCACGCTGTCCTATCTCACACACACTCTCTCTCTCTCAGGCAGTGAAAGTCAATGGAGATGAGAATTTGTAAGACCACGGGCAGTCCAGCAGTAAAAAGAAATGTACTCTTCATGGCTTGTAACCGACACACAAACCACTGAACCAAGATAGCAACCGAGGGTAACCGACTCATCTCAAAGCCCAGGTATCTAGAGCTGTAGAGTATTTAGAGATGCGTTTCCTGGTGTTACACATTACACAGGGCCTGCAGAGTTTAGCACCGTTCTCCATGATACACATCATAAAAAATATAGATGACAAAATATTAAATTTATGTCCACTGATTTTTTTTATCTGTCCGTGTCCATTTTCTTTTTTTCATTTTGTCAGTCTAATCGTCGCCTCTAAGTTCACTGTTTTTGTCAAAGGATTTCCTGTCACGTCAGGCTGTCGGCACCTTCTCGCCGTGGTGACTTTGCGGCCGGTGGGGAACTCTGTTGTTGGTCATCTTCTCCTCCTTCTTCTTCTTCTTCTTCTTGACCGTTAAAGTACAGGTCTGCAGGTTTTCGTGCCACAAAGTAGACACAGTCGTAAACGTACCTCAACATAGAGCGGTCGTTCTCTGTGTAGGTGGTCTGAACTGACGGTTTCTCCACCTGCAGGAGAAATATAAATACTTCTGATTTCTGAAGACAAGGATTATTGTACACCATGAATATGAATTAAAGTCCTTGGCTTACCTCTATATGGAAGCCAACATTAACAATCGCTGTCCTAATGTCTTCATAGCTAAGTTCAACTGACAGCTCATTGGCCATGTTCTCAAAGTGGTACAGCAGTGGACCTGAAGGAACATTACATGTAAACGTTAAGATAAGTTTACTGAGACCAAAGCCGTAAGCCCTTTTTCAAACAATTGTACTTTCTAATGAATAAGAAAAATGCACCCGACAACACTTTAAAACAAACAGAAACATCTTATTCATGGGACATCTGGTTGTTGAGTTTTTTTGTTTTATGTGCTGAGAACAGTTCAAACATCGATGTGATTCCTTTGTGAATAAATGTAGTCTGATAGCAGATTTAACCTAAAGAATAGTGAATTGCAGCATTAACAAAGTGAGCTGAACACCTTGGAAAGAAATGATTGAACAGTTGATTGCAATTATTTTTTAAATTTCTTGCTGTAACAAAGAGCATATTTTGCTATATTTCTCTTTAAAAAATAGGTTTACTCATTTATTATTTTTAACAAAAGCAGACTCACCCAGGTTGATCCACACTCCACCGGGTTTAAGGATCTTCCAGATCGTCTCCACATACTCGATGACATTATGAGCCGTGTCGATAAAGAAGCAGGTAGCCACACAGTCCCAGGAATCTGACCCAAACATACAATATATTATTATTACATGATCATTAATGTTGCTAAGCAGCTAAATTCACCAGTGATCAATTATTCATCATTAACAGTAGATTCACATCAAAATGGTCCAATTATCTTGGAGTCTTTGGCATATGTAAAATGCAAGGCCGTATTGTTACAGTTGTTTTGTGGAGCTGGCTGAGTGCATTATGCAATCTGAGAGTAAGCTCGGCCTGAAAGGACATTTAATAGAAGAAACAAAAGTTACTTCTTTCAATTGTGAAAGATCCACACAGCTTCAACTGACCTGATTCACTGTAGACTTCCACAAAGTCCCCTGCTACCATGGAGAAGTCTGCATCTAAAGGTAAGCTCTGAGGGTTGACATCGGGGAAGATGATCGGTCGCGTTTGGTCGGAGGATTTCTTGTTGTTGCTAAACTGGTGGATCCAGGGGTACAGGGTCAGAGAGTTCACCGTTTCACACCTGGTTGAAGCAGTCAAAATGTATGAGGACAGGTGGATGGATGGAAGTGGTATTCAGCAGAGTAAAAGCTCAGAATTGATTGCCAAATAACTAAATATGAATGTGTTCTGGTTTTATTTGTGATCATTTAAACATAGTTGATGAAGTATAATTAAGTGTGATTGTTACACCTCATGCAAGCAGAGACAACTTACATAGAATGTACTGTATGCATAGAAAGGTGATAGTCCCCAAGTGTTGTGTAAGACGTGTTGGTGGCAGTATATATGCTGTACCTATTGAGAACAAAGTTTGAAGAGAAGAGCATGAAGAAGCTCCATTCGTTGCCCTGGCAAATATAGCCCAGCCGTGCTATCTCCCAGGCTAGACGGCCAAGCCCAGCACCCGGAATCAGCACGCTCACCCTAGACACATCACTGACATAATAAAATATTCAAAATGCACATATCACATGGACAACATGGAGTAAGTCACATCATCAGAATTATTACAAGATGTTCTGAAACCACAGCACATGGAAAAAGTGTTTCCTTGTATCGTTGAGGATCCACATATCTCACTGTCTGAGCATGCATGCAGGTGTCTGTGCGTGCGAGTCTATGTGAATGAGCATATGTGCTTCCTACTATTGGTCATTTGGGAACAGTCTTTGGATCTCTTCGATGATGGGCTGGTAGCAGGTGTCTCTCTCTGCCCGGCCCGTCTCGCTCCAGTCTCTGACAAACTGCTTTATGGTGGACTTCAGCTTGTCCATGTCAAACGTAGTAGATGGGCTCACCTTCCGCGGATCCTCCTGCAAGTTGAATGAAAACACAAAACCCATACCTAAATTCCTAGAGTAAATAACAACAAAAAACTAAAGATACAACACTACAAACTGTTTTTGTATGCAGGCAGTTTATGTACAGTAGACTACCCGGTGTGAGCAAAGCCTTACCCTCTCGCCGTATTCAATGTTCTCAAACATGTGGAGGCTGTTGTGAACGATGCCCTGCAGGATCTCCTGGTTGTGGTCCGCACACTGGCTGATCCGGGCCAGATTGGACAAAACTTCTGGCAGCAAATCCTGGTGGCGCTGCGGGAGGCTCAAAAACTGATGCTCGGCATGCTTGACCTGCTCCTGGACATGGACCCTGAGGTGAAGACAAGACACAAGGCGGAGAAAGGGCTCACAGGGTGTTTTGTAATGGTGTCCCCTCAGGCATAACACATTCATCTGAGGAGCAATTGGGTATTAGACTGTTTATTGATGCAGTGTGGGTCGAACACGCTGGTCCAAATGGTTCATATATTATTCATTCTCAGTTATATTTTACGTGCGATTGCCACATCATAATATTCTTCACTTATGTTTGTTTTACCTTGAGGTGCTATGACATGAGAGGAGCTAAAGTCAGAAGATCAGGACATAAATGCAACCGGAAGCTGATCAAATACCAGTTGACTCGACTGTGGGAAGCTCTAATCAATGTTTGAATACATGTGAACCATCTCAGTTAGCAGCTTTCCCTCCAAACCTAGTGATCTGTCCTTGGCTATTGTCACTTGCTAACGACATCGGTTATAGCCACAAACTGTCGTTACCTGGCTTGTACTGTATTGTTAATCTTTGTCAATATACCTGTAAAATCTAAAAGCATCGATTATTCTCCAGAAATGTTGCCTTTCCAGCTTGGATTCCTCCCCGGGGCTGTGTTTCATTCTCTCTTTGTTAAAATACGGTCTTCCTTGCGGTCCCTCTCCTGTTGTTTCGGCCATGACTGAGACAAAGTTGCAGCCGTCCAATCAAAACGCAAAGAACACTTCTTCTTCGCGGAAATTGTTAATTCCAGCAGAACAGGCTCCACGAGGCGTGTTGCTGCCACCCACAGTCGGGTGAGGAGACTGCAGTTGGTTTCTCTGATACTGCGTCACCCGGATGAAGGCAAATAAATAAATAAATGCAATAACACAACCCTGCTCAATAATGTACATAAGTGGCGTCCCTCTCCCTCTTCTCATAGGTTCAGAAAACTTATTATTGCTACATATGTCCCTTTTGGTGTCCCATCTTTGTGTCCCATGTGCTTGGTCCAGCAGCAGTCAAGTCCTACCTTGTTCAACTTTTCAAATTATATTAAAAGCTGTTAAACACACACACACACACCCACACACACACACACACACACACACACACACACACACACACACACACACACACACACACACGATACATTCAATAAATGCTCTACATAGTCACTGGTTTTAATATATTTGTTATAATATAAACAAACACTCATAAACATTAAAACGAGTTGCTCCACACTCAATCATAAAGAAGGAAACCAAAGAAAGAGGTTTTTCTCAGTATTTTATTTGTGACTCAACAGCTGTGCTTGAGCAAACACAAAATGCCTATTCCATCAGATGTTTGGGTTAAGAATCTTGCCCATGAAGAGAACTTTTTCTGTGTTGCGTTCAGCGATGACGACCATAAATGGACGATTGAACTTCAAGACAGGGATATGGCGGTAGGACAGAAGTGTGATGCCAATGCCTGTGGCAGCTGCAGCAGTAGCTCCGACTTCATCAACATCCAGGGTAGCTTGGTGAACAACCTACGGCGCGATGGAAGATAAGCGAGATTAGAGATGGATGGAATATGGACAAGGAGAAAATATGTGTGAAATAAAATAGGCTCCCTGTCCTTACATCTGAGACTGCCAGTTTGTGCGCATCTGAAATGCCAATGAAATTTGCACGATCACCAAACATGTGTGTCATTCCCATTTCAATCAGCACATCATTCAGTGTGTAGGAAGTCTTGATGGAGAACTTTGGAATATATACGTCATGTGTCCTAAAAAAAATGGGAAAAAGACAAACATCTAGTAATTGATCTGCCAGTTATAACTGACCCGAGAGGACAAAGCTGAGTTGTTTATACAGTGTCAAATCTTCCATATTAGAAACCAAAAATGTTCGGAAGATTTGAGATTCTCCCAACCTGGACGTCATCCACTTTAACCATTTGGTGACGTGGGCTGGGCAAATGGCATTCTCCAGTGTTGACATGTCGTCAGGTAACAGCAGCAGCATGGAGTAAGAGCTGTTGAAGGGCAGCTGGAGGACTGATGTGTTAATCGCCCTGTCGTAATAGGTATCAAAACGCTTCTCCATATTCATCATCTGGACTGGAACCTGAAAAATGACAGCTTAATCGTGAGGTCCCTTAAAATGGAAAAGATACACGATGATGCATTGTTGCTGTTACTCAAAACCATTCTGAATAAATGGTGCAACTTTGAACCTTGGTGTTCTCATCCACCATGAAGATGTCCTCCTTGGTGAGTTTGGGATCAAATGGAGTCGCCCACATTCCTGGTTGACGATGAGCAAAAATAAAACACAACTTATGGTTGAGACATCAAATTGAAAGGTGTGACCTCAAAACCAACCACATCTCATCCCACGTAACCTTTTACCTTTGAAGTAGATGTAGCTGATGAGATACATGACTGTGTTTGGATCCAGGCTTTCGACCAGCTTGTCTATCTTCCCGTTGGTCTTCTCCTCCACGTACTTATTGATGGTATTGGCAGTATCTGTGGTTTGGGTGAAGTCGACGCTGAACCCATCTGCTAAGTAGGACTGCTTCAAGGCCTCCAGGAACTCGGGCTGTGTCTTGAAGTTGTTGTCCACGAATACAGCGGTCCCTTCACTGGTGTCTTTCTGAGGTGTGTTGTTTGTCGTTTTGAGCAGAATCTGGAAGGCCTGATCTACATCTGCCTGCGTCAGTAAGGTGCTGTTGAACCCCAGACCACTGAACAGCTGACGGTGGGTCTCCTCCCGTGCTCCTGTGGACAAGGCAGCCAAGGCGACAGAAACACTAAACGGGGAGAAGAAGATATTCTTGCCTTCCGAGTCAGCATGAGCTGCTAATTTCATGTACAGACGGTAGGCAAATTCTTTGTTTGCTAAAGTCACCAGTGGGAGGCTGTTGGCACTGCCATCGGATGCAGTGTCTTGATCTACCTGACCGTTGCCATGACTATCCTGAGCATGGTGATCATGGAGAACATGATCATGGTGACGGCCCCTCCCCATGCAGATCACTGCTGATAAGATCCACATACCCACTGCTCCACGCATCATTGTGAACTAAGACAAAAGTTCAAAAGGGCAGCATTGTTAATTTGGGTTACACAATGTTTGCTATTAGAAGTACTCATTCACTGATTCTCCTAGAAGCACCATAAACATGACGATTTAAAGGCCCTAAAAAACAATTTTCTCTTCACAGGAATGAAGGGCTCCTGCATAAACACACCACTTTCTGCAGACATTAGTGCCGTTTTGGTTGTTTTAGATACATTTCTTTTCCTCTGTGCCTTGAATCAGATTCTGATGAGTTTGCATACTGTCAGTCAAATCTGCCCAAACTCCACCCACACAGTATTTATGAAGCAAATCAGCAGAAGTATTACGTTTTAAACTCGGAATAAATTATATTTAAAGATGTTTTTTTGGATTCACTAAAAGTCATGTTATTGAGAAATACTTTGTAGGGGATTTCATTTTCAATTCCTGAAATTACATTATATGCAGTGAACCTCCAAAAAGAGGCAAAGAAGAGTAAATCTAGTCATTTCTTAAAAATTTACATTTACAGTTGTAACTCTCGACGTCCAATTCCAGTGTGCATAGTTGTATCTCAAACTCAAGACATCAAACACAGTTGTAATTGTTGCAGAGTAGTTCACCTGTATGTGAAACACATACTGCTAAAACAATACATCTAAGCTCTCTCAATTCTTTTAACCACGTACCTTCTCCTGGTGGAAGCACAGATAGCGAAGCACAGGCTGGACAGAGTGAAATGCCCCTTTTATAAGATCGATCAGAGGAACTGAACTTTGGCTTTGTTTATTCTTTATCCCAACCTCTTATTTGCTCTGCCCCTGCATTTGTTCTGTGTAATGATTACTGTCGAACCATTGCATCAAACCGAGACTCTAGGATGATAGCACAAGCAGCCAAGCTGCCAATGTTTTCTTCAGCAACATGTACGAAGACATGTTAGTGACGATTATTGTCTCTAGCTCAGACTCTGTATCATACAAAAGAAAGCAAATGAATGATTTTGTATGTAAGCAGCACTGATGTGTAAATTGAATGCCACACATTCACCAAAAGCTGCATCAGATCCACATTTTTTAATGTAAAACTTAAATCCATTTAACATGTACAAATTGACAGAATATAAATATGTTTTAACTACACGTTAAAGGCAATTAAAATCCGATGCTACCAGGCAGCGTTCAGTGTGTGCGAAAGAGACGGCCATCCAGTTTGATGAGCTGTCGGAGGAAACCTCGATTAGGGATGACACCCCGGTTATCTTTCACAGCACAAATAGCTTCCACGAGGGTCAGGTTCTGCTTGAGCATCAGGTAAGCCAGGACCAGGGTGGCGGAGCGGCTCACTCCTACATGACAGTGCACCAACACTTTGCCTGAGAATTCAGAGAAACATTGCAACATCAATTTGAAAACAGACTGCCTTTAAATGCATCCGCTAACCCTCCTCTCACCTCCTCTGCTGAGAGCCCTGTGGATAAAGTCTGCTGCTGCCTGGAAGTTGACGCTCATGTCAAAGCCACAGGAGTCGTGAGCCTCTACGCCCATGTAGGTGATCTCCATGCCCTCGTAGATGTCTGGCTGTACTCTGCGTTTACTGTGAGCTGCATTGAGGATGTGAGTGACTCGATGCTTGGATAGATCAGCCCGGTTCTCTGCACTGTGTCTGAAAAGCACAACGCTCTGTATTCACTGACGGTGTCTGACAAGTGGTACAATATACAGTCAGGTGTTGCAGGTGTTTCTTGATGAACCATTTGCAAGTGTTGTTGCATGTTGCATAGCGATTGATTGGTATTTTTAAGTTGCTTCCAGACATGTGAGCTGAATTTATCAAGAGATCCCAGATGTGCTTTCATGGCGAGGCATCAGTCGAAACTTGCACATACTAGCATAGCTGTAGCTTTTACACATGTTCCCAATGTGGAAGGCAACTTGTGGGATCCTAAATGACTCATTCTGCAATTGAAACTGATTCATGGTCATTCCTCTTTCACACGTGGACTAAATCAAAGTCTAGACTTGGGCAATATTTGTAAAAAGGTCTCAGTCCACTGTCTCTGTCACAACGCAATAATATTTCGAAACTAACACAGCACAGAGTTACAAGGCCATGCTTCATTATTATCAGCCAGCCTGAGGTCCAATCCCAATGTCAGCACTCACAGGTTTTGAGGCGCACTCCTGCAAAGTCTGTGAGGGTTTAGTTCTGTCCCACTGTCAATCGGCGAGTGTTTGAGGGCTCTCTCGCAGACATTTTGAGCCCTTTATGAACCCTTTCCGTGAGTCAGCATTTCTACAGACTTTGCTCGAGGGGATTACCCAGAATTCATAGCAATGTGACGTTTAACATGGGGTTACCAGTGGACGCATGCAGATGTAAAAAAGAAAGTTAAAACGAAGAGGCAAATCACATTTACTCAGAAACATTTAGGATTAAAGATGGAACATAAAAACACATACAATCAGAGGAATGAGACTGTATTACACAGATTTATTCATCAACCATTTAATTATGTCATTGAAGCCATTGTGACAAAAACAAGTAAATGGATTATTTGAAATAACATCTCATTTCGAGGAAAGCACCTGGAAAACGTTCAAATTAGAGTATAAAATAAATACCCACAACATAATATTGCTGACGTTGTAATGGTAACGTGATATGTTGCAGCAAAGTGCTGTTCCATTCCTATTTACACCATTTCAAGCCCTCAGTCTCTCACACTCAACCATTTACCAGGTGACATCAGTCAGTCCGTGAGGGTTCAGGGTTTAAAGCCTCAAGTTTTTAAAAATAAAAAGTGAGTTACTTACTGGTCACCAATGTAAAGCCTTGGCCACACTTCATCTGCATGGCTGATGATGGCTTTGCCAGTAAACAAGAGTCTTTCCAACTCAAACACTGCTAAGCCAGGTGAACTCAGGTCAATTTCCACTTTGTGAGGAGGATGGTTATCATTCCAGGAGGCAGGAAGCTTGGATCTATAGGACATTGCTGTTTCTGTGGTGTGCCCTTAGGTGACACGGGTGTTTTCCAAGAGGCAACTTCTAGTCCTTCAGAAGTACTCGGTACAAAAAGTCAAAAACAAAAAAAGATTGCAGCAGTTTGTAGCCACCTAGTTTACCGAAATGACTTCCAGAGTGAAGTTAAAAAGTAATCCAACAAGCTGTAGGGAACCACTGCAGCAAACTAGGCAGACCGAATGGCTCAGATGATTTTAGTCTCAGGCTTCTTTACCTCAGATGTACTCACCACAGGGTTTCCTAAGGTTGGTCAGGCCATCCGACCCTCGCATTAAATCCAGCCCATGTGCCTCAAGCCCTCAGGGGCCAGCGTTATGCTTTTGCATCAAAATAGCCGTCTATTTAAAGAGCTGTATGCTGCCTGGCAGATGTAGGACGTGTGGACCCATGCAGCAATTGCCACTTGACAAAAAAAAAAGAAGAAAAAAATAAATTGTTGGCTAAATTTGCTTTCTAACCAGTCTTTGTACACAATATAAAACAAGTGAGAGAAAAAAAATGAAATTCATTTGATCACAGTTTAAAAAATATACTGACATTTAATTATTTCTCTGCTATTTTCTCACTCAATAATAATTGAAATACTTATCAGGCAAGGATTCCCATATTGTGTTGGAGACATGCATTACATCCTGAACTGCACAGTTGTGCTCCATGTAAACAGAAAGTTAACAGCACAGGGAAATTAACACATTGACAGGCGATCTGTTTTTTCCATGCAAAGCTTGTGATCATATTATTTATTTATATAAAACCATCCCCTGAAATATGGCACTCTTCTTTTAAATTTTTTTTAATGAATGATTGAAAAAAACAAAACAAAAAAAACAACACTTGTTCTAAACATGAAAATAGATTATGGTGCAAATCTGAATTTGTATAACAAGGGTATCAGTGTGGCAGAAAACAGAAACAAGGTCCAAATTAAACACTTGATCCAAGTGCTGTGAACAACGTTGTCATTAAGCACAAAACATTACTGAAAATGTTGCCGTACATACAGCAACTGATGGACCACTTAATTATGAAAATACAATTCACTTGCTTGTCATGTATAATATATATACACACACACACACACATGTATATATACCCCAAGTGTTCAAAAAGGGATAAAAAGAACATCATTTAACATATTTTTGAGTAATTCTTAAACTTCCTTATGTCCTATGCATCTGTTATAACAGTAGTTCCTAGAGTAAAATACATGGCATTCATATGTAGGTCTGAATCTAGATCCGCACTCAGGAAGAAACTTCATCCAAAAGATGGAATAACAGGGAAAGCAATCTTTAGTTATTTTTTATTTTTACGAATCAGCTTTAGGCCCAATTAGGAGCTTTGAGATGTTCGGACTGTATTGAGTGCTCGTCTGACGTTACAGTGCATGCAGGGCTGGGAGCACAATCGAAAAGGAATGCTTTGCACCTATTCCTGCAGAGAAATGGAGAAGTAAGTGACAACCAAGTGTATGGCCTCTATCGGAGGGGAGGACAGTATCGTGCAAACGGACTGAGATGAAAAAAAGATCAGACTGAAACCAACCCCACAATCCTGACCGACAGCATGAATCTGAATCACAGGTTAAGAGACCTCTAACAGTTGCAACGTGGCACTAAATTCATCATCCTGTGACTCTGCCCTGCATTATGCTGGCGAAGGCACGACATTAAAGAGAAGCGGAGCAAGAGTGTCAGGTTGTGTAGCCTGCACAGTCACACACTGATGCTGAAAGTCACTTCTGTGTACAACCATCAGTTTACACTTCTAACTCCATCATATCACTTCGACCAGCATAATTGGGCAAAGGTTGATTCCAGGTAGCAATGATTGATCTGCCTTGGTCTCGGGTCCATGCCACTTATGTATGGCATTGTATATCATGGTGGTGGAAAAAAAACCTTAAGATAGCACAGCTCAGAGAGAGCGAGAGAGAGAGAGAAGACGTGACCCTCATTGTGTCCATGGAAGATCTGGAAGGAGAAAACAGCAAGACGTAATGACCCACAAACCAGTACATGAGTCCAGTTCAGAAGGCTTTCTTCTCCAGCTGGTCCAGAATGGCCTGGATCCTCTGTACGGCCTCCTTTCGGGCTTGCCGGACATTCTCCTGTCCCCGAGTCTCCACAGAGTCCAGCACCAGCAGCTCTTTGGTCAGCAGTTCCTCCAGACACCGATAACTCTTGTCTGACTTTTTGCCAACAAACTCATCAACATCCTCGTGGAGCAGTAGCATTCTGGCCATGACCTGTTGGACCTTAGCTAGGCCGTGGCTATCGCTCAGGGGATGAGGTCCAGCATGGCCTGGAGCCCGGGCGGGGGCCGAGGGCGGAGGCTCACCTTGCGAAGGCTCGCCTCTCCCGGTTTTGTTGTACATTTGGGGAGGTGAACTTATTTCAGCAGGCTTTCCATTGGGGGGGTTTAGGGATGGGGTTGGCCGGGGTTTAGGTCCCACTTGTGGAGCACGTTGGTGCTGTTGCTCCTACAGCAACATAAAACAAAAGATTGTTGAGATATTTCATAATCCTCAAGCTCAGTACCATACAAACACACCATTGTATTGCATTGACTTCGTCAAGTAATCTATGACTACTGTGGAAAAACATGACATTTTGGTTTATGAGATCTAATTCTCTAAATGTAGTTTCATTGAGTCACATCAGTGTATTGCTGTTCTACTACATGTATGAGCATTAAAAATGTAATTCCCAAATATAATTCATTTTCCTAATATCTGTAAGATAATAAAATTCAGATCAAGACATGTGTGACGATCCAGTTTCCTTAGTTTTAAAGTGAATCAACTCATGAGATAATACTAATTTGAGTGTTTTATTCCAGTCTTATATCAGCCTCTCTTTCCATTTGCATCATAAAAAAACAAATAAAAAAAAAAAATCATAAAAACCACATTGAAATACAGTGGATGCCGACTCATACCTTGGGTTGGTACGGTGGAGGAGCACCACTTCCAGTCCCGGGCCATGCTGGAGGATGCGATGGACGGACAGGATTTGCGTAGTGGCTTTGTGGAGGCTGCTGGCCTGTCGGCCATTGCTGCTGTGGGGGGGCATACGCACCAGAGTGCGCCCAACCATCGGCCTGAGGGTTTGGGTGAAGAGCCTGGTCGGTGGGGTATGGGGGGTTTGAAGGCATAGCATGACCACCTTCACTGTAGTGAGTGTACGCCCCAGGAGGATATCCAGGACCCTGGGGAGTAGAGGCAAGACAGATATATGTAGTATTTCCAAAAGTACTTTCTTTCTTTCGTGTGTGTGAAAGTAATTTTGGTTGAGAGAAAGTGTTTTATTACTCCTATCACTTTGCATGTATGTGTAAGTCACGGTCAAAGACAACCAATAGTCATGTTATATTTGGCAAATCCAACATTTGACATAAGTGTGTGTTTAAATGAACTCACCCCTTGACAGTGTGGACCAGGGTAGTGATGGTGCTGGTGTTGAGCGTGTGGCTGTCCAGACGGCCCGCCGCTCTGCTCCGCAGGACAGCCCTGGTTAGGATAAGGACCCGGGGCCGGTCTCTGACTGTCGGCACAGTAGAAAGGGTTGGACGGGTGGAAACCACTTGTTTGATATGGACTCTGCGCTGGGCTGTAGACACCATGGCCATTTGGATAACCTGCAGGCATTACCTACACGGAAAGCACAAGCGGGTCTGAATTATCAGACATACCATTGTCTGGGTGTAGATGTATCATGCTGAAGTTACTGTTCCGGCATAACAGCCGACCGTTGGGACAAGGTGAGGGAAAGGTGAACGCACTTAAGGATAATGAGTAGATCTAGAGGGGCAGGTTGTGTTGCATCGCGAGCTGTACCTGTTGATTGTACTGAGGCTGGACCTCTGATCCCGAGGGGTAGGTGTTTGCATAGTGTCCCGTGGAATGAGACTGGGGATACCAGTAGTGTGAGGGGTAGCCTGGATACTGAGGAGCGTCCTGTGAACACAGAAGACCACACAGGAGAGTTATTTTAAGAGAACATCTCTGTCCTGGTGTTGCAGGAGTACTGTTTAACCTCTTGATGCCTAGCGAAACAAGCGAACCACATGCAGCAACTGACTAAACGATGACAACAATGAATTCACTGCATGCTGAACATGTTTAGCACAAAACAGATAACGTTACATACTGTAGAGCTAGCCGAAAACAGGCCACGGGAATGCATTTCTCAAAACGTGCACGATGTGACGCGACTGCAGTAACCTCTAACGTTCCCATCAGCAGTGTCGTCACGTCCAGATGAACGAGACAAAGTCGGGCAACAGCTGAACAAGTAGTGTAAACACCAACTATTACATAATGCCAGCTAGCTCCGTTAGCCGTCCAGCTAGCATGGGCTCGTACCCCGTAACGCCAGCTACCTGGATAACAATGTGTTCCGTGCAAAGCCAGGTCGTTTTAAAATAACCAAGCACGCTCAAACAGTGGCAGAGTGGCAGCGGACAACGGCTGTGGATTTGTCTCAGTTGTGTCCATCACTTACCATGGTGTTATTCCAGTTTCCGTTAGTATTTTCCGAGTTGCCAGTCGAGGGCCAGCCGGATTTCTGCATTTGATGAGGGTGCATCAAGCTAAGCGCGTTCCGCGGTAGCAGTCCTGTTAACTGCCATCGTAAAAGACAAACCTTTAAGTTAAAACTAACGTTTGACGTATCCGAGCCGTCGGCTAGTCCAAACTGTAAACAACAATACTGCCGTTCCCCCAGAAGTGGCGATTGACTGAATGAAATGATGGAATGGCACCGAAGCTTGTGCGATCCTGTCCTGTAGCTTTAACGAAGGGCACGCGTAAAAGTGAAGAGCTCTCACTCCGCTGCTGCTTTACGACACCACGAGCCTCTTTACGGAGAGAGGGACGTTTTTCTCACGCTGCATACAGATGTGAGATCATGCAGAAGGTCGACCGTCTACGTGTGTTATGATGAAAGCTCACATTTAATTGTAATAATTGTATGGCTACACAAGCGAAAGTGTTGCATTGTTCCGAATCTGTCACTGTCCATCGTATACGATCTTTGGTGTAACCCGTGCGTCAGTTGACGCTATTAGCCAATAGGAAACACGTCATTAAATATCCTATTATTTTTAATATGAACTACTATTTTAATTTTCAGAAACGATCTGTTTTGGGTGTTACATTCATTTAAATATGTTTTATTTAAACACTGGTCCTAAAAATATATTGAATTCACATTTATTTGGGTTGCAGCGCCCAAAGGGTTAAGCGACTACAGGAAGTTTATCCCGGGCGTGTATAAAGACGCTTCCTGTACTCTACTTGAAAGACACATCTTTTGAAACATTCATGGCTTGACGGTACATTAAGATACACGAAGCAAGTAAAAAAGAAACAGCCCAAGATGAACTACATACCGGGGACAGCAAGTCTCATAGACGACATCGACAGTAAGTCTGAGGATCCGCTCCTTCGTAGAGAGAGATGGTTTGCTGAAAAGAATCGTTTAAAGATGTGGCATCGTGTCTGGATCCTTGGTGACCGTCCAATGTTGTAATTAAACATGCTTATGTTGGTTGTATCTTGCAGAGAAGCACCTGGTGTTGCTCCGAGATGGCAGAACACTGATCGGTTACCTCAGAAGCATTGATCAGTTTGGTATACCTCGTTTAGTTGTCTCCCACTTGTTTTTACTCATAGGGTGCAAAACACAAGCCGATGCATTTCAGCTAATTGCATAGAGGCTCAATTTAAATGCCCATGCGATTCCCACTATCTGGTGTTTTTATTTAACATTTAAAATGTTCTTTCTTTACTATCCTGCACTTTATTTCCTTAACCTGTTTCTTTTGTGTCCCCTCCCAGCCAATTTAGTTTTTCATCAAACAGTTGAGCGCATCCATGTGGGGAAAAAATTTGGTGACATCCCCAGAGGAATATTCATTGTGAGAGGAGAGAACGTGGTGCTGCTTGGAGAGATAGTAAGTGGGAATATCCTCGTTTTATTTCTCTGTGTTTGGTATGTAGCTGGAATGTTATGAAGTGGGATTCAACAACATTTACTTTGCCTAAGTCAAAATTATGTTATTTACACATAACGTTAAATGTAGAAATGGGTGTTGGAGTGAAGATTCACATAACCATGTGGCCAAGGATCCAAACAAGTGAGCATAATGTTTGTGAATCTAGCTTATTAACCCAAAGTAATGTTTATATTTTCATCTTTCTGGGCGGATAGTCACTAGGTTACAAACTAAGTGAATAAAACAGCCTGGATGTTTTAATCTGCCCTTTTATTTTTATTTTTTATTTTTTAGTGTGACAAGATAAGCCTCATTAATTATACCGCAGCTTGTTTTGCAAACAAGGATGCAGATTACGCTGTGTTGGTACATGGAAAATGGGATGGTGAGATGTGGCTTATGCAGCCTCCTACATGGCCAGTTAAAACATTGAAAACATATTAATCCATCTGCCATGTTGCTGTACTGTAAAATAAGCAAAACAAAAAGCGCCTTAAGATATCTGAAACCAACAGAACGGCTGTAACTCGTGCTTAGCCACTTAAACTTCTTATTCAGAACATCAAAGGAAAAGTTTAAGAGACGGAAACATCTACAATATTATATTTGAATCATCATCATGCATACATGTGACTTTGTGCGGTGACACGTTAAACACGTTACAGGCACATTGCAGTGACCGTATAGGACCGGCCTGCACACAGCTCAAACACGACTCATGAACCCAGATTCTGTATCTCCCGCCGTAAATATGTGTCATACATTCAGTCACAAATCTGCACTTTGACAGCAGCACAGCCTCTACAGCAGCTGTACAGCATGAAGCGAGTATAGCAGTTCATGTAATCAACAAACGATAGATGCAAAGACGTTATGGGCATCATAGCGCATGGTTTTGTAATCTCATTTTAATTTTTATCAGACACAAGGGATCCGAACACTATTGTCAGGCTCAGTGCTCCACATCTTTTGTGGTAGGAGAGGTTTGTGGTAGCCAGATAATTACACTTTCATTTTGTTATCATTTATCACTCACTGTTAATCAATTTATGTTTTAATTGCTGGGAAAAAAGGAGTTGTGAGTGGCGATTGAGTCCGCATTCAGGCTGGGTTTGTGGTCGATTACAGATGCATTTTCAGATATCGTGTCTCTTTAATATAGTGTCTTTTCAGATGTAGGTCTATCTGGTGAGGGATTGGATGATTACGTTTGGCTAACAGTGGCAACTCCAAATCAGCAGGAACACATTTGCATTCTGAATGTTAAAGGTTCCTGTGCTATGCTTTAATCTGAAGTTGTTCTGGGAGGAAAGAGTGAACAGTTTGCTGATGTACAAAATGTGTGTGTTTTTTCACAAGTCTGGTGACCGATTAACTGCTGTCTCGGTAGGATATGGAAAAGCCCTGCGACACAGTCCTGCAGCAGGTCTCCATTGAAGAGATTCTGGAGGAGCAACGGTTGCAGCAGCAAGCCAAACAGGAGACGGACAAAGTCAAAATGCAGGCCCTGAAGGACAGAGGCCTTGCCATCCCCAAAGCTGATAACTTGGATGAATACTAACCTTGATTCCATGAGCCTCTTTCTCAGTTTGTATCAGACTGATAAGTTTTACTTTGAGTTTTTTTTCTTCCCAAGGCTGCATCATGCTGGGCCTGTGTACTGTATGAATTTCATTTGGAGAAAAAAATGTGCTGCTCATTTGTTCAGATCCTTACAGCAAACTGAAAGAATCATGTGTTTATGTAAGATCACTCTGTCTGCAATTTAGCAATTATTTTACAGCAGCACTTTCTATTTTGTCAGTGAGCCTTTTTATTTGGCGATATGTGGGCCTGCTATTGACAAAAACGACATGCTATGCTCCAATAAAGAGTTTAGTTTTTCATTATGGAAGGCGAGCTTGGAATGTTTTGTGTCATATACCATCTGACCATGTTGCCCATTCTGTTTTGGTGAATGTGATGCATTACATGCTGAAATACAGTATTTGGGGGCAATTGCAGCCAGTGCCCTATTGGTCCTGTGTGATGGCGCCACAATGTAACATGCAGACCACGTCGCAATGTGACATCCAACCCATACAGTCTATGAATCAAATGTGCGACCCGTGCATTTGTTATCCCTCCAAGGAAAGGGCACCATTCATTTGAGTAATTTCAATGTAGACATGCGTCATATCAGTGCATCAAACTGCCGCGTATGTTCCGTTTATAAAGATAAGAGCGCGTCCGGAGAAGTCGATCCTATCTGCCATCATCGGTCAATAACAAGCCTGTTAATCGTTTGTTAGGAGAGTTAAGTTCGCCCCTTTGCAGTGGCTGAAGCTACGGGCCGACAGGTGCTACTGGGTGTTATGAACTCTTTAAGTCTTTTATTTATTATATTTTACAGGGAACACTACAGCAGCCTGCATGCACAAAAACATAAAACGTTTCCAGAAAAAGCTGTGTGCAGTTAAAACATGAATGCCGGTCAACCTTCAAAGTAAGAGTCCTTACAATTACAGGCGGCATTACAGGGGCACACATTAATCAGGAGGGCAAACACTGAACAGTGTAAACATGCGAGGGACACAAAGTGTCTTTATTGCCACTGACTAGTCTTTAGGACTTCAATAAGGATTAAGAGTTGTCTCAACAGTACTGAGCAAACTGCCCTCAGTGTTCAAGATGTTTTATTCAACATGATCATTTCTCACCCATTTCTGTTTTTATTGAGTGATATTCTACAGTCTATGGTAATAACCCATAGGTTACATCATGTGGAGATGATGGAAGATATGAGCCTCCCAACTCAAATATAAAATTGTCATACAATATATACTATAATACAGGTTGCATATAGGAACTTTTGGAATAATTTGGATCCTACTCTCTCAAGTGTTACCAACAAGACATGAAGACACACAGTTACTGACCTGAATATGACAAGTGTTGTTGAAATAGAACCTTGCAGCCGTACGAACCAATTCAATCATGGCTCATGGCATCATCTGTTGATCTCAGCAGTGTGCAGAGCCACTGCACAAGTAACAGGATAACGATCGTTGACAGGGGCCCCAAAACAACAAGGGGCATTGCTGCATAACGCAACGTATCCATCATATTATGTAGTAAATTATGAAGACGTTCTACCACCAGAGGGTGCCCTTATTCCCACTCAATCTTCACTACTACAGTCATTTGCGAATTTTACTCCCATTTGTGTCATTACAATAGAGACAACGTGTAGTTAAAAGCAAGATGAAGAAGAGAACGAGCATGAATGTGGCTGTATAGCAAGGATTTCACAGACATGCAGTCTGTCCAGTATGTCCAGTTATAAAATGGTGACGAAGAACTTCAGCACATGAGGTGTGGCTGGTTAGACCTCTATTCGGGTTGGTGCCCTCTCCCCCCTTTTTTTGCAGCGTCCAACTTCTTCTTCTGGCTATAATGCAACACGGGGCACTACCTGGAAAAAAAATACTGATATATGCTCTTAATGTGCTCACAATTTTGCTTCACTTCTGGTGGCGTTGTGTCTCTCGCTGGCTTTACGCAGCTGCCACAGAGAAGCCCAACCCATTTTGATCACGCAGCAACAGGGGAGGGGGGGCGCGCTTGATGTCATTTCTGAAGCGCTCAACCAACCAGTGCTGTTGTAATGTAAAGCTAGCAGTGTCCTGGTGAAGCGCTGTTAAGGACCCGGTTCGCATACATTGGTGCCTCCGACTTGAATATTCTCTGCATCGGAGAGATTTCGCAGCCAAATTACGCATGGAATGGTTTTGGGGGGATTGGAGTAGAAATGCAACGCCGCACTTCCAGCCCACAACAAGAACCATGGCCAGCATACATTGCAAGCAAATCTATGACATCCTGTTTTATCCATTATGACTTTGATATGAGTGAAATTTGCTTGGATACTGACGAGGAGTGAAGAAAATATACACTGCATACAAGCTGAAGGACGTTGTTTTCGCTGCAGAAGCTTGTGAACCGAGACATCTCTGCATTTAGGATTTCTTTTTTTGATGGAGCTGGAGAACATAGTAGCCAACACTGTACTGCTAAAAGCGAGAGAGGGTAAGTTGGCATACAAAAGAGCTGCAATTAGTAAGTAGACCTGACTGTGACAGCTTGCGCTTAATATGCAGAAAAAGGTGGGAATTATCGTAATGACGGCAGTAGGTACCCTGTCTGCGGACTGTAGGGCTCAGTACAGCAGCAGGTAAATCCGACAGATGCCACAGAAAAAGCGTCTTACGCAATAAGACACATCTCATTTAAAATAATTCGTCTGGTGATCAATTCTAACCGTACATCAATCTCATGGATCATTGTTCATCCTCACTGATTTTGACAGATTCTATGCGTTTTCCCACATAGACTGGGGTGGGGGGGGGGGAAATCTGCCTCCCACATCCGCTTTCTCTTTCTGCAAATGCATGCGCTTTTTCGCAACATTATACATGCTGAGGCACAGAGTGAAGCAGGGAATAACTCTTCGCACAGAGAGAATAAATGCGTGTCGGGAGGCTGGCATTTGACCGGTGATCTGATGATGGTGCTGAAACCGATGTATGGGGCCTGCACTGAGAGAGTCTGGTTATCAGAAACGGTCCACTGTCTGAGAAGGCCAGATAGTCTGACTATAGTCTGGAATATAAAGGTGTTATTACTAGCTGTTTTCCCTGGGGGTCCTTAAACCTGTTTTGGGAACAAGTGGGTTAAAGAAAAAATCCACCAGCATTATACTTCCTTAAGCAAGTACAAGTATATGTGTCATACTTATGTCTTTTCAGAATATATTATGACATGTTTTACTAGAAATACTTCTTTAAATTCTTCTAAATAGGCCTAACTCAGTTTTGTGGCACACACATTTACAAGTGCACCCACAAGTTTGGTTTCAGGCAGCATGTGGTTCCATGTGGCAACAGTCTCTGTGCTGTTGTGCGGTGACGCAGGAGAAGTCTGTGCACCTCTGGCAGCTCCTTCTATTTATCCCACATGATAACATACTTGGGAGAAAAAGGGGGCTGGTCTGCAAAGAGGGCAGGGAGAGAGTCATGGGAATTAACGTAGTGATGAAGGTAAACAGGAAGCCGCCATGCTGTCAAAACCCTTAACGAAGGATGTGTTCACCTGCGGGTCGATCTGGACATTTTGTTTTATGGTGGCGGAGCGCGACTGGGCTTGTGAATTCAGCTTCATGAATTAATAAGAGCCGTTAATGACCCATGACAGATCTTGCTCATCCAGTCCGTGCCTTGCCTGTGTGTGGGAGAGAAAGGGCCGTTTACAAATTCACATTAAGGGCTGAGAAGGTTCTTTGAGTTAAAGCTGAAGCACGAGTTCCTCTGCAGCTTGATTACTGGCCCTACAAATGCAGATCAACAGTTGAGTTCAAATGTGTTGCACTGCACACATTACAACGTGTCACAGGTTGTTGTGAGTGTCCTTTAACTGTGTGACTCATTAGAGGTTTTATCTTACAGGGCCCAGTGCCAAAGAGATCCCGATGTGCTGCTGCTAACTCTCGTGCTACACAGAGGCTCACTTTAGGTTCACATTCTAGCAACAGTGAGGGGATGTGAATGGAGCGAAGAAAGAGTGTTTATTCCTGTTTGTTTATGCGAGTGTGTCTTAAGCCAGAGCTGAAGCGAGAAGCATGCATCCTCTTTCCAAACGCTCACGCACAGCAAGGCCGAATTTCCACTGCGATCTTTGCCGTGTTTTATGCCAGCGTCCTCACACCTTCCATACCAGTAAAACAGTGTGAGTTGCAGGGAAGCCTAGAAATAAAAGAGTGATTTGATATCTCCAGGCCAGGAGCTGCAAAACAGGCCCTCTGCCAACTTCCATCATTCTTTGGCCCTTCTGTGTCAGACAGATCTGACGGTCCAGATCTGGATTTTGCCTTGTGGACACCTCTCATTGATTAGAGAACCTAGAGATGGGAGATTAAAACCAGCTGGTACTCGTTTAAAACTTTAAGATCAAAGAGGATGTACAACCAATATGCTATTTCATGTTAATCCCAGAGTGGAAAATACAACTCGTATGGATTTCCATAGAAAAAATAAGCAGTTCTCTTCATATTGAACCATCTCGTTAAGTGACCGCTCTCTTACATGAAGCCAAATGGTATTATACACTATCAGTTAGATGCAGGCCATAAGCTATTTAATCAAATTGATTGTTACATAACAAACTGAGTGGGCTACTGCCATCCGAGCTCCATCTTCCTGTGGAGCTGCTCTCCGGTCTCTGCGGAAGATACTTTATGGATGATGAGTGAGTATGCAGTGAAATGAAACACCCCGATCTCCTGCCCGGTCATCTGAGTATCATGTGACGGCTGCAATACTGTTACCAAATCTTAAAAAGCTCTGCTGTCTGCATGGTCTTTGTCAACTGAGGAAACTGGGGGTCGCAGCAGATCAAAAAGGAAGTTCTGTGAAGTTATTCATGGCTCTCTGTTTCAGTGAGCTCTGTTGGAAAATGCCTTTTCAATGAGAGCTGCCGGTTCAACACCAGGGTGTATGCGGTAGATGTATGTGTGTGCTAGCAGATGAGAGTTGTGGGGGTGAATTCCTTTGTTTAAATGTAACCGGAATCCAGCTGCAGTAGACCCTGGACTTAAAATGTGCGTGTCTGCCTCCCCATTCACAACTCTTGCTGGCAGCACTCTCAGAATCCAAGCGAGGCGAACAAACGGCTGTCGAAGTGAATGAGAGTAAGGGGGGAAAACGTGCTGCATGCAGATGCCTTTCTTGAATTGCTGTAGCAGAGCCGGGTTATTTAGTTTGGGCTACTAGACTGAATTCCACTCCGATGCCTGCTGGCTTTTGCTTTCGGGCTGTCGTGTTTTTGGAGGTTGTGGTTGCGAGATTAAAAATCACCTCTGTCACATTTGGCGTGTAGTTCAGTACAGGGAAATGCTTCGTACAGTGCAGCCAGTATGTTAAGGATATCGCTGTGGTAGAATCACTTTAGTAGTGAAGGATTAGTTTATTTCCAGGTGTAGGTGAGACACGATGAGGAGGATGATGATGGCAAAATCGCAGCTCTTCTCTCCATTTGTTTGACTTTTTTTGCCCTTACTCATCATTTTATTAAACAGATTTAGATAATGTCATCAGACCAAGAACCAGACTATTTGGTTTTGAAAGACTTTGTTATGACTGTGACCCTTTACAGTGATATATGTATTTGTTTTTGGAGTCTCTTTAATAAATGAAGGACCTTGCTTGAAAGCTTATGTATGCTGTGGATGAAACTTGCAGTCGAAGTTAGAGGTGCAAAAATGAGTCAATCAATTATTTGATCAAAAGTGAATGAATCTGCATCTGCATGGATTGTTCAATCGTTTCCATAGTTTTTCATGCAAAATGCCCAAAATGTGTTGGTTGCAGCTTCACGATGAGGCAATCAGCTGATTTTCTGTTTTATATGATTGTAAACTGAATATATTATTTCAGTTTTGGACTTCCTGTCGGAAAGAAAACGAGACAACCGAAGATGTCACCTTGGACTCTGAGAAACATGGGATGGATGTTTTTTTTGCTGTTTTTTGACATCTGATAGACTGAGCAATTAATTTAATTGCTCAGAAATAAGTCATTCAGCATAAAAAAAGTATTAATTGTCAAAAGAAATTTTAGCTGACTAGGACCAAACCGATCAATTCGTCGACTTATAATGAAAGTATAAAGGTTATTTGCAGCTTTAGTATGGTTACGTGTCTCAAAAATAGTAATTTAATAGGCCTGTTGCTTATCAAGAAGATCAAACGTAATAGGTAATACCTTGCAATTATCTGACAGCGTTCCAGAATTTAGTGTTTTTTAATGAATGTTGGACTCATTCAGTGCTGAAGTGTAGTTGGGGTGGTGTTGCTCCATCATGCAATGCCACAGCAAGTTGAAGCAACTGAGGGAGCTGCTGTTGTTGGTATACTGACAGAATTCTAGTGAAATAAGCCTGCTTGAATCTGCAGCCATCACTGTCACACACACACACACACAACACATGTATGATCCTTCACCTGTCAGCTAATGGTGATGCCAGTATGAATGGTATCCTGTAGACTCTCACACACAAACTTTCTCTCCCACTTCCACACACAACAAAAACACTTGCCTGGAGTGCTCCTCCCTCAGGATCTTCCTGAAAGGACGGAGCCATGATATAATGGCTTAACTTTTATTTGGTAGAGAGCCTAAATGGAGGGGAGAGTAAAATACACGAGCGGGAAACCAGCTTGTCGTTTCCTCACTTGGTTCTTCTGACGGGAAAGAAGCAAGGCATCGGAAGAGAAGACCTGTAAGAAATGTAGTTACAAATAGCTGCAGGGCTGTTTGTGACCCACTCTCATACTTATCAGCTCTCTTAGAGGTGATTCATGTTTGATTATGAAAGCGATAGTTTTTTTTATTTTTATGTTTTCACTTCCCGGCATGCATGCTTCAGGAGCACTTAGACGTTAAACATTAGACCCCACAGAATGTACTGGCAGTCGGGGTTAGCCTACTGCTAACTGGTAATATTGAGTTCGTGACATCAAAAAAAGTAGCAGATATTCCCATTTCTCCATCGTCAACGCACCACAAGGCTCGCCGTGTTCTGAGTAGGAGTGTGACTCATTTTTTTCTTGAGTGGAAAAATTCTGCTCTCTGGCTCTTACTATCTCTATTGTTATTGCTGCCTCCACACATACAGTATACATAACTCCACTGGATGCAACAAGTTCACGCCTGTTCTCCGGGGGTTGTCGAGTGGAATTCTGGGAAATACAGGAGATAATTATTGAAAGTAGAAGTAGGCAAGGTGGGCTGAGGGAAAGTGGATGCAGAAAAAATTAGAATTTTATCAGCTGGACTACTTAAGTACTCCAAGAATGCACCGAGCAGCCAAACTGATGATGTATTTTTTTCACCACGTTAGACATACAGGTGATTACTCATGCAGCATTTTATCGTGTCTTGATGCATGCGCAGCCTTGAAACCTGCTTCCTGTGCTCTGCATTGCTGCCACATCTCTTTAATGGAACATCCAATAAATATTTGATGTGCATTAATCGTGGGATAATCAATAATGTAGCTTATGAAGCTTTTTCCCTAATGTCTCCTTCTGTATGAGGAGCTAAATGCTAGACGATGCACTTTTTCAACATATCCCTAGAAAGTCGTGTACTCGTTCACAATATGGTCGGACATTTTGAAATGACATGAGGCTACATATTTGAAGATAATAAAAAGAGAGGACTTTCTGTCGTCAAATATTGTCGAAAACTAATAACTGCTTTTTCTCGAGGCTTGCTGTGATGACAGTGAAAAAAAGACAAACAAAATTGCCCCATGAGTAAGTCCAAAATGCCCCAGAAAAACAGGTAAATGAGGTAAAAGCTGAAACAGCTGCTTTCTCTCAGCAGTTCAGCTCAGTCAAGGCCACAACACACACTCAAGTCCCTTTTTTGTTCTTTTGAGGGATGTTGCCATAACAGGGACAAAAGAACATGGACTGTCAACACGGGAGCAAGACGTAGAACAAACAGCTTCATAAAGAGAGAGTGTGTGTGTGTGTGATAATGTGTTTGAGGACAAAAAGGAAATGGAGAACAGCGAGAGAGGACAGCTCGAGAAGAGCAATGTAATCACTTTAACCCGATTTCCGAGATGGGTTTTTGTGCGCGTACAAACGCACATGTTCACTGCGATCTATCCACATACAGTACAGTGTGTTCCATCACTTTCATAAGTTGGACCTCTTGTTTCCATTGGAAGCACTGTCCTCGATGTTTGCTCACTTGTGATGTAACTGCAGTTTCACTCCGAGCGGGAGGAAATAAAATCATCCCTCTTAGAGATTTTGGATAACTTTGCCGTCATGTTTTCGCCCTATCAAAACATTTATAGAGGTGAACAAACACTGTGTCAGAGCGTAGGAGCACCCGATTACGGCTAGCCTCATGTGGACTATGCTCTGTCCTCCTGGATCTTTATGGATGAGCAAACAGCATGTATTACCCAGCGTGCCCTGGGCTGTGTGTGTGGTGCTTTGATCGGCCAGCCTGGTGGGTTATATCATTTCAGTCGATTGAATGTTTTTTTCCCCCCCTTCACATTCCATATTTAATATATTTATAGAACAGGAAACTTGTGGCACATGACTCTATCCCAGACAGGATATGTACCTTCTGCTGCCTTTGTGAGATTTCTGCCCTTGCATGCAAGTTTTGACACTGGTTATCTTCCCGCACATGCTTGTTCACATGTGAACACGCTTTACAATCGGACACAGTTACTCCAGCGGCAACTGTCACAGCACACAAGCTCTGAGGTCATGGACCGGTTTGACCACCTTGGTTTGTATGAACACATTGCTCCTGTCCTTGGCCTGGTTGCTATTTATAGCAGTAATATTTACAAGGACATAAAGACAGGGATATAGTCACAGTTGTGTATTTTTTCTTAAAGCTTTGTGTAAATATAGCTGTGAACATCATGTCACATACTGAATTTATGTCTAAATCAAAAACAATTGGCTTTCCTGCTATTTACAGCTACATTGTCAGGTCAAGTTTGATTCAAATGTTATTGCCAACACAGCACAAATGGCGCATCGGGATACAGCTGTGCGCCTGCACAGATACTGCTGATAAAATCGGTCTTCATTGTCTGACTAATTTTGAGTTTATGACCCTTCATTAAGTGGTTTAACGTGACCCCCGCTGCAGCCAAAAGAATAGTCGAGTGTTGCCAGGTAAAAAGTGTACGTCACAGATGTTTGTTTTGAGAGTGCTAGCAGATGTTACAGCCGGGATTATGCTGTTATTATTGTGATAATGAGGAATATGTGGACAGAGAGGCTCGTTCAGGGGGATAATAAGGCGGCTGAACAGAGAGGGACATGACATCATGGTGAGCAGGGCAACAAAGAGCTTCTTCCTGCTATAGTCCTCCCCTCCTGCTCAGGTCTGGGCAGCGTTTCCCTCAGCTTCCTGTGACACACAGACCACACACACAAACACACACTTGTTAAACTAAACCTGAGAGCTAACCCTAAATTGTTTAACAACAGGTTTTTCACATTTAGAGAGCAAGCTACTAAATAATAAGGCCTCATAATGTACTATAGGGTTGAATCAATGAAAAACCTGAACATGTACAGGTTTTTACAATTGATGAATTGTCGTGATGTTGGCTGGAATGCATTAGGTTGTACAGATGTATATTAGAGTTTAGTTCATTATCTTCCATCTTTATTTATCTCTACATCCCTGCTCATATTGTATACATAGTAACCTCCAAACACGGGACTTGCTGCACAACCCACAAAAAGCACAATCTGGAAGGTTGTGATTCTATTTCAAGCAACTCCATCTCTGTCTTTTTTTTGCAAGAGATGGACATCTAAAACAGTGGCATCTAGATGTTTCTTGCGATAAATCGAAACCGTATGTTGTTAAGAATTGCTCTTCGGAGCTCTGAGAAGCAGGAAGAAAATGTTTTAACAGCGCGTGCCAATGCAAACCTCTGTTAAACTGCTTGATAGTCTGCTTATTGTGTATTTACCATTAATGTTTTGCATGCACAACATCACGTGCGCCCTTACCTGCAGCTCTAATGCAAATAATGTCCGTGTATTGAAGAGTTGAACATTGTGGGAGAGAAAGAAAAGGGAGGCTTTGAGAGAACAAAGGCGTTTGTATTATCGTCTGGCACTGGTTGGTTTCACTGCGTTGGTACCTCGCTGACCACCACGGTGTGACTCAACCGCGAGGCCGACATTTAACAGATCAGACAAAGGAGGTGAGGTGAGAATAAACGCTGATCAGAAAGAGATAATCAGAAATCTTCCAAAATCTCCCTTTTTGAAGAGTGTAGGTGTCGAGAACAGCACATATTCACTGTGCTCCTGCCAGCACACTGTTGCAGATGTTGTTGTTACATACATGCCAGATGCACAGCGTGAGCTTCAGGATGTGGTTTCGGCTGGTGGATCCACAGCAGATCTGACTGCATGTCTGGAGTGACAGTGTAAGTGGAGGTGTTTGAAACCAAAGAGACCGTGTGTGTTTGTGTGTGTGAGAAAAGAGAGAGAGCCACGGCCCAGTGCATATGTAAGTGTAAGTGACACACGATGAAAGCGTGAGAACCGTCTAATAGAGAAAGAAAGAATTCAGGGAGCAAGTACAAAGGGTTTATGGACGACATTTAGGAGCATATTCATACTTTTAATCACCCAGTTCTGTTAAACATGAACCCACACAAATATCTCCCTTTTAGTAGGCAGATATACAGCAGCTGACGGCCACCAACAATGCAACACAGTATTTGAACTCATGTGAACCGATCACGGTTGTACATCAAAGATGTCAAAAGACAGGAAATTGCTTGTTACACCCAGATGGACGAGTCTCTTATGTGGAGGTGAATAATTTGTGCATGATATTTGCATGTTTGTGGGAGCGGTTGGTTGTGTTTGCGTACAGATGTTCAGGTCTTTGCATCAAACAAGCCTCTGCTGTTCCTCATGTTCCTTCCTGGAGCAAAAGAGTTTGTTGCAGCTCGACACATTTTGCATGCTGACAGGGAAGCTGGTAAGAGATTGACAAACAGATTGGATGTTTTTATCTCCACTAAAACTTTCCCACACCCTAACTCACTTTGTTCACAAAAGGTGAAGAAAGACATTCAAGGTTTTATTTGCCTTTATGAATATGCTATATTTGGCTCCTTAATTAAACATCTTCACTGCAACATCAACGTTTTTTACTCTATCTTTGCTTTTTTCAATGAACTACTGGATAATTTTCATGTGTGACCAATCAGAATATCCCTTTGTTTCAGTGTTCAAACGGCCAAAGGGGAAGGGAACCTGATCGACAACGATGTGCCCATGAAGCTGTAAACTTGCGACCTTATCGAACCCTCAAACAAAGGGGGTTGATAGGCCTGAAGCGGCAAATGAGGTCGGCCATTGGCTGCCAGCGATGATGTAGAAGTATGGTGACAGAAAATCCTCAACAGAGTCTGGAAAACAAAACGATGGATTACAGGAAACAGAAAAAGAAAGGAACTGAAGGTTCGAGGAAGGGGAGGATGAGGACAAAATGAAAAATATATATGGAGAGTAGTGAGAAGGAAAGAAAACCGGACGCTGAAAGAAAAATGAGGATTATTTGTGGTTGTCTCAGCATTGTGTAGAAGTTGAATGCCTGGGTGGAGCGCAGATGTTTGGTACAATTATTTGACATAGCGTTGACCCTTCAGAGGAAAGCTCTGCCATTTGGTGGATGCTTTTATCAACAAATGCCTTACAGTAGTATTCATTTTTGGCATGGTGGCCCTCATGGGGAATGAACCTCTCCGCTCACTCTCCTGTTATGCTTTTCGGCAGACGTCCGTTTTTGTTTTTATTAAAATAGATTGAATAGAAAACATATTGGACCACGCAGCAACACAGCAGAGTGCGCTGAAGTTTAGCCGTGGAGCATTACTTTACACATTGACTGTTTTTCAGAGAAGAACTGGTGCTTAAATAAGGAAACGTGCCTGTTTTTTTTAGCTTGTTTGGTCTACACAGTAATGGTGATGAGGAGCAGGTGCTGGGAGTTAATGATTCTCTAAGGGGATATTTTGACTTGAGCTATTAATAAATTCAAGCTTCGTGTTTGTCCGTGGTGATATGGCTGCACTCTGTGTGACGCAGGGTCCTTTATCTAAAAACATACCACACCTGAAGTTATTATAAGTGTTCCTACAAGCTTCAAAACCCCATTTTTTTGTGGATTTTGTGGATCAAAAGTGTGAGGAATGATTTAAAAAGTGTGTGTTGTCTGCTCTATCATAAGCTGCAATTGTTGACCAAAACCTATGTTGGATCTTTGCTGATATTTTGTGGGAATTACATTTTTTCTTCAGTGGAAATAGAAAGAAGAAGTAAACTGACATTCAGGTTCATGAGACTGTTGTGGCACTGTCGTTATTTTTCAAATGGTTCCTATCCACCTGTTGGCCTCAAGACATATTTGCAAAAGATGCAGATTTTGAGTCTTTAATCTTCACATTGTTGAGTTTAATTTAAATGTCTTGAGTTTTAGTCCAAGTGAGTGTATCATATAATATCAGAAAGGCAACGCAGATTATTTGAGATCAACATAAAACAGCAGAGGAGGGAGAGTCGAGGCAGTAATGCAGAAGAACTGATGAGAAAACCTGTGATAGCTTTCCCTCAGAGGCTCCAGCATGACATAGCGCCTCTTGCATTCCTGGGTTATTACCTAAAGATGTCCGCTTGTCACTGCTTCTCCTGCTCTCATACTCTCAATGTTGCCTCTCACATCAGGCCAGCCGCTCGCAGCCAATTTCCACTGCAGAGAGTGGTTAAAGGAAATCCCTGTCAGTTCATTAGAGCAGTCTTTGCATATTAAGAAAGAAATAAAACTGAGACAAACATGACGTAAGGCACAGCAAGCTGGAATGGATGGAAAACAGCAGAATAAGTTCTCACAGTTATGTTTAAACAGCATCAAAGAGGAAAAGGCAGAGGTGATTATACCGTGGTTCGGATGGGAAATATTGAGGCGGTCAAATGTGAGAGGCAAGATTAATTGGATTAATGGATGACTGCGTGGAAAGCTTCCCTTTGGGAGGTGGACGTAAGGGATTTTTGTACACGTTGCTGCAGGAAGCTGATGCATGATTATTCAGAGCCGTGGAATCCAGTCTGGCAAATTCCCGGGTTCTGATGGGAACTGAGCTGGTCAGAATAGGCTTTCTGTCTGTGTGGACATAAACACACACACACACACACACACACACACACTGTTCCACAAAAGAACTGAGTCAGGAAGAAAGTCAGCAGAGAGTAAGGAGTGATTTACGGAGGAAGTGAGACGTAATCTATGAATTATATATACACAAAGAGACTATGATTTCATTCAGGGGAGAGCCCCCTCCCACCCTTCTCCATACTCTCTTTAGCCGTTCGGCCTTCGTTTGCTCCTCGCTGATGAAAATAAACTTTAACAACTTTATTAAGTTCTTTCAGTATACATTTTTTCATCTCTGGTTTTCTCTCTGTCGCCACAGGTGGAGGAGGAAAGCGGAAGGGTAGGAGCAAAAAATGGAAGGAGATCCTTCGCTTCCCCCATATAAGCCAGTGCACTGAGCAGGGAAACGACATTGGTAGGTGTTTGTGTGCCCACCTTCATCGGAAGAGAGTGTGTGTGCTTATTGATGTTTCAAAAGGCAGAGTTTCGAAGTGTGTGTACTTTTTGTTTTCCTGCAGAAAGGGACTATGTCAGCATCTGTGAGAAACAGCCTATCGGACGGCTACTGTTTCGTCTTTACTGTGAGACCAGACCTAAACTGCAACGATGCATCCAACTACTGGACGCATTGGTACACACACACACACACACACACACACACACACTTTGAGTGGGTGTATTTTTCACCAGAAGTTTGCCATTACGAATCCTGGAATATCCCCAGGAAAATATGGGGCAAGTGAATAATCAACTCTCTTTTTCCTTTTAATAATTACCATCAAAGTGTCTGTATTCATAGCATTTAACCACAAATTGACCGTTCACTAACTCTAGCTTTAACTAGGAACAGCAGGCCTCTGAAACTTTGGATTTCTGCAGTTAAGGAACGCGTAAGGGTTCTAATAACAGATATGTTACGTGGTATCCTTTCCCAAACCAAAAAACACGAGAGCAAAAGTGTAAGGAAGGGATAAACAGGAATGGTCAATTCCTCCAATGTGCTCAGGTGTGACCTAATATTTAGAGCAGTGGGAAAATCAGCACTCTTTCCTGGATTAATGCAGGTGTGGAAAACAGCCCCATCCACTTTTTCAGTGCAATCACTTTCATTACAGCTTAGCCTGAAAGTGCCTTGATGCTAGGTCATGCAGCAAGAGGAGACAATTAAACTGAGTAGTGATTATTTAACCAGCCGGATTCCCCCTCCCTCGGGTTGATGTCCCCCCCACCATTCTCTCTCTCTGCGTCTAGACGAATAGCTCCCACATGACACATTTAACCCTTTATCTATGCCCAGAATATCTTTGCGGGCATGTGATAGGACAGAAAGGACAGCATTGTTTGCCACACCACCCCTTCCAACCCTTCAACCACACACCCCTAAAAATGACCATCACCCTCTGCGAGGGGGAAACCACTTACAGGCACTCATCCGAAACACATGCTGGTGTTAATTCTGCAATCCATGAGGCCACACTCAGTGTTGAGCTTTATACTCATCACTCTACAGACTAGCTATAAACCAGGCCCGAGGGTGATTACAACCAGGCAGGTGCTATTTGAAGTGATTCATGTGATTAACATGTGATTCCTCTTCAGCTATGAGGTTTACTAGAAACTGTTTTACAATGTAATTTGGACATCGTGCATTTACAGAAACTATAAAACAGTATTTTAGTTTTTCATCAGTCAGATGTACGGAAACATTTCTGTGTGTGTGTGTTTGTGTGTGTGTGTGTGTGCAGTAACTGCTTTGTCGTTGGCAGTAAGCTACCATGAAATATTAAGGGGAACTTTGCCTCATTTGCAAAGTTACGAGCTGTTTACAATATCTCTCCAAGTTTTGTAGATATTCACAAAGTCCAGACTATGTCAGGAAGCATATGCTTAAGTCCGAGTCCCCGGAGGCAATACATATATTAGAACCAGTTACTCGCAGGGCAGTCTCCCTTTTCTATCAGATCCTACACACAACAGAGCTCTGCTGAACACATCAGGACTTAAGCAGGCGGAGGCGGACGAGCTGCATGCAGCACTAAAGAATAAGGTCTTGGACACTTGTATATATATGTATATATATATGTATATATATGAGTATACATAACTGTTACACAGTCTCCATCATTCCAGCGACAAGTCAAATCAACTTTTCACTGATGTTTCACCTGTTTGAAATCAAAGTCTATGATCAGTAATTTAATACATTCTGTCTGGTCATGCAGTAAACGTCACATATTTTGGGCCATATCTTTGAAACTACAAGCTCCTTAGCTTTTGCCAGTAAGAATGAAATGGCTGTTTTGTTTGGAATGGTGAGTACACAAAAACGTTCGTCTTGCTGGTGTAGAAAAGTGACCCTGCAGCCACAAATGATTTGTGGTTGTTTTTGATCTAATTATGACTGTGGTTATTGTTATTACATAGGATGTCCGGTGTCCTTTTGTGTTGTTTTTTTCTTGTTTGTTTGTATTCCAGCTATGCTCACAAAAAATGATTTAAAAAAAACAGAGCAGGAGTGTGTAAGCCATGAGAAAGCATGAACACAAGTGTTTAGGAGGAAGTGGGATTGTGTGTGTGGGAGGGGGGGGGGGGCGTGTAACAGAGGAAGGAATGCGCTTGGGGGTTCCAGTGGTTTCTCTTACATCATGAGAAAGTGTGTGTGCATTTTATGTGTGCGTATGTTGGATCCCCTCTGCTTCCAAAAGGCTAAAGGGGTGTCTTCTTTTCCATTTGGCTGACCCCCCGCTGGCAAAGGGTGGGCGTCAGACAGCTCATTTACTCTGCATGAGTGTGTGTGTGTGTACGTGTGTGAGTGTGTTATTTCTCTGGAGCCTCTGATAACAAAGCCTCAGTTAATCAACATTTGGCAGCAATCACAGTTCAACCGTCCCCCCGTCTCTCTCTATGTCTCTCATACTCCTATACGTTTCCTACATTTGTATATACGGTATGCAGTATGTATTTATTTCTGGTCTTCTTTTGGCTTTTTTTCCGAAGTGTCAGTGACGCTGTGGCTTTTTAAAGCCAGTTTTTCCTAAAGCTCCAAGCTTATGTGTATATGTACTGAATATATACGAGTGTGTGTGTGTGTGTGTGTGTGTGTGTGTGTGTGTGTGTGTGTGTTTTGTAGTGGAAAGCTGGTGATGCTGGTGTGACACACTGTGACACTCCAGGACCTCAAGGAATCCCGCCGTGTTTACTGTGTGGTTGCCAAGCGACACGGCACCATGTTGGAAAAAAAAGCCCCAGATAGGACGAGGCCAGCGTGCAGCACAGGCGGCATGTTGCTTCTCCCCTTTTTTTGAGAAGTTAAAAGTGCTGGCTACAAAATGCGTCAGAGCGCCTCTGCGAGAGAGTCCAATATGTCCAGCGTGGAACATTCAAAACTGTTTGTGTCAACAGCTTCATGTGTTGAACACGAAGCCAAGAGCGACATATGTTTATGTGCGAGTGACAGCGACACAGAGATACAGAGTGAGAGGTGTGTGTCCTCGTCACCACTAAACAGCAGCTACTCTATCTGACAAGTTACACAACCAATTGAGCTGAATTGTTTTCTTTTTTTTCTTTTTCATTGTCACTTTTATGTATATAGCACAAATAGGTACCACTTTCTGTTAAGTCACCCTTTATAAGGTTGTAACGAATGCTTACATGATGTTGATATTCTTTATAGATCAGTTATTAACCATTATTAAAAAGAATTTGGTTGCCAAGTTGTGAAAAAGTCCTTTTGCTGATGTTTCACTTTATCACAAATAAAGGTGAATGGGAAGAGTTTGTCATCAGTTCATCAATTTTTCAGTTACAAACGTGATTTAAGTTAAATTGGTTTCTAGTTAGAAATGTTAGGTAATTGTTCATAAATCCATTATGGATGCACAACTACATCTTCTGTAAGACACGTGGGTCTTGACGCTCACAAGATGAAGTAGCATACATGGCCAATAAAGCTGATTCTGATTCTGATAAATTCAGTGCTTTCATGTAATCTGTTGATATTTATAATGCTGTAGAATAATGTTCACCACATGATTTGTTTTATTATTTAGGAAGACTATGAGGTGACACCTGATGAAAAAAGAAAATGCAGAGGGGACCAGATCATCAAGACTTTTCTCTCAAAACAAGTAAGTTTCTTTATCGGATACATTTTTCGATCATTTTTTCTTTCACATTTTGTAGTAAAAGTGAATTTAGTCGCATTTTACAGTGCTGTTTAAACAGACACTAATGTTGAATAAAAACACTCACAAGGGTGCTTACAAAGGGTGTAGTAGTCAACTTACCCATTAAATGTACAAAATAAACAAATGTACTGTTTGCATAGCGCGCATGTGCATAATGTGCTGATACTCTACGAAAAGTTAAGTGTGTTTCTCCGAGTCTGATGTAGTGTGTGTGTAATAATAAGTAATGTATTTGTGTATGTGTGCGCCTATGTCACTGTGTGTGTGTGCATGTGTTGATGTAGTCACCTCAGCGGGTAGACATAGCAGAGGTTTTTGCAGAACAGTGCAGAGAGAACCTCGAGCTCAGCCCATGTAGGGAGATCTTCAGCAACTGCCTCAAGTGAGTCGCCACTCTGTTGTTATTCCCTCTCACCTGTTCTCTCGCTGCCTTTTATTTTTTTTTTTACCTTATGAAAAGAATGTTTGTAACAAACAGCACAAATATTGCTGACTGATTTATAGCTTGCATTGTATTCTCAGTTGTATCTGTTTTGTGTGGGACCAGGACCATCCATGACTACCTGAGTGCAGCTCCATTCTTGGACTACCAGAACAGCATGCACTTTGACCGATTCCTGCAGTGGAAGATGCTGGAGAGGTACGTAAATTATCTAATATAAGTTGTTTACATAGGAGAGGTAAATTAGTTTTTTTTTAATTATTATTATACAACTGAATATACAATCAGTGGCCACTTAATTGGGTACACCTGTACCATCTAATGCACTTCAATACAACAGCGCTGCCATATATTTTAGCTTTACAAAATGTTTAATGTTTTTGTTGGAATTGTCGGATGTATGTAGGAATTGTCGGATGTATGTAAATTGAATTAAAATGTTTATTGCTGAAGTTTACTTTGTTGCATTGTAACTTTGATTCAAACACATGAAATGACTCTTGTCAGATGTGATTTGCCACGACACCATATCAGTTTGAAGAACAAAGCAAATGGCAGGTGAAGAAACTTGACTTGGATAAAGTCACGCTTCCCTTCAAAGACTCTTTAGAGGAGTATGATGACTCTTGGCAGGAAAATATTTGATGCAGAGTGCATATCAAAGGCAGTTAGAAGTAAACAACAGGCTTTTAGAGCTGCCTTGATTGTATCCGTGTCTGGAAAGTGAAATTGCGTACAAGAGGCCCCACCCTCTGCACAGGAAACAGACTCAGGATAGTATTGAGTTCCGTTGATAACATCTCTGTCCTAATCGATACTATATCTAATACTGCTCTTAAAATATGTTTTACATTTTAATTTTATTTTTTATTATTTTTAATTTAATTTTTTAATTTTCTCTGTGTAGATAATTTAGAGACATTGTGTTTTTTATGCTTTTAAATGTCTGCTCTGTTAAGCACTTTGTGATACTACTGTCTGTGAAAAGCGCGATATAAATAAAATTCATTCATTCATTCATTCATTCATTCATATGAGCATCTATTAATGGATTTTGCTGTGTCTGTGTTCTGTCAGGCAACCAATCACTAAAGACACATTCAGACAGTACAGAGTGCTGGGGAAGGGGGGATTCGGAGAGGTAAGAAACAATGATGATGACGATGATTGTAATAAATATGGATGATGATGCTTAAAGTATTGTGATTTGAATGACAGCATTTTGTTTTTTTCGCCTCAGGTGTGTGCCTGCCAGGTTAGAGCTACAGGCAAGATGTATGCCTGCAAGAAGCTGGAAAAGAAGAGGATAAAGAAGAGGAAAGGGGAGTCCATGGCTCTCAACGAGAAGCAGATTTTAGAGAAAGTCAACAGTAGATTTGTTGTGAGTAGAAAATGTAAAAGAAGGGTTTGAAGGTTATCTGCATGCCTGTTGCTTTGTCTAAGCACTTTGCATACCATTTAACACGTACAAGAAAACACTTTTCTTCTAGGTGAGCTTAGCGTACGCATACGAGACCAAAGACGCTCTGTGTCTGGTGCTGACCATCATGAACGGCGGAGACCTGAAGTTTCACACCTACAACATGGGCACGCCGGGCTTCGAGAAAGACAGGGTCCAGTTTTACGCCGCACAAATCTGCTGTGGACTGGATCATTTGCACAAGGAATTCATCGTCTATAGGTAGCACTCTATATTACACGGTCTTAAATGCATTCTGAAATGTAGTTCAGCTCAATTTCTTTCTTTTTTTTATTCAGTTTTAATACTTTCCTGCATGAAGTTTTTAAATGCTATACATGTGAATCAATGCTTTTGTCCTTTAACAAATGCTGTGTTATTTGCAGGGATTTGAAACCGGAGAATATCCTGTTAGATGACAATGGTGAGTTTCAGTTTAGATTACTGGTTACTGCATAGCACCGCATTTTTTGCTGTGCTAGACAATTTCAAACCACATGCAGGTTTTATAATCCACTGAACTTTGAATAAATGAAATGCATCATGCTCACCACTGTTATGCTGCAGGACACATTCGTCTTTCTGACCTGGGGCTGGCCATCAAAGTGCCTGACGGAGAACTCATCAGAGGCAGGGTGGGGACTGTGGGCTACATGGGTAAGAAACACTGTGATCAACATTTCCATGAGTACATTTACCTGAGTAATTACCAGCTTTAAACCATAACAACCTATTTCCCCTCCTCTGCAGCTCCGGAGGTGATAAACAATGAAAAGTACGGCATGAGTCCTGATTGGTGGGGGCTGGGCTGTCTTGTTTACGAGATGACCGCCGGGCGATCGCCCTTCCGCGCCCGCAAAGAACGAGTGAAACGGGAGGAGGTGGAGAGGAGGGTCCAGGAAGAGGAAGAGGAGTATAACGACAAGTTTACAGAGGACACAAAGGCCATCTGTAGAATGGTAAGCGTTGACGGAAAAAATGTTTGTGTGGAGAGACGGATGAGTGATGATTCATTTAATTATTCGTCTTTGCTTCTACTCACTCAGCTGCTGACCAAAGACCCTAAGCAGAGGCTGGGGTGTCTGGCGGACGTAGCGGCGGGCGTGAAGGCCCACTCGTTCTTCAAAAAGATCAACTTCAAGAGGCTGGAGGCAGGAATAGTGGAGCCCCCCTTTGTGCCTGATGTGAGTATAATACAGTACATACTGCATGTTTAAATAGATCTCTGCCCACAAAACATATTCTGAAACTCTACTTTTTCTGTATTTTGTTAGGACCTTAAATGGTCTGAAGTGGCCACAAAAGCAAGTAAAATGCCACGATTGTAAATTATCTTTTTCGATAAACTTGTCTTCTGTTTTTCCTCTCAACCCTCATCTTTTTCGTGGTCATTGCCCTTTCCCAGCCTCGGGCAGTGTACTGTAAGGATGTTTTGGACATAGAGCAGTTCTCCACAGTCAAGGGAGTAAATTTGGACCAAACTGACAATGACTTCTACTCCAAATTTACTACAGGCAGTGTTTCCATCCCATGGCAGAATGAGGTAAGTGTGTTAATATGACTTCTCTAAATGCTCGGTGCAGTTTGTGTAACTGCTGAAAGACCTCACTGAACAAAGTTCAACACATATTCTCTTTCCTGTCCCTTTCTCTCCTCTTATTCAGATGATTGAAACTGAGTGTTTCAGAGATTTGAATGTGTTTGGGCCTCAAGGGACGAGACCTCCAGATCTGGACTGGAATCAGCCACCAGAGCCGCCCAGACGCAGCCTGCTGGACAGGATCTTTAGGAGGCATGTGAGTAAACACACACACACACACATACACAAACACACACACATTGATAAATACTTACAAACTAGCTGACACAAATCCATCTTTCTCTTTCTACGCAGCACCCGGAGGTGTCCATTTCCCACAGTCGTGTGCAGTCTTCCAGCGTAAACTCTGTGGACTCCATGTCCAACTCTGCCCCCTAGTGGCACAGTGACAGTGTGGGATCCCCACACACACAAAGGGAAGGAGCTCTGAGGGGCTTCCCCGCTGCTGATTGGTCCACAGCCGGGGCCTGAGCAGCAGCCGGAGACAGCCTGTCTAAAAGCCTAAATGGTCAGGCCATGGGGGGGTGGGTGGGGGTGGGTGGGGGTGGGGGGTGACCAGGCCCGGAGACCCCAGGCATTTGTAGTGGGATGGTCAATGTTGCAAAGACGTTTGGAAATATTCGGACAAACATTACTTACCCTCAGGATCGTTGGACTGTAGAACAGAGCCACTGACGTTGCTGAAAACAGAAAAGGATAGAAAACAAGCTAATATTCAGGGGATCCACTGTATAATAGAGACCACCACAGGGAATAGACGATGGGGTCTTGGTGAATTTTTTGTTTTTCTAGAAAAGGAATTTATTTTTCACTCATTTCCAGTCCTTTACTTTCTGGCCTGTACCTTGTATCGCTCCATCTACCTACACCCCTCTGTGCTTCACGGCTATACAACTCTTACTGTAACTTATTTCTTTCTCTGCAGTTCCACCTCCCATACTGTACCTCAAATATCACTCCTAAACATTCACCACACATCACCTCAACAACCTCAACACATAAAGTACATTGCCTTGCGTACGCTCAGGCCAAAGATTACCGTTTCGTTTTGTGATACTGTTGTCATGTTGATTTATTGTTTTTTCAAGGTTTTCAGACGTCATTTAGAACCACAGGAGGATTAGAACACGTGATCCGTTTTATACACTTTCTCTAAATATGAGCCTACAGACTTATCATATCGCTTAATGCATACAGTACATACAAACACAATCAGATAGACATACTAAGACAGAATTGTGAGAATCGTGTTGTGTTTTCATTGCATGGACAAGTGTAAGTATGGACAGATCCTTTTGGCTTCTGCATACCTCATTCCACTGATGTTACCATCGTACACCGTACAACACGCAGACGTCTCCATCGGTTCAGTGTCACTTTATATTTGACATTATGTGGAAACAAATGAATATGCTGTACAGAAACAGAAATCGTGAATCTTTTTTTTTTTTTTGCTCAATTTTTCTGCACAGTCCCCCATGGAGTGGAGAGGAACACATGCACTCAGTCTGACAAGTTGCACAATTAAAGCTGCCATGCTCTTTCTTCTCCAAATGAACTTGTTTTTACCTCTGATCATCAGGGCACATTATTATACTGACATTGTAAAACACCGCTTGTTTACTGCGTCTGTATCTAAAGTGTTCTTGCCTTTTTTCCATTTAAGACAGATAGCTGCATCGCCATTGTTGTCACATGTACAGGTTTTTATATGTGGCCCCTTTACACTTAACATGCTCTTAGAAAAAAGCCTCACAAATGTATAAGGCCTATCTCTTGTTTGTGCCCAACCGTAATCTAACAATCAGGGTATATAAACGACTACGTAAAAGGTTTATCTCATCAGAATTGTATTTTAATCGGTCCAGTTCATCCATGTCAGAGCAGAGGAAGACGCCAGAGGATCCCGCAGACACCACACAAAGAAGTGGCCTTCTCGCAGCAGCACAGCCAATTGAAAGAGAGGAAGAGCGCACTCTCTTCTGCTTGTTTTAAGAATGTGATATTTTCCTTTTATGAGGTCCATGCAGTCATTTTAATCGTCCTTGCAGATCAAGCAAGCAGCAGTTTTTTTTTCTTTTCTTTTCTGCATATGTGATATGAAAAAAGAGACTCTGAATTAGACTGAAGTGCCTCCTTGTTAGCATGATCACCCAGACAATGCCCGCACAGACATCAGGACTTTGTTTATTCTCTGACTGTCATGCTCTGTTTGTTTTGCTGGGGAACGCGTCAACACAAATACACACAGACATACACAATTTTGGAGGGATTGAGAGGAGAGGGTCGATGAGGGATTCTTAATGTGATGCTGAGTGCATGTGAAAGCCAAACCCACTGTGTCCTTCAAGTCCCAATAAACTCTGTGCTATAGTTTGAGTACTCCACAGTTTGACGGCCTCTTTATTTCCCTGTCTCCTTTGTCCATGTGGCTGCAGAACATTTCCTTGTTCATGTTAAAATACAGCTACATGATGAAGATACTATTTTCTTACTCACCATTTTCTTAGAGTTCTTCATACGTGGAACAGTAGACAGCAACGCTCTTATCTTCATGGTGACACAATACTGCAGTGTTGTGTGCTATGCTACAGTTAACGGTATTATTATTTGCAATACTTTAAGAACATCATCATAGGAATACAATATATCGCCGCACACTCGTGCAGCACAGATCTATGATACAGTTATTGTGCAGGTGAATCATAAGGTGAGTGTTTTAAAATATTAGTACTTCAGATACCTGCTTAGAGAATAAAGAAAAATATATATATAAAGCTGATATGAGGGTTGTGCATGTCATTATCAAATCCAAGAAGCCTCTTAACACATTCATTAACGTTGTTTTGTCTGCACATCAAAAAAGCTAAAGTGCTTACAGAAAGGCACTATACTTCTCAGAGACACTTTTAAAATACTTTTTAACCTTCTCCAGGTTCTTAAACCCGCACCAGTGTGAGATCCACATTAGAAAAATGCAGTTTGCCCCATGCAGGACTGAGGCTCATTAAAGCATAAGGCTGCTCTTGTCAAACAGGGAGTCATTAGAAACAAGGATATGACCCACTTTCGCTCCCAATTCTCTGTCTCCGAAAAAAAGAGCTCGACTGTACAAGAGACATGGGCGTGTGGTCTGTCCACGGTGGCTGAGTAATGGGTCAGGTAGTTCGAGGCCTGTGTGTTCCCATATTAAATGAGAGAACTCACCCTGCAGAAGGCCAGAGCAACTGATTGGTAATTATGCCATCTAACCAGAGGGACATGAGGTTGCAGGTTAAGGTGACTTCAGTCTTTCTTTGGGAGTTATTCATATGTTCCTGTTTTCTCTGTTGACTAATCAGATGGCCTGCTACTCTCTTGACAGGTTTCCATTCCTGTGGTCATGTGCACTGTTGACTCTGAATGCATGTTTGACGTGCAGCCCGCTGAGGCAATATTGATGTTAGATCGTTTGGATTGTGCTTGGATGGAGTAAGCAAGGTTGTCAAAATATATGAGCAGCTTGATAAAACATGTTATTAACAGATCATGGTTGCGCTATTGGACGGTTTAGCAAGCATTTTGGGAAAAACGTCAAAAGAGTGATTCAATCTCACTCACAGAGCCTGAAAGCAGAATAATGAGGCTGATGTTTGGATGTCGGTATTATCAAATGGGATGTGTTTTACAAGTCTAACCGCCATGGAAAAACTGACATGGTTGCTCTAACCTTCACTGTTAAAGGGTAGGTTGACTGAGCATATTGCAGCCTACATGATCTGTTACCTTTTATATATATATATTATATATTTAACAGACGACATCACCCCAATCCTGGCTTCTCTTCACTGGCTCCCTGTTCGTTTTACAGCTGATTTTAAGATCACTTTTAAAGCACGTATGGGTCTGGGCCCAACATATATAGAGGAAATGTTGACCCCTTATGAGCCAGCTCGCAGCCTTGGATCCTCGGGTCGGGCCCTTCTGGCTGTTCCAAAGTCGAGGCTGAAAACTAAAGGTGATCGGGACCCCTCGGCTTTGGAACGACCTGCCCGAGGAGAGGAGGCTCGCAGAATCAGTTATCTCTTTGAAATCACTTCTTAAAACACATTTCAACAGACTGGCTTTTATGTGATGTCGTCGCTTTACTGTTTTATTTTATTGAGTTGACAAAATTATTTGACAAAATTATTTTATTTTATTTAGTTATTATTTAGTTTTTTTCATTTCATCTATTGGACTGTTTTATCCTGGTTTAACTCTTACCTTAGTTACTTAGTTGTAGGTATGTAGTATGAAGGTAATAAAACAGTGTTGAGGACGTCTTTTGAGCTGTTAAAGAGAGCCTAAACTCAATGACCACAAACAGAACATTAGCATAATGGCTAGTCATTTCCACTCAGTGAAAATTATACCAGAGATATGCTTCTAGCTCAGATATCAAACATAATGTAGAAGAAACAAGCCAAACTGAATTTATTTGTTGTCTTCAAATTCCAATGAGTGGTTAAGCTGTAATGGACCATGATTAAGGGATGGATGAGTCACTCAGGGTCCCTCCCCTTGACCTCTCTTTTATGTTCATCACTGAAGAGAGGCTGTCTCTCCTATATCACCCACTGGTATGAGAATGTTTGTGAATGTGTGTGTGTGCGTGTGTGTGTGTGTGTGTGTGTGTGTGTGTGTGTGTGTGTGTGTGTGTGTGTGTGTGTGTGTGTGTGTGTGTGTGTGTGTGTGTGTGTGTGTGTGTGTGTGTGTGTGTGTGTGTGTGTGAGCAATGCAGTGGGCCCGGGCACCGGATGTTATCTGACACAGTGTTTGTGAGAGTCTGAGACATGCTCGTCGTGTCCGCCATGCAACCTTGGCGACATGGCCAGTGAGGGGATGTGTGTGTGTTTATCTACGTGGTGATAGCCCGGCGACCTTGTGGGTACTGCTCTTATATATGCAGACACTTTCAAACCTCCACAGTTAGAAATCCAAGTCTTCTCTACAGCACTCTCAGCCGTCGGTTCACTTCTTTCAAGAAGTTTTACAGCTCAGCCAAATATTGAACCTTTGTGCTCGACTTGCTTTTACACTTTTCTAGTTCTCGTAAAGCTGCAACAAACTCCTCTAACAGAAAATGCTGCCTGCAACCTTCAAACTGTTTGCTGGCATCTCATATCGTCATACGAGGAACATGACAGGTGAGTGGGACAGTCCTGTTTCGACTGACATTGAACAATCTTGCTTTTTTTAATTTATGAGTTCTGCAGAGAGCCGAGGGTCAGTGTGGCTGAATGACAAAAATGAAGGAAGAATAAAGCTAAAATCTTCTTTTCTTGTGATTGTCTTCCTTTTCATATACAGAATTTGCAATCAATTGATTTCAAATTGTGGAAACTGTGTATTTCTTCCCTCTGCCTCAACAGGTTTAAGGAAGAATGCCATTGAGGCCATTCACCATGAGCTGAACAGACTGGCAGGTCCGGGCCCCAGTAACTGGATCAGCCAGGTCCGCCGACGAAGCTCCCTCCTTAGTGAGTTGTTAAATGTCGAGTCAGATAGAAATAATGTTGCCATTGAGTACTTTAAAATAGATACAAAAAATAAATACAGAAACATAACAGTGGAAGTTGACACATTTTACCTCCAAGGTTCTCGGATTGAAGAAGAGGAGGGGTACAATGAGGAGGAGATGTCTTACTTGAAGCAAGGTGAGGACGCACTGCAGAAGGCAATCAGCATCCTCAGCGAACAAGACGGCTGGACCATTGAAATTGTAGCCGTGAGTACTGAGACAAGGCACACAGAATAGAAGAGTAGTTCACTAAGTATTTATAAATTCAAACATTACAGCAGTTGTGATTAAAGGTGTGGGTCTTAAGAGTGAAAGTGCTGGTGATGAGAACAGATAATGCGACACTATCCACTGTAGATGTTTTCAAATGCGTCCTTCCATTACTTCTTTTCACCTCTCCTCAGGCAAACGGAGACAAAGTCTTGAGTAAGGTGTTGCCTGACATTGGGAAGGTGTTCAAGCTGGAGGTGATGTTGGAGCAACACTCTGACAATCTTTACGAGGAGCTGGTGGGAAACATGGAGCAAATGGGGGAGTGGAACCCTAACGTCAAACAGGTTACGGTAAGAGAGAGGCTGCCCCAGGGGTTGGAATATGAACAGGGATCCCCTTTAGATTCTGCTACCTAAAATGAAGTTTCACAATTCACAACCAGACATCCTGCATATTATCAATCCAAGAACACTGATCGATTTTCACAATGGCATCCTACAGATCCTTCAAAAGATCGGCCAGGACACAATGGTTACCCATGAGGTTTCTGCAGGGACACCCGGCAATGTGGTGGGACCGAGGGACTTTGTCAGCGTCCGCTGTGCCAAGCGCCGTGGCTCCACCTGCTTCCTGGCAGGAATGTCAACTCAGCACACGAAAATGCCTGAGCAGAGGGGTGTGGTGAGGTGAGCTCTCACCTGAGGGGGAAATCATTTACTTGTTGTGATACGTGCAAGCATTATCTTAGGAGTAAATTGACTATTTTATGTTATTTTATAACTGATGTTGTACATTGATCTTTTCATTTGTCAGGGCGGAGAATGGCCCTACCTGTATAGTCATGAAGCCATGTGCCGAAGACCCAAATAAGACCAAGTTCACCTGGTTACTAAGCATAGATCTAAAGGTACGTGACTTTTATTTCCCACAGTAACCACACTGATCTGTATTGGAATGTATTCAAGAACGAAAAGTAAAACTGTGTAAAGTGTCGAATCATCATGTTACACAATCTAACATTGTCTCTCTCTTTGTCGTCTGCAGGGCTGGATCCCAAAGACGATCATAAACAAAGTGCTCTCTCAGACTCAGGTGGACTTTGCCAACCACCTCCGGCAAAGGATGGCCAATAATGTTTCTATGGAGACGGCTCATGCCTGCTGACTTGAGCTTTGGCACAGTGCGCTTAACAGTGGCAGAGGAGCAAACTGTGCTCATTCAAAAAATCAAACGTCAGCTTATAACTGCTGAAACAATACGAAAATCCTGAGTAGTAGATCAGATGAAGATGATGCTTGCCTGAGATCTTAGAAAAATCTGAATACAGATGTTGGTTTCAATTGGCAAATGTGTGTTTTTCTTTCCCCTCTTAATATAAAATCTGTCATGAGATATTGATTCCTGATACATTCCTTCATATCCCTCCGCTCTGCCTTAGCAGACACATTGAGTCAGTGTGAGCGGTAAAATGCGTACCAAACTGCACATTGTTTCCTTCTGATAACACCCCAGTTATTGTTGCTCCCTCTTGCTGTGAAACTGCACTTTTATTTCAGTGTTTTATTTATTGATACTGCGCAGATGCATTGCATTACAATGACTGCCAAGTGAATAAATGATTGCAAAGTCATTGGTATTTATGTTTTTATGCTTTTATTATGCTGTTGGAAAAGCAATTTGGAGAATGATTACTCTGCCCTTTCCTGAATAAAAGCTCATAAAACATTTCAATGGTCGTGCTTAAGAATACAAACATATAGTCCACACATATACCCGGTCACACAGACTTTGAATAGCAGAGATTCTACTACCATAAGAAGAAAAACAAAAAAACTGAAAGCCAAGAACTCATTGGAATTCACACAGCAATTGCACAATCATTCCACTTTGACAGGGAGGAGATGGATGGATTTAAAGGCTCTTTTTTAAGCCATGAGAAACGTAGTTAATTCAAAAATGTTTCCCTGTTCCTTGATGGGTTCTCAGACTGACAGTCTGCCAGAATGAGCAGGTGTTTGGCCTTTCGGATGTGTGAGGAGCCCAGCAGCGTGCAGTTCAGCGTGAGCCAGCAGCACATTCCACAAGATTGAGTAACGGTGAATTTCATCCCAAACAGGAAATCTGTCCTATTTTGTGTGTTGATCCAAGATATAACAACTCACTTTCTTGGGATGTAGTGCAGACTACAGGGGCCAAGATTAAGTTTAACAGTAGAGGTCTCACTTTCTGTCTCATTAAGTTGGCTGCAAGATATTCACCATCACTACTGCACAATTATTCAACTTGAGATACGAAGACCAAGCCTGGAGGAAGCGTCTGAGGTGAAATAGAGGGTGAGCTGTGTTAGCCCATTTCATAATCATTTTGAGAATTTAGGCCCTCGACAAATGCACTTTTCGGTTGATCCTTCCTTCCTCTAAATAAAACAAACTTCGGCAGCATAGTTCCAAGGGCTGCCTTGCGCAATGCAAAACAAACATATTTTCCTCAGAAGAATGCCCCAGAGGGTAATAATTGACATTTGCTTGAAATCCTTAAACAATTTAACATTAGCAGATGTGAGCAGAGTTGTTGCCACTTGGAGATCTTGTTCTATTATTTGTGTAACGCCAGTAGCAGAGGAATTCTGGGAAAGGGGAGGGAAAATGATCCAGTGCAGTGTAATAAGCACATGCAAAACAAGCTATATAGCCGTCATATTGAATCCCTGTTACTGAGGACAGCCCTCATGAAATCTATACTTATTGTTTCATCCAATTTTCAACTGTCTTTGACTGAAAAACAACTCTTTGTTTTATAGGCCTTTACATATTAACATACTCATTTAAGTTAAGAGAAAAATAAATGAAACTCTTAATTTTAAGCAAAGAACAGTATCTGTGCTGAAGGGAGGTATAGATAGAAAAGGAGGTATCTGAGCCCATAATATCGGTGAGCGAGAGAGAGAGAGAGAGAGAGAGAGAGAGAGAGAGAGAGAGAGAGAGAGAGAGAGAGAGAGAGAGAGAGAGAGAGAGAGAGAGAGAGAGAGAGAGAGAGAGAGAGAAATGACGTAATGAAGCTACAGTCCGACAGGGAACCACAATTCCCAGGATGCACTTGAAATTACCGTGGCCACTGGACGGGGGAAGGGAAGCTGAGATTGGAGGGAGAAACAGTCAGAAACTGAGGTACTTTTGAAATGCTTCATATCACATAATATAGTCGGACAGCTCACAGCACGCAATGTTTTGTAGCGCTTTTTAAAATATACCTTTGAAACAAAAGCAGGCTAATCCGTTCGGTGCTGTCGGATTTGTGCACAGAGTCCATCCCCGTTACAGTTCACTAGAGCTACAGCTAGCCCGTTAGTTAGCCTGACAGCTGGCTTTTTCCTGTGATAGCTGTTCGGTCTCGACCGCTTCATTGCACTTCATATTCATGACACGAACTGTTCAGCTGTTTGCGGCAATTTCTGGCAGGCTTTGCATGCAACCTGTGCAAGTAAGAAGCGCATTGTCGGTTTGAGGAGAAGCTGTAGCTGCGTCTGTGTGCCTGCGGGTTGCTAGCTGACATATTGCTAGCTTTAAGGTTGCTACAGATAATGGTTCTAGGTTGCTACTGTACCGTTAGCTGTCAGAGCAAACTGTCATCTCACAAAGATGGACTCGAGACATTTTTGTGTTGTTTTTTTTGCCATGACACAGTGCATTTAAATCTGCAGTGATTTATTTTGACACCTTAGTTTTTACATAACGTTATATCTTTCTGTGATTTAGAGGAAGTGTTCAGATTACTTATATAAATAGTAATGCCATTCTGTAAAGATACTCCATTACAAGTAAAAGCCATACAAATGACACTCGAGTGAAATATCCAGTATGAGAAATAAAAGTGCTCAATGCAGAAAATTGCTACCCCTCTGAGTCATATGTGTTATTTAATTATGATTTATGTGCAATTAGCATTTTTTGTTTGTCCTATTTTTAAAATCTTAATTTGTAAAATACCTTTTATAGCTATAAAATACATGTGAAGTGAAGTACAACCACCTCCCATTTGTATTTAAGTATTGCAAATGTTTCTGTATTTCAATGGTTCTCTTTGTTCTAGTTTTCCAGATATTCTGTACATATGACCGCCCCTCCTCAGGACTCAGACCATACCAGAACTCTATCCATGACCCACACCTCCCTGGACACCTTCACTTCCTACTTTGGACGTGTGCGGCTGTTTCATGTGAGGCTGAAGACACAACACAGCTCTGTTTCAAAGTGAATTAAACTGCAACTGCGCTCGTAACCTCTCGGTGCGTACTGGATTTGTCTTGAGTGCCAAAGAAATGAAGTGTCTCGGACAGGGAGAGCCCAGCCCGGAAAAGCAATGTCATTATCCAGCGTCTGTGCACGTCTGATGGGGCTGAGCAGTGGACCCACTGGCCAAACACATCTGCGGAGGAGAGGAAGGAGGCAGGTTTCCAGGAATGCTGTGCATTGATGGATAGCCATTTCCTCGTGTCAGCTCTTGCAGACCGATACCTGCGCATTCCTGTATGTGTACACAATCAAGGTTGGACTTTATAGTAGCTAATAAAACCCAGCTGCCATCAACCACACAATCATCGCTGTAACGCAGAAAAGGAGAACAATATGATGTGCACAGTATGGATTTCTTCTGCAAGCGATAGCTTTGGTAAATCATACTTGTGACTGTGGACATTTGAGTTCTCTCTGTACATGAGGAGAAAAGCATAGATATTTGCAAGCACTACTAATGTGCACTACAGAAACCATGGTGGTCCTTGCATCAGCTCCTCAGCCCATCTCAGTCCATGACTACAGAAGCCTTTAGAGGCCAGGATCAGGAACACACTCGCCAGCCGACACGTATAACTCGTATGCAATGGAAGAAGACATTGATGTCGCATCCCACACTGAGGTAATATTATTTCACCTTTTGGTCTCAACATTTGTAACCGTTTAATGTCATTCCAGTGTTTTTGTTTACAGCAACTTAACACCATTAAAGCATAAAGCAACACCTGCTGTGTTGGTCGACAGAATGGAAGAAGGTGCTGTTGTACCATTGTAGCCATATTGATTTAGTTACCCTCAGGGATACATGTTCCTTTCCTGTACCACACTGTTTAATAAACAATTAAGAGCTCATTTGTTTCAGTAGTGTAAATGAAGGCCTACGGTTGAAAGTTGTCCCTCTGCTTTAGGTGTAATCTGTGGTCTGGCTTGCAGACGGGGCGTTCCCCTTATCCCCAGCTTGGTTTTCTAGCCGTAACATTACTTATTGCTCCCTGGTCTCTATCCTCGTGCACTGCTTTTTTTTGTAAACAGTCGGATAAGTATGTCCCCTGCCTGGCTGTTTGCAACGTAACAGGCCAGGGACAGTTTTCCTCAAAGGAAGTGTACCCTCAAACGACCGGATCTACCAACACAAGACTCATCCGAATAAGTGAGGTGTTTCCAAGTGTTCAACTTCTGAGATAGCTCTGAGATTTAATTTGGCTTGTTGTACTCAATGTTTTTCACTAAACATAGATTACAGGGACGTCGGAGCTACAAAAAAAAAGTGAGAATAAAGAATTGTGCCATGATAATGAATTGCTTGTCTTTAAAGCAGTGGAAGCTGTGCTACTTGTACATTGTATACATGACTGAAGTGTCTGCTCTGTGTTGCTGGCCTCCTGTTAGGGCCTGAATGGTTTGTCCCGTGAATGTAAACCATTAGAGGATATCACCAATGGACACTCCAACCATAAGCCTGTGAGTAAAATATATATTTCCGTTGATTCATCGCAATTTTGTTTTTCTTTGCAAGTCTTTTATTCATTAACTGGCAATTCAAACCTTTGTCTTCACAGGTCATGAACGGACTGATAATTAGTCACAGTGTCAAAGACCACACCAACGGCAATGCATCACTCGGATCCCTGCCGGTAATTACGTTTCATTCTCCGCACTGCAACCAGCATGTGCCTCCTTGAATGTAAGGTAATCCATTCTTTGGTAATTGTGCAGATTTCAGCACTGAAGCAGAATGGCCTCCTGCAGACCCTGGCAGCCGGAGAGGACCAGCCTAAACCTGCAGGTAATGCACACGTACTGTCACACAACCTCCCCTTTGTCTCGCATCCTCTTCCCACCGGAATGTGAGACAGTGTATCCTAGAGACCAGGCAGCTGCTGCTGCAGGTAAAGCCTCCCTCAGGAGTGCAGGTTGCCTGCTTGGAGGAAGCACAGGGTCTCAGTGGCACTCTGAGTGATGCAGGTCTGGTGGAGAGGAAGGATTTATGACTGAGAATGAATTGGATGGGTGTCGGCCATCGCACCATTGGCTGAGAAGATACTCATCACCTATCTGTGCTCCTGGTGTGTGAGAGGGTGCGACACAGTCGGGTGTTTTAGTTTGACTTCTTTATCTTCTTTTTTTTTATTATTATTATCTCTGCAGAGGAAAATGTGGAGTTGGAAAAGGCCAGAGAAGAGTGGGAGGCTCTGGAGAACGTCCAACCAGGTCAGATACATCTTACTGTATCACCTGTTTGGGTTAAGATATTGTGACTGCTTTGTTGAATTTTATTTTATTTTGTCTTTATGTTGCTGTTCCAAAAGATTAACATTGTATGTGATATCCTCCAGCTATCACTGAGGACTCGAACCCAACTCCGCTCATCTCCTTCAATGAAGCGTTGCAGTACTTCCAGACCACGGACCTCGGGGACTTGATGGTAAGGAACACTACTTGCCCTCAAATATAGAAGCTGATATTTCAGTAAAGCTCTCAAATAATAGCAGAAGTAGCACTTTGTTGGAACAAATAAAGGCTGAATTCAACAAAATGTATATTTCCTCCATGTTGTTTTGCGATTTGCAGACTTTGAGGTTTATATCACAGTGAAAGATTCCCAGGGATGGAAAGGGAATCATTTTCTTAAAGCTTGTTAAAGCAACAGCAAATTAGAAACAATGTCATTTTGTCTCACATGCATCACTTGTCAGTAAGGGAAATAAAGAATTTACAGTGTGGGTAAGACAGTGACGTCGAGCCAAAAATATAATTATTTCAGTAAAATGAAATTGCAATTCTCTTGTCTAGCTTTTATTATGATGCAAATATTTACATACTGTAAGTAGTAAGTGGATTACTTTAAGAATTGTACTAATAGTGCTAACTATAGTGTTAAAGCGGTGTTGTATTTCTGCTCTAACCCTCATCTGTAGAAGAACATTCAGCCAACTGTACGCAGGACAGGTCTGGCAGTGATCACACATTTCCTCTTCGGACCTCCGCGGCTGCACAGGGAACTCCTGGAGGAGAGGGATTTGGTCTTTGCCATCGCACAGTGTGAGTGTGTGTGTGTGTGTGTGTTTTCTGGGCTTGTTTGTGTAAACATCCCCGCCATGTTTCAAAGTTAGAGTGTGTCCAATAAACCACTGATTCTCACTCCTGCATATTTTTGTGTGTTTTTTTTATAGGCCATGTGGACAACAGCCAAGCGGTCCACATGCGTGTCCTCCAGACCATTTACAAGAGGCTGATTGGCAGCAGGCTGGACTGTCCTCGCTTTGGGGCGCACTGGGAAAACATCGGTTTTCAGGGTGAGAGAGACGTACTTCGCTGCGGATACAGCGGTCCAAGTCTGTGGATGTTTACATTAAAATAATCTTGCTCGTGAACTGCTCTTTAATTTCACAATGTAATTGCTTTTAATTGTTAAAGAATGTTACGGTTCATTAGCAACGGTCAACACATGGTGGTTTCTACAGTATGAAATGCTTCTCTAAATAAATCAGTCATTAACTGAAAGAGAGTTCTGTGTGATGCTATAATATTTATTTTAGAAAAGAGGGTTATGTATCCAAAATAATATCGCTGTGTTGTTTTGTTTTCTGTGCTGCAGGTACAGACCCAGCCACCGACCTACGTGGCACTGGTTTCCTAGGACTGATGCATACGCTGTACTTTGTGATGGACCCAGAGACTCTCCCGTTGGCTCGAGACATCTACAAGTTGTCACAACACCCGACGCAGGTATCACCGGGTTGCAATTCAATTGGCCATGCCAGCAGAGTCGGCTAATGTGTGCGTGCATGCATGTGTTTTATTCTGGAACCAGATTTCACTAATCCCTCGGAGACACTGAAACACCTCCCACTCTAGGTGTGCTACTTTTGTAGCTGCAAAGGGAACTACAGCGAAAAAGAGAATTCCCCCTCAGGGATCAATGAAGTCAGCTACAGAGCGAGCTGGTTTCAGGCCTTGCTCCTGTAGCCTCTATCAGTACTACGTGTGGACCGACGTTTCCTTGTGTCTTTTCTCTGGTTTAGAACTTTCCATTCAGTGTGATGTCAATCAACATGACCCGCATCGCTCTGCAAGTACTCCGAGAGGAAGCCATGTCCAAGTAGGTCACTGATCCTCAGTTTCTTTATTTTTACTGCATCCTCTCGAGTATGTGTGTGGCTCGCTGCCTATTTGTCACACCGCACGTCTTCACCAACTTTGTCTTCGGTCACGCTAGGGAGTGCAATCGTCGCCAGCAGGTGGTTGGTGTGCTGAATGAGTTTTACGTCGCCACGTATCTGCACCTGTACCAACTGTGGAAGACCCAACAGAAGACCATCGTTGACTCTGGCTTTGTACTAAAAGGTAAAGAAAGTGGAGGTTTCTGGGCACTTTGTAAAGGATGTCTGTTCATGTGTTGGAGTCAGATCGAGACTACATAAGACAACTAGCATAACACACCTGAACCTCTAGTCTCATTGTTTTGACAAATAGAAGAATGAGTGAAATGAAAAAAGTCCAACAATATTAGAACGCTAAATTGTTAATAGTATTCTTTTAACCACATGTTTTTTCCCTGATTTTTACTTCCTCTTTTCACCAAACAACCACATTTAATCAGACTGAAAGTTAAATTAGAAAACCCATAACTTTCTTCTATCTGTCAGTTAAACATGAAGCTATGCAGCTCGTAATAGTGCGTAGCTCACAGCTAGTACAAAAAAGAAAGCAGCTTTGGCTTGGTATTTAATGGGCAGTTATGTGAGTGGTATCAATCTTCTCATGTATCCTCAAAAATGTCGAACTTGTCCTTTAAAACATGAGTCACGTGTCTCTGCAGTGAACTCAAAATCCGACTGCAGAGGCACAGATTGTCATACCAGTGTGAGTCCCACAGTTTCTGTGTTTTCCTAACCCTTCAGAGGTGGAGTTGTTTGCCAAAAAGAACCCCAAGCAGATGCTGCGCCGACTAGAGGTCTTCCTGAAAGAGAGGCGGGCAGGTGGAATCCCCCGTGGGACGTCGCCAGACCCTCAGGCCCAACAGCCCTCTCCCAGCCTGGGGGCCAGAGCCGGGACGGGACATGGAAGCAAGGGAAAGGAGATGCACTTCACAGGAGTGTGTGAACTTCTGCCAGACATGGAGGGAGAGACCAGACTCATCTAAGCGTGTGTGTGTCTGTGTGTGTGTGTGTGTGTGCAATCCTGTTTGTGAGTACATCTATCACGGTATGTGTGAGTGGCTTACTCAGAGAGCTAAAACCCCATCAGTCACTGATCTAGGACCTGCTATCTGAACCTATTCAAACACTTCCACTCCTTCCATTGACGCTGGGGTGCTGCACTTTGATCAGATAAAGCTTCGGGGGGGTCTTTCAGATTTCGGTTTGATTTTGTTTTATTAATGTTTAATTTATTTTTGTGAACACAGAACAGTCAAATATAAAAAGCTGATGCAGGTCAGAAACACAAAGTGATTGTTGCACTTTTATGTGGATTTAGTAGCCAAATTAGATCGCTGCCAAATTCTCGGTTAAACTCTACCTTCCTAGAAGTCCAAAACGCAGAAACCTATGTCCCGAGGATCTCTCAACCAGGGTCTGTTAACACGGCAGAGTGGGGGAGCCATACAGCTCCATCACACGAAGCAGCCTAACGGCTCATAATGCATATTGTTAAACGCTCTGTTAACTTTATGGCGATAAGAGAGAACTGAACCACTTTCAAGCCCTTCTACAGAGCAAACGGGAAGCAAGTCTTCTCTCGGCGCGAGTGGAGAGCGGCAGATGGAAAACCCAGGGAGGTTACCGAATTCTTTGAGCAGGGAGACGGCATTGCCAGTAGATGCTGTTTCTCAAATATCTCACACTGTAGACTTTGAATGCAGCTCGCTTTGAAGGTGTGATGACTTTTGCGTTCTCTATTTGAGCGTGAATGAAATGTTGCTCATGTGAAAGAGGTCCAGATGTGTGGAGGCATAGCCAGTTGTTGCTGTTGCACGTGGATCTGATAGACTTAGTCCAGAGCTCCCACTAATGGGGGGGGAATATATTTTAAATAATAAAAAGAATACTTTTAGACCTTTCTGAAGGGACAGCTGTCACAACTTCACAGTTGTCATGAAAGCAGGTCAGAACGTTATTAAACTGGCGGCTGAGTGACCGCGAGAAGGGTTTTTAACTCTGTTAAACTCCACCAGGATGTAAGAACATCCTCTCTGTTCTGAACTTCTCGCGGTTAAAGCCAAGAAGACGTTTCATAACAGAGTCCGTGTGCTCGGCTTGGTGCCGGCTACAGTGGAAGGTCTGGTATGAGCTTTCTCTACATTCCGTTATAAAGCATGTGATTGTAATTTTATTTGACCAGTTGAAAATGTATTCCAGTGTGTGTGTGTAGGCTTGTGTGTGTGAGTGAAAGGAAATGAAATGAATGAGCTGATATTGATGAAGGGTGCCTCTCCTAGGAGATGTATAGTACAGTATGCAATCCCAGCTCTCACTCAATGATAATCAAAACGATAGTGCTGTGTGACGATAGAAATCGTTCCTAACTTCAGGGTTTGTGCGCTTGTGCAAGCGAATGTGTGTTGTTCGACAGGAACTGACTACAGATGGGGTGCTTTCATCTGCACACAATAAGTCAGCTTTACTTGATCCATCAAGCTGCAAAGACGGTACTTTTGTCATTTTAAAAATGGTACATAACATTCGTGAGGACAAGATTTATCCCAAACAAAGAACACATTCTTTGGTTTTAAAAAAACAAAACGAAAACAAATGTTGGTTCTGGACACAAGCTGCAGTCAGCGGCTCGGTGGCCTGGGATGGATAGAGCTCCTCAGCAAAGCTGGTTCCTGCTTTGTGCTAATGTGAAACCGTCTCCCATCGTCGTAGTCTCAATCTGTAGCATGTTCAGGTAGCACTAGTACTGTAGCATCTTATAGCCTCCTCCTCTTCGTAAAGCTTGTCGATGTCATGTCTCAGTTACAGTCCGTAGTGTCAATTGGTGCGCAAACTGTTACTACTATAGCACATTTATTTAGTATTTGCATTAAGCCTCCTTCGGTAGACACACATTTAGTTTGGCGCAGCGTATGTGTTGGAGAGATGTGGGATAGGCTTGACACGTTATTGAGCTCAACCTTGTTTTCTAAGAAGGTAACAGTTAAAGCGGTGCCTACATCCAGTGGAGCCATGTGGGGTAGAGTGCTGGTTTATCCTTGTTTCCTTTCCTTCCTTTCCTTCTTTCATTTGATCCACCGTGCCACATTCATGTAACGCAGTAAACAAGAGTTGATGTGACCCCCTAAAACATGCAGGCCTAATGGATATATATATATATATATATATATATATATATATATATATATATATATAATTAATTATATATATATATATATATATAATTAATTATATATATAAAAATGCACACGCATGTACATTTTCCATGTCAACATCTACTCGGATAGTTGTACTTTGTCATCTCCATCCTCAACCATATAACTTCAAAAATGAGCTGATGTAGTTTAGCCACTTGTTTGCGAGTGTTTTGATCGAACAGGACAATTTGCACTGTTGTAGATATTTGATAGTATGTGTGACGTATGCAAGAGGAAACAGGCCATCTTCAATAGCCATAATGTTCATCATCGCCCACCTCATGAAACAGGCTTCGTGAAGTCCGACTCCCCTCCTCCCGCTAAGGAAAATTGCACCATGGACATGATCTCGCATTTAGTTTTATTCTATTTTAAACTGAGGAGCAGTACAGTGTATGTAAATCAGGAAGTTTGTATATAGAGAATTAATGATTGTAACTGTATGATTGTCTGTAGGGCATTATACTGAAACACATTGCTTACCTCAAGACTTGAGACAAATCTCTCCTTTCTCTCTCCTGATATCAGTCAGACTCTCTTTTCGTTTCCTTGTACCTCGGCCTTCTCATACCAATTGGACATGTTGTATAATGTAAATTCAACACCTGAAGTACGATGTGATAGCAAACTAACACAAAAGCTGGTCAATGTTATGTGTATTCTATTTAAAGACACATTTATAGACTATAGAGGCCCACACACATCTGCAGATGATGAAATCCTTTTTAAGACTATCTTTAATTGGCTGATGTTTACCATGTTTGAAATAAGCTGGTTCTCTTGTGGCTTCAGTGGTGGTACAGTATACTTTTGCTGTGTTTTAAGTGTTTGATGTCCGGGAAACACTCAAACAATCCGGTCTTTACAGCTACAGTCACAAACAGTTCAGTATATGATTGTGAAGATATAGACTTGATAAGCGGTCATAATACGTCGTATGCTTTGAAGTTGGTTTATATTACGTATCCAAACTAGACCTAATTTATCCTCTCATATTACCAAAAGTCATATTTTCAGCAGTTGTAATAGATCATATTCTTATGCGTTGATCATCGTTTGGAATCTCTTCAGTTGTGACACCAGAACCAAGAGAAGAAGAAGAAGAAAAAAAAGGGTTCTTGCAGGATGTCGAATGCTCTGAGAGGTGTGGTGTGAAGTTCTGCTTCAAGTACAATCACGTCTCAATATCCTGCGCTTTACATGAAGGTGTTTTCCTGTTGTCGTCATGTCCCTCAGAGCATTTTATGACTGTACCTTGATTGTAGAAGCCCTATTTTATACTGAGAGTTATTTCAGAATACAGTATGTGCTGTTGTACATTAAATGTATTGTATGGAGAAAGCTAAATAAATGCTGTTTAAAAACAAATGTGTTTTCTCTGTGGACTCATTGAGCCCTTTGTGGCTTTCTAATACTTTTACTGCCGGCTTCCAACTCCACTCTGTATTTGTCTGAGAGAGAATCAAAACGGCAGCAAATCTTCACGTTGGCAAAGCTGAAACCGGCAAATATTTCCGTTTCGGGCCAGATTAAACAAATATGATTTATTGTTAAACAAAGTTGTTGCAGATTGATTTTCTGTCGATTAATCAACTTCTGTTTCAACTCTAACTTTCCTTCCAGCAGTGAGCAACTTTTATTTGAGAAAAAAAAAGCAAGATTTTATTTTGCACACTGACATTTATTTGAACAGTCAAACATTTTGTATAAGTATGATGTAGTTTTGAATTGAGACAATATGGTTTGCATCTATATCTTTTCTGTAATCCCACCACTAGAGTGCACACTTCAATAGATCTGCAACTGAAAGGACTGCAGCTATAAGAGAACATCTTACAGGCTACAGGTGCTACGTTATTCAGTGTTTTATGTATTGTTTTACCACAAAATACCCTCATGTGCACAAATGGCAGACGCGTAAGTGTGATTTACACATCACAACCTCCAAATATTTGTCAGTGCTTTATCTTTCAAAGCGGAATCAGCTAACTCTTGTGAAATTGAAACCTAATCCTTGTTTATTTTCCCTTTGGTTGTTTAGTTTCAAGTGAACCGCTGGTCCTTCATCTTTAGGGCGGAGGACCAATATTGGCAAGACTGTAGACGGTCTTGAAAGTCTCACAGTTCAAGGCTCTTCCGTCTGCACTTCTGCTTTCATCCGGGAAACAAATTGTGAAGAACAAATCATTGGCGCACTATTAAAAAGAAATTCCAGTCAATTTGCCGCCCTTGTGCCATAACTTTGGTCCCGGGTCAAAACATTTGGGATGCCTCCAAAGGAATTGGTGCTGCGCACTTCTCTACATCTGCGCTTCATCAGACTTGTGGCTCCAGATGACTGGGCTGTGGTGGACCTGCTGAATCACAGCACACACAGGGTGGAAAAAATATTTCTGCCAACCTTTTTTTTATCACTAATCTGTGTCGAAATCTCAGTTCCATAAGCTGTTTTTCATGTCTGCTAATACTTTGCCACGCTGTCTGCACTTGTATTAGCATTCATTCAAAGGGCAAATGCAAGACAACTGGAATTGTATCACTCAGGAGCCCATTAAAGGGTCAATAATCAAATACACAGACATCAGTTTTGTGTCAGAGATCCTGAGGGAGGGTTTAGGTGTCCACATGCTCAGTGAAAGGAAAAGAGCAGGATGGAGTTTTTTATGTGTTTCCATTCGTACCTAGTGAGCCTGCTGGAGCATTTCTTACTCTCTCTCTCTCTTGTCTTCCCTCCCCCAACTCTCTTCCTCTCTTCCTCTCCCTCTCTGATGTCATTGTTTCCTGCCCAGTAGATGCTGACGCTCAGCTCAAGGCTGTGTGCACAGACCCTAAACTTATGCTCTGCATAGGTTGCCTAATAGGGCTTTATAGACGCAAATATAAGTGATGTAATATCCATTAAAACCAAAGTGTGCTGGTTTCTGTTGTCTGCATTGCAATTATGTGTAAGTGCTAAGTGTAAACAGTTGTCCTATCTAAGATAATGTAAGGCCTCCAATGCTCATCTGCTCTTTGTGATCATGCATGCTGTCTTTTCTGACACAATGCACTCGAGCTTCTTTTTTAAAAAGTCCCTCTGACTACTGCCTTAAGAGTAATTATCATGTGATTGACATGAAAGCTCGCGAGTTCTTGTCTTCAAGTCCTGGATTAGTATTTTTTTGTGTTTAAGTGTTGCCAACACACGACCATTCTTGTGTACAATGGTGGGAAGGTATTCATATCCTTTAAGTATGAGCTGTAAAAACACAACATTGCATGTGAACAATGCAAGCAGAAAGCCTCCTGGTCGTTTTATGTCAGTGGTGGAAAGTCAATAAGTACATTTTCTCAAGTACTGTACTCAATTACACATTTTTTACACTTTGTACTTCAGCATAAATCAGAAGGAAATACTTTTGATTTCTGATTCTTTTGACTCCACTATATATATGTATCTATAGTTATCAGTTACTTTCATAGGCTGTATATAAGAAACACTCTGCAAATTCAGATTTAACATACATAAAATGCATCGAGTTATAAACTATGCATTGTTACAGTTAAACTGCCAGTATATGAAGTATATAAAATGTGTTTGATCTCGACCAACTACAACAGTAAATGTTTTTATTTATAATTACTTCAAATTTAAAAAGACAACTGTGTTGATTATTTGAAAAGTGACATAGTTCTGCTAATATTTGCTAGCCAGTATTTTTTTTTAACAATCTCTACTTTAGCTGTCACGTAAACAGCTAATTAGTATAATATTTGCGTATTAATTGTGAAGCAGAATTATCATAATTAAGCAAAGTAAGCCCCTCAAAATGTTACAATCTTCCCTCGATCACGAGATAAGACATCAGTGATCTCTTAACAGGAAGTAGCAGCTGTGGCTTTCTTCTAATCCATGTTTTATTCGAAAATAGTTGAAGCGATTCACATGTTTTTTTCAGTCCTTTCTTTTGTTTTTTATTACTGAAGGCGTCTGTATTGTGAAATAGCTTAGGTGAAGAAAAGAGAAAGCCTCTCCCCCACTGCCCAGTATGTGTCTGTATCCTTGCCAGTTGAAAGGGCCTCTGCTTGACCTTACTGTAGTCGGAATTATCTGCTGCATTTTTCGCCGCCTCAGTCATATCCTCCATAGATGTGTTTTTCTTCAAATCAAATTCTGCACAGCTTCATGTTTGCATGCTTGGGTGTTTGTGCCTCTGTGCGTGTGTGTGTGTCTTGCCTGTAAATCTGCTCACTGTGAAACCTCGCCACTTTACGAGAATTAAAAGGACGTCAGTGGGCTGTGTAGTGTGTTGATTCGCTCTGACATTCTCTCCAAAACAGTGGAGAGAGGAGGAGGAGGAGGAGGAGGAGGATGGGGGGGGGGGGGGGGTCACATCTTTAGGTTGTTATTCCGTCATGTGCTCAAACACTTCTCGCGTCCTGTGTGTGTGTGCTCCTCCATGGCCCCCTTACCGATCACTACTTTTTCTTCCGAATAGAGCAAGCGAGCTACGCAACACCATGAAAATAGTTTACGGTCTACTCCTGCCTGTTTATATTTTCTTTGAATTCCTCCCTCTGATGATTAGTGGTGTTTGGTTTTGTTAACACACACAAAATCCCTGTCCTCCCCCTTTTTCCCCCACCTCCTCCTCCTCCTCCTCCTCCTCCTCCTCCTCCTGTTGTGGAATTCGATGTCCTAGTCGCTCCTCTCTCCTGCTTTTCTGCTCTGTGGTAAGTCTGCAGAGCAAAGGCTTTCTGCCGAGGAATTCAACGGGAGTTGCGGACAAAAAAGGAGCTGGCTTCTTTCACAAACTCAAGAGGTGCAAGCCCTGTATTCTGAGGTGTCATCATCCCCCCCCCCCCGTCTCCTGTCTGAGCCCTGCACCTGTTCTGACTCGTCAGCCAGGTGAAGGGGATCCTCTGGCCTTCAGCTGACCGTAGCTGCGGGGCAATTAGGAACCCAGTCTAGTCATTTGACTGGATTGCTGCTTTGCTCTGTATCCCTCTATCTGTGTCTCTCTCTATAACCCACCTCCCTGCATATCCCTACCCCCCTCCCACTCCATCTCCGTCTAGCCCAGTCTGTGCCTGGTTGACAGTGTGGCTGTGCGTACGTGTGGAGCTGCAGACATTTCCGTGCTGGAGTGAAGGTGTGGATCACATTGCAAAGACACAGGGGAGGAAAAGGGTGAACAATTCATTGTTCTGGTGGACGAAGTTGGATTGAGCATTTTGACGGCTGCGATTGAAAAGTAAAAACTACAAACCAAAGAATTCTGCAGTTGGGAGAGCAGCAGGTATGAAAAGCCAGACTGTGGTTGTGGCTGCGGCTCTGCTGGCCCTGTGCTGTCTAATGATCCCAAGAGGAGGGGAGAGCGCTGGGGGGATCATTTCTCTCCGGCAGACTGAAGGGAAGAAACAGGCAGAGGATCAGCTGCGAGACGAGTCCCTGGATGATCCAGAAAGTGAGCAAGGACTCACAGTGGACCCACTGGGAAGCAGCAACAAGGACAAGAGAGACACAGAGGAGGCTGCACGGGTTGGTGAGTGGAATTCTAATTTGAACGCACACAAAAATACAGATATGTTACACAGACAAAACATCGAAGCCATTCAGGTGTGGTCTGAGCTCCAGCAGGACATGGGAGAGCAAACACAGACACAAACACACACCAATTCAGTGTCTGACAGCTCCAACAGGCGTGAGAAAGTCCAGGTGCTCACCTGTCCACCACTACTTCTCCACAGCAGAGAATAAAAAGGAGAGACTGATTATTTTTGGCTCACGCCAAACAAGAGAGGAAGACACACAGTCAGCATCTTGCAGACCGATTTTATGACACTGACCTTTTCCACTGCCTCTGCATAGTGCCTATAACCCCGTATGATGAACGCACTGGTGCACATTCACGGTGGGAGAATGGACATGGAAGACTGTTGCACATTTGTAATAAACCTCTTTTCTGGAGTTTTCTACCGAAGCTTTAGCTATAATACACTTCAATGAGTCTCACTGATGGGTTTATGGTACATCGGTAAGATGTTGCTGAGGTGATAGTGAAATGTTTATTGGGTATCTGGACAGATTTGTGTAGTAAATGGAGCATGACTAATGGAAAGCGAGAGAGAAGTTTTTTTCCATGAAAATGCCTCAAGACTTCAGACAACCTCAGAAGGAAATACTGATGGACCTGAAGCAACCGCTGAAATGCATCTTGTCTGGATTTTCGCTGGTGGCATTATGTTTTGATATTGCAGGAAAGAAATTGTTGCATAATTCAATTCTCACATTGCTCGTAAATGATACTAAGCGTCATATAAGCTTTTACTTCAGCACTCAACATGAATGTGCTTTTATTGATTTATAATTTGATATAGGTATTTACAGATTATGAACTGTTACGAAATCTATGAGTCACAGCTGAAGAGGGATCATTTTAAAGTCGAGATTAATGAAAAATGCTTCGTTCACCCTTTTAGATCACATCCCCTGTCATACTGTGGCCCTATTTAACAATATACGCAAAATAAATGAAGGAAAAAAGATTATTTGTATTTTTACATCAAAATGGAATCATCTTTTCTTCCTGTGAAACAAAATATGAAGTGTGCTTAAGTAAGCTAGTACCGCCCAATTTCAACCAATAACATCCTGACATCCATCCGCCAATTAATCTGCACATTTTGGCGATAAAGGAGGTGTGTGTGGGGAGCTACTTTCTCAGCTGGTCCACTTATTATTGGTCAAATATTCAGTTTCACTGGGGAATACGTAACAATGGAGACGCTAAAGTGATCTAACTTCTGTTTTACTTTGAAATCAGTTCAGGGGGAAAAGGACTATGATTTTGCATGAATATCTATTCAGATCATGAGTGTTGTGTGCTTATTTTGATTCTGAACAAAAGTCAATTAAGTGAGTTTTCAAAGACGTCTTCCTTCTTTGTTTTTCCAGTTTTTACAGGCAGGGTGAGGAGAGCACCTGATGAAGGCAAAAAGAAGAAGAAGGACAAGAAGAAGAACAAAGAGCCAAAGGACCCCAACGCCACCAAAAAGCCTAAAACTGCCAAGAAGGGAAAGAAGAAGGACAAGCAGACAACCACAACTCTACCACCAACCACAACAGGTGAGGACAGAACAGAGCAGGGACCCAAGTTTCCACTTGAACGACTTTGATCTGAATGAATGTTGTTGACATTGTGTCCGTCTGCTGCCTCCAGTGATCCCGACTGAACCACCAACTGAACCACCAACTGAACCACCAACTGAACCACCTACTGAACCACCTACTGAACCTGAGCCATACACAGACTACTCCTATCCTGACACTGGTGAGTAACACACACCCTCCACAGCACTTTATTTGGACCTATACCTGTGACTTAGAAAATATACTGAAACACCCTCCTCCTATTAAGTCAAAATGTAGTACTGGGCTGGTACAACTCATTCCAACATTAATCAGGCAAAGCATTAACAATTTAAAGTGGAACTCCACCTATTTATAACATATACATCTCTTTACAGGTCTTTAAGTCTATTGTGGCTCCAGAGGGAGCTGTGTGGTGCCTCATGAATTGCCTCAAGTGAAATACAAAAAGATCTGTGAATGTGTCGTCAGAAAGAAGAGAGTTTACCAGACCTCTGTTGTCCACTCCTCATCGCTGCTTAAGGATATAGACGCTACATTAGCCACCATTAGCGTAGCACCGTTGCATTGTGGATATCATGGGTGTCATGAGTTAAACAGCCAAAACATATCAGTCACATTACCTCAGCAACAATTAAAAAAACACTACCCTTCCCCTTTTCTGACGTCCTCTCCCCCCTCTATTGAAATAACAATGAGATTAAAAAAAGTCTTAAAGGGCAATTTTGTTCCAGGATGCACAAACAAAACTAATTGTTTTACTACATAACAGTTGCTGTATCATATTTCTAATAAAGTCTTGTCATTTGTTTGTAGTTTTGCATATTTCAGTCGCATCCGGTTTAAAAACAAAAGCCGTGTAAAATAAAATAGATTAAAACTTGAGAACCACACAAAATATTCGAGTCTAGACATCTTTCCATCTGTTTCTCTGGCAGACAATGATTACTGGAAACCGGACGATGACTACTGGGATGCAGAGCCCACACCACCCAGGCCTCAGCCCGAGACTCCGACCACAGATCTTCCGTACGACGACTGGAACCCGGAGGAGGAAGACCCAGCTGCCCCAGTGACAGACGCCTACGAGGACTACTGGAAACCAGAGGAGAGAGGGCCGTCCACTCCGGTGCCTGACGCCTACGAGGACTACTGGAAACCAGAGGAGAGAGATCCGTCCACGCCGGTGCCTGACGCCTACGAGGACTACTGGACACCAGAGGAGAGAGATCCGTCCACTCCGGTGCCTGACGCCTACGAGGACTACTGGACACCAGAGGCTCCCGTGACTGATAACTATGACAGCTACTGGAAAGAGGTGGACCCGACGCCCCCTGCCCCTGAGGTTGATGGGAAGGCCGGAACAGATGACACCGATTACTGGGACTCCACATGTAAGTGTGACTCTCTGTTTCCTCCTGCTTTGTTTTGAGGATGTTTGTGGGATGACAGTTTATTACACATGAATCAGAGGAGAGATGAGACGATTATGATCCCTTTGGGACTGTTATTGTTGCATTGATTGTTGAGATTTGTTGCTTTTTAGATAACTTAAAAGTTTTAAAGTAGACAAATTGAAGAAATTAAATTGAGCTCACAACGATTTACATATATTGTCGAGAGTTGTCTAATTCAATTTCTATGTGCTTTTATTTTTCGCTAGCTGTTTCAGGTTTGATTCTCGCACCACACCGCCTCATCACTGCTGCTGTTACTGTGTCGCTAACAGCCACAGCCAAACAGGGATCAGTGGTTTGAAATGTGTTTCAAAGAGAGAGTGCAGGAAGAGGTTTCAAAGGATCTCCATCTTGGATAATGTTGTTTTAATTTAGATCAAAGAGAAGACACATGTGACTCAGCTGAGACACTTGAAGAAACATATTACACATGTTTGACAAAAGGTGGTTTCTGGGGAATTTGAACTCAATACAATGCATGCTGGCTAGTACGCAGTAAGCCCACAATGTTTCTAAACAACTTGATTTGATGCATTTGATGAATGATCGGTTGGTAATAAATAAATCTGCTGAAGATTTGAAGTTATCACGACTCACCCGCTGTTGTTGAGACCGGCTTTCTTAGTTGCCACAACTGAACATTTTTAGTTCAAGTGGTCTTTATTTTCAAAATGTCAGACAATAAATTGTCCTTTTTACTATGAAAAGAAGTCAATGTTTAAGTCTTGACATGATCAGAAAACAATATATCTGAAGCAATATTTAGACCAAGGGACACTTAAACTATGTGAGGATAACACCATGTTTATGATTCATGTCTGTGGCAACATAAACTGGCTGATATCTAAATTGTCCGGCCCCTGACAATCAAAACCCATTGTTTTGCCCAAACTGAACTTTCAAGCTACAAACTTCAACTAATGGTACAATTATCCTTCAGGATCTAATCTGCAGACTTCATGATGACAACTTTTATGATCGTCGCTATCTCTTCCAGCCTTTGTCCACCAGAAGTCCTCAGTGACTGCACTCGTATTTTCCACAGGCTCAGATGTAGGAAACAGTGTGTTGTGTGGCTCTGTGACACTCATCTGGACCGGACTGACATGTTGTCATTACTCTGTGTTTCCAGCATACTGCACTGTACCTCATGCTCTCCCAACAATTCCACTGCTTCATTCACACTCCCCCGTTTCTGTCACTTTCTCATGTCTCTCAGTCTGCTTCTGACACTTAAATAATTCCTCTGTTTGACCTTTTATGGTTTTTTATTTTGTTTTATTTTTTCCAATGTTGCAGTTGAGGTGCCGGAGACTCTTCCATTCCCTGATGGCGAAGAGGTCAGCCCTGAAATCAAAGTAGAAACTCTACCAGGTAACTGCTGTCACTTCAAGTCAATTAACAGCCATTAATTGAGATGTAAAATTCTCAGTTAGGCAGTTAACGAATAAGAAATCTCTGTCGACGTGTGACGCAGATGAAATGTCTGTTCCATCTGTGCCTTTTGGCTGGAAGCAGATGAGAAATCAAGAGCGATTCAACACATGGGAATAACATAATAATGAGTCTGTGAGCTAACCTGCCCTACTTTTCAAACACGAGTGGGTGGGTTTACTCGGTTCCACAGAGTCAACAAAACTTTCCTCCTTTTTGATGTGGAGTTAAAAAAGAGCCCTGTCATCGGTTCACAACTCTGTTATGATTCTTGTAAATTTAAAGATGTAACAACTTAATTACACAGTAGACGTCGCAATGGCATCCAAATAGAAAACAGTTGTTGTGGTTAAATAAATCAGGGCTGTACTAACCTGTACAACTTTATTAAATCAAGCCATCTTATAAATTGTCACTTGTAATGTAGCGGTGCCTTTGACTGACTGAACGAGTCATCTGACTTGATGTTTATTTTGATTCTTTTTACACAGAGGAACCCACTGCCACTCCCCATGAGGGAACGTGGTATGATGATTACGACGAATACGGAATGAGTATGTCCACACACACACACACACACCTAAAACATATCCATGCTGAATGTTTTATATTAGATTCAATAGTTAAGCTGCAGTGAGACTTCCTGCCAACAACACAGAGAGCAAGGAAAAGGAATAAGCAGCAGTCGGGTCAATAACGTTCCAGATTTAATCCTTTGGGAACTTTTTACTGTTCCTAATGACTTTCAAAAACGTGGTGACTTATACACTGCTGTGCAACAGGGATACTGTTTTTTTTAGGTATTTCTATAAAAGCCGTCCTTGATTTTCCACAGGGAGGAAAGAAGACGAGGCCCACAATAAATGGATGGAAAAGGAGAGAGAGAGAGCAGAAAAAGAAAGAGCAAGGGAAGCGAAAGGTAAGAGAACTGAGATGTGAATCTTTTTCTTTTTTTCATCCTTACACAATACCACTCTGCACAGTCATGTCAGAATACATTCAATGATGTGGTTGCCAAAGCAACCACATCATTCATACCACATCAAATGTGATCCCTTGGATCACATTTCTGTAGTAAGAGAATGCAGATGTTAATGACACCGGGCCTTTGGTACTTGATTTAACTTGCATCGAAGGGACAGAAGTTCATCCCTCTGCAACTGAATGGAGATTGTTCCAAAGAAGTTCAGAAAGCTCTTGTGAGCTAACGGAGAATGATCCACATGTAGCGGATTAGGGCGAGTGATAAAGAAAAGAGGCAACAAGGGAGAATTAGCAGGCAGAGGATGTTGCAATGCAGGGCTCTAAAACGAGGTTAGCTGGAGACGATGATATACGACACCGTCAGGACTAGCGTCAATAGGGCACTTCCTGTGTGGACGGTTCACTGCTATCTGGGTTTCAGCTGAAAAGCATTCTTAGCTGATATAAGTAAAAAAAATGTCCGCAGCTTGAAGCACTCATCTGTGACACAGAGGCACAGAGGCAGATGTGCCTCTGCGCCTAAACACATCAGTGTGTGTCAGTGGGTTCATGTGTTTGTCCACTTGTACATGTGTGTACGGCAGGGCACAGGCCTTCTCTGCTGGCCTAAACAGAATCACAAAGCTATATATATTAAAAATAAAATAAAAAAAGAAATATATATCTATATATATATAGATATATATTTTATAATTTAATATTTTTTCTTAAATACACTACATGTATTATAATTTATAAAAATATTTTTCCCATTATCTTATTTTCTCATTGCACAGCTACTGTCTTCCTCAGTTGCTCTGCTTCCAGTGCAGCTTGTTTTAAGTAGAGCTTTTATCCAATCAGATCTCACCTCTGTGTCGCTAGGTAAGAACAGAGCCAGAGGCCTCACTTGCAGCCAGTGCAGATTAAAGTACATGGGGACGATATTGTTGATTGTCATAGTGTTCAACCAATCAGATCTTTAGTTTGACATGTTGGGCGTATTCTTTGACGTGTCAGCGGCTGCTAGCTGGCCTATAATGACGTCAGCATTGCATGCCGCTCAGTGTTCATCTGTAGCTTTCCCGCTAGGTGCAGAGTGTGCTGTGATTGGTCAGTGGGCGAGCATGTGACTATTGTGAAACTAAACTTAACAGCCAGCAGAGGCTGATGGATAGTGAATCACATCACGTGATGCAGTTCAGCCAATCAAAATGCATTCTGACCAAGTGAGTTGCACCATGATAGAGGGTGCTGAGCCGGGGAAAGACATTGCAGAGCAGTACTTTAGGCTTTTGCATTCTCTAAATGCTCAAGCGTTATTCAAACGACTCGTACCGAATATGGGTATTCTGACAAGTTCCCTGACTCGAGTGACATTTACACACACCGGGGCTGAGACGAGGAAATAGAAAGAAGAGAAGGAACATTGCGCTAATCAGAGAAGTTATCTCACATGACGTTCTCCAAAAGGAGAAATGTGTTCAGAGGGAATATAATTTGTAAGCAAGAATGAACAGACTCTTCTATGTTAATTCTTACCACAGGCAGTTAAAACCAGCATGTCTCATATCCGGTCGGCCATTGAGCTTACAACCTGTTCCACATTCCCACTGTCAGAAAGACTTCTGGCAGCCATACTACCAACAATAACCTACATTATGTGCCACGGAGTTCAGTGTGTGAGAATATGAATAATGATAATGATGATGAACTCCGTGGGTCAGGAGGATGCGAGTTTGATCCGAGCACATTTGGACTGGGAGGGAAATCACAATATCTGGGATTTCTCCAACCCTGGGGAGCAAAATGTACAAAATGATGATGAGTTCTTCGATGTGAGAGAGAAAATATTCATCAATTTATTTGGCATTAAGACTGTTTTTCTGACTTCTGCCAGAGAGAGCACAGAAGCTGAAGGAGGCAGAGGAGCGGGCCAGGAACAGACCACGTGTCTTCAAAGAGCCAAAGAGTAAGTCAACGTCTGTTCAGATCTGGAAAGCATCGCATAAGCTCTTGCAATAATTAACATCTCACTTGATTTTCTCTGGCAGAGTGTCCTCCCCTGGGGATGGAGTCCCATAAGATCGAGCCAGACCAGCTTTCAGCCTCCTCTATGTCTCAGTATGGTTTTGCACCTCAGAGGGCGCGCCTCAACATGCAGGTACACAACAATCAGAGCAGGAACGCTTACATATAGTACAGCTATCACTTACATACCGCCAGGCCTTGAAATAAACACCAGCTACCAGCCACATGTTGGAAAATACTGTTATGGCTGAGTCTGTTGCTTCCATTAGCTGCTTTGGGTGTTTATGTTCACAATCTTTATAGTCTAAGAATACATTTTAGCAGCTTAGTTAAATCAGCCAATGAGTCTTCAAGTGCTTCTGCTCACCACTGCTGATTTTTTTAGTCATCATGGCATCTGTGATGTATGAGCTCAACGACTTGCATGTCAGTGCATAATAAGCTCATATTTGAAGGATATGTGTGAGCTCAAAATGCAACTGAGTCAAAGGACCCATCAGCATGTGTTCTGGTCTCTGTGGCTCCCAGGGCTCAGATGATGAAGAAAACATGAGAGGTGGAGCGTGGTGTGCAAACTCAGAGGACAGAGACCACTGGTTTGAGATCGATGCTCGCAGGGAGACGGAGTTCACAGGAATCGTAACACAAGGACGGGACTCTTCGAACGAGTAAGACGCAAAGACACAGATGAGTACACTGTATTTTCCTTTTCTGAATCCAACATGTTGCCCACATATTGTCTTGTTTCAGGAGTGACTTTGTGAAGTCCTACTTCCTGGCCTTCAGCAATGACAGCAGAGAATGGACCACCATCCATGATGGATACACTGACTGGGTGAGCTCACCTAAATTACTTCACTTATTAGGCACCATGGAAAATGTTTCCCTGACTCACCTTCCTCCCACGTATCTCCCCCCCCCCCCCCCCCCCCAGTTGTTCTTTGGAAACAGTGATAAGGACACTCCAGTGATGAACCAGCTGGCAGAGCCCGTGTCGGCCCGTTACATGCGGATCATCCCTCAGAGCTGGAACAGCTCTCTGTGTATGAGGCTGGAGGTCCTCGGCTGCCCCCTACCCAGTGAGCCTCAAACACATTAACATGCTTATACATGCACAAACACACACACTGAAAACCACGAAAGGAATAATACATTTTGTTCTTTTTTTGCTTCACAGATCCAGCGGATGTTCAGTACAGGCAAAACGAAGTCACTCCAGTAGATTACTTGGAGTTCAAACATCACAGCTACTCAGAGATGGTTTCAGTGAGTATCCTCACACACTGTACAAGTCTCCTGCATGTCTGCCGGCTGATTAAATTCCACAGGAAATCCTCTGTTATTTTCCCAAAGAAGAAAACTAAATAATTTCCCAGGCACAATTAAACATTTAACCAGGAGGTCTGCATGTATCCACTTTAATATTGACTGATATAAAACCCTGCAGAGGGCTCATTCTTTCTAAACGTGTTATTTCAGCCATCAGACCCAAAGTCATCACAAACTTTCAAGAACACTATTGATGATTTTTAGTGCTTTCTCACACAGATTGACCTTTTGGTAATTCAATAAGCTGCAGGGACTTGTAGCTGCTGTGACAGATCTGTGAAAAAGGTCAGCTAATGGTTTAAAAGTAGCCATTAGCTGTTTCATAAATAATGTCTAGCTGTAATGATATATTTTTGCACACTGACTGTTTTCATAATCTCACGTGTTCAGTTCATGAAGTCAGTAAATGCGGAGTGTCCCAACATCACCAACATCTACAGCCTGGGCCTCAGCTCCAAGGGACTGGATATCATGGCCATGGTCATCTCTGGCAACCCCACAGAGCACGAAATAGGTGGGAATGTGTTCATACAATCATGAAACAGGCAGATAGAAATATTTTTTAACAGTTAAATGCTGATATGTTGAAATAAAACGCGTGAGGACTGTAGGTCCTCGATGGCACCAACGATGATTGCTGTGAATCCATATAAAAAGCGGGTGGAAGTCAGCAGATTAGAGTTAGTGGACAGTCAGCTACAGTCTTGTCCGTTTGTCTCTGCAGGGGAGCCAGAGTTTCGCTTCACGGCAGGTCTCCACGGAAATGAGGCCGAGGGTCGGGAGATGATCCTGCTTCTCATGCAGTACCTGTGCAAAGAGTACAAAGACAGAAACCCCAGAGCCATGCGGCTGGTGGAGGGAATACGCATCCACCTGGTGCCATCGCTCAACCCTGACGGACATGTGGAAGCTTTTGAAGTGGTCAGTGATTATGATCGTTAAAATCATGTGTTTCTACTCAACTGGCAAACAAACGAGAGAGAAAAAAACAGGAAATTCCAGTGAATTATGCTGTGGTAGTGGTCTGGGATGACTTGGCTCCATGTGTCGCTTGTCAAAATTCTCGCCCGCAGGGATCGGAGCTGAGTGGATGGACCACTGGACACTTCACTGACGACGGCTTTGACATCTTCCAGAACTTCCCCGACCTGAATTGTATCCTGTGGGATGCTGAAGATAAGGGCATGGTGCCCAAACTCACCCCAAATCATCACATGCCCATACCAGAGACCAACAGCTCGGTAAGGAGAGGAGGGTACTGTTGTGTCTTACGACCAGCTATTCATAAAGTCTGGGGACAGAAGACCTCCGGTTAAGGGTTGTTGTCAGGCAACTGTTCCCTTGAAAGCTCCTCTTCTCATATACAAGTGCTTTTTTTTTTACTATACAATGGATTTGAAAGTCCTTTGTACTTTTACAAAGGTGGTCTAGTCAGTAAACAAAAATGAGGGTATACTGCGCTTGCATCGTTCTTCCTGTTTTTGTTCCAGATTGCTGTGGAGACTAAGGCCATAATCTCCTGGATGAAAAGCCATCCATTTGTGTTAGGCGCAAACTTGCAGGGCGGAGAGGCAATTGTAGCTTACCCTTATGACAGCTTACGTCTCAACAAGCCTGCCGAGAGCCAGAAACCCCACAGCCGCAAGAAGAGACAGTATGACTTTTCCTCTCCTTTTGCAACTGCGTTCTGTTGTTTCCCAGCTTTACACACTTCATCATTTTCCATAACTCTCATTTTTCCTCGTCTTGTCTCCTGCATGGCTCTCCATGCACCGCATACAATCATTCATTAACAATCATACTAAATAAGTCAACTAGAATCATTTCTTACAGGTATGAAGAAGAAGAATTTGATGTGACAGAGTGGGGAAGGGGCTACCAAGAGGAGCCAGAGGAAGACTGGAGAGGAAGGGGATATGCACAGCCAGAAGAGGAGAGGAGGGGCCAGGGCTACGACCAAGGCTACGAACGTGGCTACGACCAGAACCAAGGCTACGACCGTGGCTACGACCAAAACCAAGGCTACGACCGTGGCTACGACCAGAACCAAGGCTACGACCAGAACCAAGGCTACGACCGTGGCTACGACCAGAACCAAGGCTACGACAGGAACCAAGGCTACGACCGTGGCTACGACCGGAACCAAGGCTACGACCGTGGCGACGACCAGAACCAAGGCTACGACCGTGGCTACGACCAGAACCAAGGCTACGAACATGGCTACGACCAGAACCACGGTTATGGCCATAGAGAGGAAGAAGAGGACGATAGAGAAAGAAGCGCCGGCTACCAGTACTCTGAGCCCGAGGATGAGCCTCGGGTGATCGCAGACGAGTCCTTCTTCAGGTGGCTGGCTGTCTCTTACGCTTCCACACACCTGACCATGACACGCAACTTGCACGGCTCCTGCCACGGAGACACCGATGCAGGGATACACGGCATCGTCAACCGCGCCAAATGGAAGCCAATCACAGGGAGTAAGTAGAGGCCATTAGGTTTAACATATCTTTTAAAGGTATTTTAGCTTTCTGTATGGATTTATAACACACCCTGGTGGACAACATGTGCAGTGCGGCCTTTGGGGTTCATGTGTATGTGTGTTTGTCACCACCTCCCCAGGTATGAATGACTTCAGCTACCTACACACCAACTGTTTTGAGTTGTCCATCTTCCTGGGATGTGATAAGTTCCCCCATCAGAGTGAGTTGGCGAATGAGTGGGAGAAGAACAGGGAAGCAATGCTCATCTTCATGGAGCAGGTCAGTCACTCACACAGCATGTGAGATACAGTACAGCGGCTGCTGTACTGTAATACAGATATTAAAATGGTACTCAATCCTGGCAACATGAGAACACATTACATTCCTCTCTTTTTAACTTTCCCCCTCTCTATCTAGGTGCATCGTGGCATCAGAGGCATTGTGATGGATCAGCAGGGGAACGCCATTGCAAATGCCACTGTGACTGTAGAGGGGATAGACCATGATGTCACTTCAGGTCTGGTGAAAGACTTCCTCTTTTCTCCTCCTTACGTCTAATGTGTGTTAACTCAGGTGCTTTAACGTACAACGTGCTCAAAACAAAATGCCCGTCCTCTGTCTGTCATTGCAGCACCAACAGGGGACTACTGGCGGCTGCTTAACCCAGGAGAGTACCGCGTGACTGCTCGAGCTGAGGGCTTCTCCCCTGTGACCAATCTCTGTGTGGTGGGTTACCAGCCAGGAGCCACCACCTGCAGCTTCAACCTGGCCAAGTCCAACTGGGACCGCATCAGACAGGTACGGCACTTCCATCCTGGAATGACCACACCCTAAAGACTTGTCAATCTAGTACTAAATAAAGTGTCTTACTTCATTTCTCTGCAGATCATGGCCCTCAATGGCAACAAGCCAATTCGACTCAGCTACGGCAACAACAGAGCACAGAACCCTGCAGTTGCTACAGGAAACAGGCGTGTGGTGGTCGATGGCAACACCGGGTATTCACAGAATTCAGGAGTCAGCACCGAGCGGCAGAGGAGGCTGAGGATAGCTCGTCGCCGTCGCCTTCGGCAGCAGAGATTACTGAAGTTAAGATCGACGTTACCCCCGACCACAACAACCACAGTTCCCACAACACCAGAGACCACCACATCCTGGTATGACTCGTGGGCCATAGGGGAGGGACAGACTTCGACGCCTGGCGGTTTCACAGACTCCATCCTGGATTATAATTATGATTACAAGATTGATGACTATTAATCTTAAAACACACACACACACAGCCCAGTTCAGTAAACGGTCCTTTCCTAGAGGTAGTTCCCATCGCCATGTTGTCCTCTGAGCAGGCTGATAACGAATCAAATGAGGTATCCTGTCTTTGTATGACACGTGAGCAATGGGAACGCACAGCATATTAACTATAGTTGTATAAGGATAGTGTAACTATTACTTTAAAAAATGCCTCTGCGCACAAATTGACCCTGTTTATTATAATAGTATTTCTGTTCATGCTGCATTCTTCTTGCTTCATGAAGTTTATTGTGAATGCACATTTAAAATAAGACATGACTTCTTTTTTTTTAACTTGGCAGAAATATTTTTTACAGTATGAACAGTCACTGGAGGTTTAAAAAGCATTTGTTCAAACTTGGTAACAGAGTCAGAGGAGGGAAGGAGTCTTGTTGCCTCAGCTGGAGTAGAGTTATTTTTCAAATAAAGGCTTTTTAATACACATCGCTTGTCTCCTTTCTCTCTCTCACACCAAAAAAAAAAAAAAAACACACCGTAAAGGAAACACTAGAAGTAACCTTGTATGTCAGTTCCAACAGCTTTTCATTGACCATTATGATACTGGACAGCATCAGTGTAGCGGTCTTGGCCCAATGTTGTTGTGACTCCTCTGTGGTCAGGTGAAATCAGTCTTCATATTCATCAACAGTGTCCAAGAAGTGACAGCACGTTTTCCTGCATGTGGATATGGATCCTCAGTGGCTGACATTCATCTCACTTTCCTCATCGTCGTCAGCAGAGAAGGCCGAGAAGCTGACTGGCTCACACGAAAGAGTGCGTAAATTGACCAGGCATGCCGTTTGGGTGCTGCTGAAGCGTGGAATAGTAACCAAAAGGACTTCCTGGCCATCAGGACCTGGCAGGAAGAGAAGAAGAAATATAGTAGCACATTAGTAAGAAGGAAAACCGTTCATATGCAATAATAGAGCTGAACATAATGTCTGTTTAGAGTCTAAAGAAAGCCCATTGTCCAACAAGTTTCTTATGTGTACATCAACACAACACACACTGACCTTTGATGAGCTTCGACTCAAAGGTTGGGGCGTTGCCACTGAAGTAAACATGGGGACACTCCTCCAAAATGAAAGGGTCTTTTTGGTAAAATGGGTAACAACCTGACACAAAATGTAAAGTAAACAGTGTGAATACTTAAAACCGATCAGCCAGAAGGTTTGTGTTTCATTCTGCATCAACTGGTCCGACTAACCCAGAGTATCCGGTGCAGTAGGGGCCAGGTGTCGGAGTCGTAGCGTTTCCTCCAGGATTTCCAGGTGATTGTCCATGCTGCTGTACCTCTGAATGTCACAGACGTTCTGGCCTGATGTGCCCAGGAACCTTTTTGGAAGACACACACAAAGTCTCAAATATCCACACGCTAACTTGGGATTCAAAGCTAAACGCAAGTTGGAGGATAGTGACTGTGTTGGATGATGCTTACCTCACTCCATCAATCTTAGCTTGGTGTGGATTAGAGACCAACTGTAGTGTGGGGTACACGGAGGACAAGGGGAACATGCAGCGGTGGAGAGGCTGCTGAGGGAGGGTGTAGTTGGTGGGGTCGTGGTGGCCGGGCATTACATCCACTGGAACTGAGGCCTGGAAGGACAGGAGGCAGTGACACACATATCTATATTATCACGTTTTGGTTGTTTAGTACATGAAGATTTTCTTTACACTTGTGTTGCGCCATCTTTGGTCACAGGCATCAGTTATCGCTAATGTTTATGACCTCGGAACTTAATTTTTTAAATATACATATGCATTTTGGGGCTGCTGCAGCGAACACTTATTCAGTCAATCATTTTTTTCATTTAATCAATAAATTGTTCTCAATTAAATTTATTTTTATCGACTTATCATTGAATCAACTCTTTCAGATCTAACTTTTCTTATTCTGGCAGATAAATAGTGAAACATCACTCTATATGTTATGCCATTTAATGTTGATGTATCACAATTTTGTAAATATTTTGGAAAATCAATTAATAGACCGTTTGTGGATGGACTAATTGAGAACAGGAATAATACAACCACAGATATTGAAGAGATAGCAAACACAGTTTAAACAATATGGCAAAATATCTGCAGGTATACAAATACGCATCAACTTACACAGTATATAGTGTATTATCATATTGCACAAAATAAAAATATGTACAGTATGTGTGAAAAGGGGGAAGCATACTCACCACCAGCTGACACAGCAGCTCATCCAGCAGACGAATGGCCTCCACGCTGCCAGCCTGAGTCTTCTTGGTGAGGTACTTGGGCTTGGCACACAGAGAGGATAAAACAGCTGTTTCTAAGTGAGCCAGTTCATGTTTGCTTCTTTTCTAAAAAGAAAAACTAATAAAACAAATGTGTGACGAAGTTAAACCAGTTCCAGTCACCTTCGTTGATGCGTCCTTGTCCTGGGTGCTTTGGCTCAGGAGGTTTCCAGCCAGTAGAACCCGGGAAATTGTTGCTGCCCCACTCTGCTCCCCCTGGTCACCAAGCTGACCAGTTATCATGTCAACCAGCAACTGTAGCCCCAGCATGCTGTCAGCATGACTACTGCCGAGACCAAGTCCTGAGACCAGGAGCACAAACCTGGAAGGGGACAGACAACGGCATCAGAATAAATTATCACCGAAGGGTGGGATTTAAACTGTGTGTGTGTGTGTGTTTACCTGTCAGAGCTGAGCGCAGGTCTTGGTGTCTGCGGCGGAAGATCAGCCATGCAAAAGTCCTCAACTGTGAACTTGCCATCATTCTTCTCGGCTCCATATATTGCAATAACACTCCCTGAAAGAGAAACAGAAGAGGCATCATGACATACAAGAGTCCATGGCTGCGTTTGAGTGATGTAATCCTTTAGTGATGCGATAGTGACATCCTTCTTCACCTGTCCTGAACTCAAGAAACATCCTCACCTGTGACAAACTTGTCTCTGTCAATTTTGCCCTCCAGCTTGATCCTCTGTAGCTCATCCTCCAGAATCAGCTCATCTGTTTCACTGATGTATTTGGCTCGTGCAGGCTGAGGCAGCAGGTTGTGCTAAAGGAGAGGGGAAAAACAAAGAGACTTTATCCATGACACCTGCCAGGTTGTCTGGGCTGTAGAAGGTCAGCTTTTGAATTCGGCATGACTGCTGACCTCCTCGCTGATCTCTTTCAGAATAGATGGCTGCAATTCCATACGCTTGAACAACGTTCCCACAATGCAACACTGCTCCCCTGTCTCAAGATCGCACAGCTTCCTGATGAGCACATCTGGTCCTGTCAGAAACAGAAGGAGACAAACCGATTAGAAAGTACATTTCAGATGCTTTAGGACTTCCCAGGTGTAGACTGTCCTGAGCTTACCCCACTTCTGCTGGGCTCTCTCTGAGAGCAGGGGTCTCATCTGCATGAGTCGTGCTGCATAAATGTGAGCATACTGGCGACTGAAACTCCGCTCCCCGACTGTGTAGCGCTCGGAGCATAGACTGTAGGCCAGCGACGTCCTCTCAAACACCGGCCCCTGGTCCTCGGAGGCAGGGCGGCAGAGCAGAGAGGATGCCTCCTTCTGGGCGCTTATGTCGGAAAACATAACTGTCCTGAAGAGGAAGCACGGGGGAAATTAGCACACTTAAAGTGTGCCGTGCATGTTTATAAGGTGGGGTTGACAGGCTTGCAGGTCAATGGTTTTAGCTGAACCTAACGTTAAAGACGTTCATGACAACTAACGTTACTTCAGTCGAAGCTCTTACAAAACATAGCGACTGTTTTGAGAATATCGCTGCTGTAACAGATTTAACAATCTTACCTTAGTAGATGGAAAGTCACGCTTTAGCTGTTCGCCGTTTTACATCAGCTATTAAGTTATATTTTTAGATATCACTGGTTGTTGTTTTCCTTCTCAGTGAGCGAACGAAACAATTCCCGCGAAATCACCCGCTCAACGTGAACGTGTAGTCTCGCGAGAAACTGTTCACAGCAACAACAAAAACTGTCAAAAACGAACTAATGTACCAGAAACCCCAACACAAATTGCCTACATGAACGTTAGAAGAAGCAGGGTTGTACACACTGAACGTTGTATCATGTAAGGTTTGACAAAAGCCGACACCGGTCAGATTTGAGTGTTTCTCGTACCGTCGCACAGAGAATACGTCACACATTTATCTACATGAGTCGCATCACATTGAGGTCACAATAACGTCGGGGCAGCACGCAGCGTCGCCATTTTTGCAGCTCTTTGTGCGCCAGTCTTTGCTAAGAGTTTACGTGTTTTTGTCGAGCGATTCGTCTACTCGGGTTGTAAATCTTTTCCACAAAATGCAAGGAAACAGAGGCCCACAGCAGAACCACGGGTCCTACCGCCCGGGAGACCAGAAAAAGCCCGGAGGAACAAATGCCAACGGCCAGCAGCCGGAGCACCGCCGCCCGACCAACCCCAACGAGGCCTTAACCCTGGATCTGCATAGCTTCAGAAAGCCCGGTGAGAAAACCTTCACCCAGCGCAGCAGGCTGTTTGTAGGGAACCTACAACCCGGAGTTGCCGAGGTGGATCTCGAGAAGCTGTTCAACAAGTATGGCAAGGCAAGTGAAATCTTTATCAACAAGGAAAGAGGTTTCGGCTTCATTCGCCTGGAGACCAGGATCATAGCAGAGATAGCCAGAGCCGAGCTGGATGATGCTCTGTTCAGAGGGAGGCCCATACGGGTGAGGTTTGCAACACACGGTGCTGCTTTAACTGTGAAAAATCTGCCTGATTTTGTGTCCAACGAGCTGCTGGAGGAGGCCTTCGGTTCCTTTGGTCAGATTGAAAGAGCCGTGGTCATAGTGGATGACCGAGGGAGGCCCACGGGGAAGGGAATAGTGGAGTACACCTCGAAGCCAGCTGCAAGAAAGGCTCTGGATAAGTGCAGTGATGGTGCCTATGTTCTCACAGCGTTTCCCCGACCTATTACAGTAGAGCCTATGGAGCAGCTCGACGAAGAGGAGGGACTGTCAGAAAAAATCATAAACAAAAACCAGCAGTATCACAAAGAGCGTGAGCAGCCGCCACGATTTGCTCAGGCGGGCTCCTTCGAGTTTGAGTACGCCATGCGTTGGAAGGCCCTGATGGAGATGGAGAAGCAGCAGTATGACATGGTGGACCGCAACATGAAGGAGGCTCAGGAGAAGCTGGAGGCTGAGATGGAGGCCGCCAGACACGAGCACCAAGTGATGCTGATGAGACAGGACCTGCTGAGGCGGCAGGAGGAGCTGCGGAGGATGGAGGAGCAACACAACCAGGAGATGCAGAAGAGGAAACAGGCTGAGATCCGGCAGGAGGAGGAACGCCGGAGGAGAGAGGAGGAGATGAGGATGCGCAGTGAGGAGATGCTGAAGAGGCAGCAGGAGGGCTTCAGAGGCAACTTCTCTGAGACTAGGGAGCAAGACATGAGGATGCACATGGCCAATCACGGGATGAACAGAAACTCGCTGGGCGGCAATGCTGGTCCTGCAGGTACTCCCGGCATGGCCGCTGAGAATGCTCCACTGATTCCGGGGCCGGGGAACAACAACATGCCCGGAGGAGGCCAGGCTGGCTTCCCTAGAGGCCTCCCTGGGCCCGGAGACTATGGACCTAACAAGCAACGCAGATTTTGAATGTCTCTATTGTCACAGCCCGGCTCAGAGACTCGCTCACTGCATTTTAAAGTTCAGGAGTGTTACTTTTTTGAAAACTGTTGCATGTATTATTTTTCTTCATGTACCTTTTTTATTTCTACCTTGAGTTGTGTTTTTAGTACTAAAATATCATACCTCTAAATGAGCCATGTCTTTCACTTTATCTTTTCACCTTTAGTGTGTTTTTCATAGGGATAGAAAATGTTTTCGTCCTGGACATGTTGACTATTGTGGAATAAATTCATGATTCCGTAAGAACTTTGTTTCGACATTAAAGATTTCTCTGTCTTTCAAAGCAGCGTGGAGCCTCGTGTGTCACCATCAAACACCGTTTGTCTACATGTCGGTAATGTACACGTAGGGCTCATTCTGGCCTTTGGTTTACTGCGTATAGTCACAGCTGTCGGCTGGGTTTCTGGCATTGATTAGAGTATTGATTTAAGGAGCACTGATGAATCAATGGCCTGAAACACAATTCCAAGGCAGCATATAATCAATACCATCCAACGCCATTGAGTCAGGCGTAATATGATGCCACAAGTCATGTAAAGTAAAGGTTTAGCAGTACAAACTAGTGTGCTGACATTTTTTTCAACACAGCTGGAGCTAATCTAGTTAGTTGGTCAGTCTAAGTTAATTATACTTGCCTCACATTAAGGTGTGCCATCCATTATGGCTTCCTGGGACCTGAAGTTGAAACGGGGCTTTTCCTGCTATGGCATCATAAAGTGTGTGTGCTGTTATAAAGGCATGTAATGCTCACAGATTTATATTGATTGTCGACTCTCCGGGAAATCCTCCACCTACTAAACTAGATGTTTTGTGACTCATCCACCCTCTAGCCAAGGAGGAAGCTTAGAGAGTTGCTAATCACTCTGACTGAAGAATAAGGCACAGTCCAAACACTCATGCCCACACAATGTGTGCCACTCAGGGCAATAACACCTGCGTACCTACACAGTGACAGCAGTATATGTGAGTGTCCTAAAATGTCACAACCCACTGACTGCAGACAGAAGGACGGTGAGTGTTTTAAATTGGCAGTAGGAGGAGGGTGTGCTTCAGATGCACATTTTTCACAGTTTAATAAATGGGATGGATGTGGCTCACCACACCAGAAAAAGTATAGATGGTGTCAATTAAGCATTCAAACGTTAAGCTTTTCATTTACAGCCCTGTGATCGACTCAGTTTTAAGGTCAAAGTTCATTGATCTCAGTGTAAGACACAAGTATTTAAAGTTTTCAAGCACTGTTTCAGCTTGAGATGAAACCCAAACAGCATGCAGAGGAAGTTAATGGTAGTCGACTGAAACTGTTAAAGCTTGCATCATAGTCAAACAGTTGCAGCGTGCATGTGCCAGACCAGTGCAGTGAAAGGAGCCAGGTTATATCATTATACTTTGTCGCTCTGGTTGAGCAACTGCCCGGTACAAACCAAACATCAATGTTAAAGTCAGGGAAGTGACCGTTAGAGAATCAAATCAAGTATCTTAGAGTCTCCTGCTAAACGTCTTAAGTGTCAAAACATCCAGCTGTTAGATGATGGAAATTGAAGATAATTGAAACTGAACTTTATTTTTATTATATAGCACCTTAAAACAAACATGCAGCCCAAAAATGTATACATTTTGTCGCAAGACTAAAATCTACAACAATGAAACAATAAAATGCTAAAAATCAAAGTAAAAAGAATCACCTGGGATAAAATAAAATTCTGTCAAAACAATGATTAAGGCCTAAAAGCGAATGCTATAACATTACCCTAAATTAAAAGCGTTATTAAAAAGATGGGTCTCTAATTTCCTTTAAACATTCAGAGGGAGCTTGTCTTTCGGTTTAGGGGCAGAACAGGGGACACTCACCGCTGCTTTTAAGGGGCACAAAAGGAACGCAGTGGTGGAGGAGCATAGTGATTCGGAATGAACATAAAATGAAATGAAATCTCTGAGGGTTAGGTTGTTTAAAGCTTTATAAACTAGTACAAGAAGTTTGAAATTGATTCTAAAAGATAGAGGTAGCCGGTGCGTCTTTACATGTTGTATCATCATTTTGAAGTTATATCACGTACAATTGTTTGGGCACTACTTTGCAAGTATCTCCATGTTTTTAAAAAGAACAACATGACAAAGGTTTTACATCTTCTCAGACTGTTGTCAGCTGATAGCAAAGACCTTTCTGAAGAAACTACCCTTCACCTTTATCGGAGTCCAAAAAGTCAAGACCGTCCTGTCCGCCCAATAAGAGATCAATAAATGGTTATTGATAAGGATTCTATCATAAAGAGGGGAAAGTGTGCATTATCTGGATGTGAGATCAGCAAGCGCTCCGTGAACCTCGGAGGACAGCTGGCAAGAGATTTTCTACAGCTCTCTCTGTAAGATTTTTCTTTTTCATTTCGATCATGAAAAGAACGAAAACTGTCTGAAAAAGAAAAGCACCGTGATTCCATGGATCTTTGTCACCAATTATTCCTTATATTTAACATTCTGTATATGCAGTACATAATTATACATGACCATTTGCATAATCATTTAAAGCCTTCATGATTATATAAATGCAATAGATTTCAGACTATAATAAGTATCACACCATGCAGTATAATATTAAGTGTTTAACCTTCAAACAGCATTTACACAATACATACTAATACATAATATCAGTTCTTATGTCTGAATCTTTTTCATTTGCACCACAGAAGGACACGTTACACCCATATGCACCACGGGAAAATGTTAAACAGTGTCAGTGCACAGAACATTTAATGCACTTGTTTCTGTCACTTGTACAATTAATCCACAGAAATATGCATTTTGATGAAAGTACAATATATGTATTATCAGCACTAACATATATTAAACATAAAAGTTCTTATTGAGTGAAGTAGTAATTTTCCATTTCAGTGTTAAAACACAACAACCAAAAAAACAAACTAAATAAAAATGTAATAATGTAATGTGACTGGTGTTGGTTTAAATGAACAACTGTATCATGTTTTATGAACACGATCATATGCTTTCCATGTAAAAGCGTATTCTATGCAATTTTAGTGATGAGATAAATATAGTGTAACAAAAGTATAATGTTTTCCAAAAAATGTAATTAATAAGTGTAGGAACTTCCATGTTTGTAATCCTTTATTAATGTATTTGGGACAATGGGAACAACAACAGAACAAAAGGTATAATACAATGCAATCAGATCCACCATCACAACAACAGAACGATACAAATGACGGTAGCTTTAAATCAATATTTCTTTGACAGCCTCAACAGAAATGTAACATTATCAAGGTAAACATCGAGGTATAGAATGAATTCTACCTTCAAAAGGTATCTTAAAAATGTTGATTGTTGTTGATAATCTTTGTGTTGTATTTTATTTTTTATTTTATTCCCTCAAATGTTTTTGTTTTGTTTCCTCTCCTCAAGGAACAACTGGTTAGTTACTCTTAATTACTTGGTATTATGGTGCTCAATCAAAAAAGGTTTATTACCAACAAAACATGAATGTTGTATGCAAACCTTTGCATATATAATACATCTGTTGACGCTGTTGTCTGTTCTTGAATATTTAATTATTCTTCATAAAATGTATTTTTGTACATTTAAAACCTATACAGTATATGTAGGCTTTGTAATCAAGACCTTACTGTTTACGCTGAAGCCCACAATGCAGCAGCACACATTCAAATCTAGCCTGCGCACTGGGTTTTGGGATTTACCAGGAAGTTGATTATTGAATTTTGCAAAACAATTTCATGAATGGGCAGAGTCCCTTGCAAATGTGGAGATAGGCACTCATAAAGAATGGGTGCCAGTACCTCTCAAGGTTATTCAAACATGATAATAAGACAGTGGGAATAAAGTGATGAATAGATCAACAAATAACAATATAAATTGTTTTATTCACAGAGGTAAAACACTGTAAATATAAAAAGCAAGTACTTTTTCAAAGTAATAAATTCAAAATAATTTCAGCGCTGCACAGCCACTGTTACACATGATTTTACATCAGTGATTTGAATAGTGGGCAGTTTTTGGTTTGCTGAGGCCAAGTTACAAAATTCGATGTGTTGTCGTGACTTATCAGCATAAGAAAGAACAATGAACGTCACCATATCTGCCCCATTACTTCTTAACTTTTTTACCATCTCTGTTTATCACAAATTGAAACGCTTATCGCCCTGATAGCTCTGATGCACCTGCGACACGATCGTGGAGTCTTGGTTGAAAGTCTTATCTCAGCCATGTCCTTGACATGTGTTAACACAATTTAAAAACAGTTGATCAGATATTGTGGGATGTGATCAAGGACGCGATTAGTCATGTTCACTTAGAATTAAAGCCTGCTCATTTCACTGGGTTTGTTGTAAGATGTTTATACCAAAAGTGATTAAAAAACATCTTGTTGGGACATGAGCAGATATGGTCCTCTCTCCGTACATTACAGATCAGATAGCCTGCGCACACCTGTGTCACTTAGATGATGGTCTAAAGGTCGCATTCAGTGAACATATATTTTTTAGGTCAACCAAATGTGTGTATGTGTCTTCAATGGGCCAAAAGTGACGGAGCGTTAGTAAATATGAAGTGAAGAACTGGGTGCGGTTGTTATGTCAGGTTTTCCTGTAGTTTCTCACTGCTGCTTCGGATCTCCTAAGCAACGCTATCAAAATTCCCCTTATCAGACAGGAATTTAGTCATCCATAGCTGTGATTGGCCAGCCGCCGCATCACACCAGATAAGAAAGGTGTGACATCACAGGGCCGATGACCCTGTACATGTCATGATGTTTCTCCTTCCCGACCCCTATCACTGTTGGACGGGCGGACAGACGATAGGAGAGACTGTCTCTCACTGTCTTACTTTGTCTGATGTATCGTCCAACAGGGCAGAAGTGATTTATATTCTCAATTACATACTGTACTTGTGGAGCCTGACTCTTCCCGTGCTGAAAATAAATCTGGAATCATGTTCTGTGTCGCAGCCCTGATCACCTTTCTGTCTTGTGTGGTAAGTTGGTGCGGCCATTTTTCTTTGGAACCTGTGACTAAGTTGTGTAACTGTATTCTCAACACTGTACACTTGTTTCAGTCAACAGCATAATAACTTCACATTGCTTTGTCTTCATACTCCAGCGTTAACATTTTACAGGGCTTAACTAGGGTATGATCTGGGACCGGGATTGAAAAGTAGAGTAGAAGTAAAATGACTTCAGTTGAATTTGTCTCAGCAGTAAAGCGCCTTAAAGTTCAAAGCAAAACTGGTATTAAAGTGTATTGTCACGTCTTTGATTCATAGCGAAGGTTAGAGAAGTGTTCTCTAACAAAGACCTATAGTCTGTTATATAAATATTTCCTCAGATAAAATGGATAAGTAACTGTCCTTTTTACTAGTTTATAAATCAAAAATGTAACTGCAAGTAAAGAATATCATGCAAGACTTACTTTAATATGAAAATTAATTATCAATTAGTAATGAATGTTTGGATGTTGTTATCTTCTCTTGTTGCCACAGATGTGCATTGTGGGTGTAATAACGTTTAACATACGCAACATATTTCAACTCGAACATACTTGAATATTTTTCGTTTTATTTGTCTCGCTGGCATTAAGAAGCTGCCATGGCAGCACACAGTAAGCCCATTGCGCTAAAGTCATGAGTCACTGAACTTTTTATTCATGATTATTGTATTTATGTTGACGACAGTGTTTCTTTTTAAAAACATGGAGATACTTGCAAAGTAGTGCCCAAAAAAATGTACGTGATATAACTTCAAAATGATGATACAACATGTAAGGAGTTGAGATGTCTCGAATTGTCACAAGTGTGCCTTCTTCTTCAATTACATACAAGCACAATGTGATTTCCCCTTCTTTGATAAATCCTTCTTCTGTGCAGGTGCTGTCACAGGCCCAACATGAGCCGGGCTACTGCGCTTTCTATGAGGAGTGTGGTCTTAACCCGTCAATAGGAGGATCTCTACTCCCTCCTATTGTCCCCTGTTTAGACTACAGCCGTGCCCGAGCCCTCACAGGGCAACACTACAGCAGGCTCAAAGAGGTCTGTAGATCCTGCTTAGCATTTTAGTGAGGAACAGGATTGAATAAAGCCTGGTAGAGCAGGTTTATTCTTAAGTTTTTTTTTGTATGTTCTTATAAAATCATTTTCAAAGTGTATTTGAGTCTGTCAGTTTATTAAACCGCCCATGTTCTCGCTGCAGGTGTGCCCCATCTTGGACCATGGAGAGAGCAACACTTACGCCTGCTGCTCCATGAAACAGTTGTTGTCCCTGGAAATTAGTCTGACCCTGTCCAAGGCGGTGCTGGTCCGCTGCCCTTCCTGTGCTGAGAACTTTGCCCACCTGCACTGCATCAACACCTGCAGCCCCGACCAGAGCCAGACAGTAAAAGTTGTAAAGGTGATGAACGTCACTAGCGATAACGAGACGAGGGAGGCCGTGACAGGTTACCAGGCGTTCCTAAGCACCGCCTTCGCAGACGGCTCCTTCCAGTCGTGCAAAAATGTCAGGATCCCCGCCACAGGAGGCTTCGCCATCGCCGCCATGTGTGGCCGGTATGGTGCCACGCTGTGCAACCCCCAACGCTGGTATGACTTCCAGGGAGACTCCAGCAACGGCCTGGCTCCAATGGACATCGACTTCGAACTGATACAAGAGGGAGACACTGAGGGACTACCCAAGGGTGTGATTCCCTACAATGGACGTGCTCTGAAGTGTAACGAGATCACATCATCCGGAAGTCAGGGCTGCTCCTGCCGGGACTGCCAAGAGTCGTGCCCGAGCATGCCACCTCCTCCAGTGCCGCCCGGCCCCTTCAGACTGTTGGGGACAGACGGATTCCTCGTGATTTCTATCATCATGCTCTGTCTCCTGATGTTTGCCTTCATTTTCTACCTCCTTGTGTCTTACTTGGTGAGGTCTCAGAAAAAAAAGGATGAAGAGAAAGGAAAGGGAAAAGGCAAAGATCAGAACAGTAACGATGTGACTCAGCAAGTCATTGATCCGTCAGAGGTGACTTGTGCTGACAGGAACAGCATGGCTGCTCAAGCTTTCCTAAGCTTAGAGTTTCGCCATTGGGGAACCCTCATGGCCACTTATCCTCTCACGGTTAGTTTCACCAAAGTACTTTTAACCAGGAAAACGTAGAACACATAATATCAGGCATTGATACAGGCATTGATACAGACATCTGCTTTGTTGATTTACTTGAAAGGTTCAATACTGTGTAACTTTTGCTGTCTAAAAAAAAGGTTGTCAGCCAGATGGTATTAATATGTTCATATTTTATCTTTATTCAAGGTGCTCCTGCTGTCGGCTGTAGTCGTGGTTGTTTTCTCTGCTGGCCTCAAGTCCATCGAGCTCACCACGGACCCAGTCGAGCTGTGGTCTGCTCCAAACAGCCGCGCCCGCCAGGAGAAAGACTTCCACGACTCACACTTTGACCCGTTCTTCAGGACCAACCAGCTGATCTTGACAGCGCCTGGCAGAAAAGGCAACATTTACGACTCTTTGCTGTTTGGACCGCAGAACTTCAGCGGAATTGTATCCAAAGATCTCATCATTGAGCTCCTGGAGCTCCAGACACAAATCCGGGTAAAGAGACCAGAATCCAAATTGACAGTCACCATGTGTACACAAAGAGAGTACACCACCATGACTTGATAGTCACATTATAGCGTATCTAATCTAGGTTTACCCTGCCCTCATCTCCTCTCTCTTTCCGTCACTTCCTTCACATTCCCCTTCCCTACTATTCTCTCTCGTCTCCCCCTTTTTTCTCTTCTTTATTGATGATGTGTCACTTGTTTTTCTTGAACAATAGACTTCTACATTGATAGAGAACCACCCTCCCACCCTACTGAATAGTGTAACAGTGTGCAAGCTGCTGACAATAACCCTGATGAAGACCAATGTTGCTGCGCGTAGGTCATTAGTCAGCGTCGTTTTATGTTCATATTGCCATATAAAATAAAGGTATTGTAAACCTTAGCGTGCCTTAGGTTGTATTTGACGAATACCTGCATTTTATACTTTTATGAGACTATATTTAACCCATGCAATGAATCCTTTACAAGATTAAATAAGCACGGGACACCTGAAGGCTCCAAAGAGCACCTGTACATAATCACCACAAAGACACAGTTGACAGCATTTAAAAAAAAAGTTCAATGTATGATTTTAACACTCTGATGCCTCTTCTATGCCCTCTTTAGGACATTGAGTTCTGGTCAGAGGATCTGAACCGCACAGCGAGTCTGAAGGATGTGTGTTTCGCCCCACTGAACCCATCCAACCCCGCCCTGACGGACTGTGCAGTCAACAGCTTGCCACAGTACTTCCAGAACAGCCTGGACAACATTAACGCTAAGGTGAACATGACAGCGCTGGGAGTGACCAAAGAGGTGGACTGGAGAGAGCACGTAATCTACTGCCTTAAGTAAGGATTCATCAAACAGACTTTCAAATCAAAAAGGAAAAACTCTGATCGATCTGTGATTGCTCAGAAACTTGAACACAACTTTCCCCTTTCTTCTTCCATCGCTTCTCAAGCTCTCCCCTGTCCTTCCAAGACATCACTGACTTACGTATGAGCTGCATGGCTGATTACGGAGCCCCCGTCTTCTCCTTTCTGGCTGTGGGAGGCTATGAGGGTGAGTAACTTTCGGAACTATCGTCTACACACGAAAAACAGCTGTACAATAAACACAAGAAGGGCGGCCCACTTGAACATTATTCTTCTTGCTTTTGCCAGATAACGACTTAACCAATGCCGAGGCTCTCATCATGACCTTCTCCCTCAACAACTACGCTCGTGACAACCCCAAGTACAAAGTGGCAATGCAGTGGGAGACAGAGTTTCTGAAAATTGTCCAGGCCTACAAGAAGAACCCAGCGGCCAACTTCACCTTTGCGTACATGGCAGAGGTGCAGTAGAATATGGACTCTGGCACATAACAAAAACATTCACAACTGTGCATTTTCCTGCTGTCACAGCTTTTTTAAAGGGGCATGTTGAGTTCTTCCCTCCTCTCTACCATCTCTATTTTATGCCCATAATTCTTTTCCTGACTCTGGTTTCCCCCTCGGTCTACAGAGGTCTCTGGAGGATGAGATTAATCGGACAACATCAGAGGACATCCCCATCTTCATGATCAGCTACGCTGTAATCTTTCTTTACATTTCTGTGGCACTAGGAGAGTACTCTTCATGGAAACGCATACTGGTGAGATTTCAGAGCGTATCTATCTTTTGTAATAATGCAATATTTTACTTTTACTCAGCTTTTTTTTTGGTCGGTCCACTACTTTGGCTAAGTCTCCACCAAGAAAGTAAAACTGATAAAGCAATACTTATCACATACACAATAGGGAGAGACTGCAGTATTATGGCTGGGTCAACTGCATAGCGCTTATCGTTATGGTGACAATGAAGTTATACAATACAGAAGACATGATACAGCAAACTTTATGGTACAGAGAAAGGGTTCACTGAGTTGAATATGCATCTGGATTATTATCTCTGCCTACTATAGGTGGACTCCAAGTTCCTGGTGGGTCTGGGTGGGATACTGGTGGTCGGCTGCTCTGTCGTGGCCTCTATGGGCTTCTACTCCTGGATCGGCATCCCCTCCTCGCTGATCATTCTGCAGGTCGTGCCTTTCCTGGTGCTCGCTGTTGGAGCTGACAACATCTTCATCTTTGTTCTGGAGTACCAGGTGTGTATACTCGTGTGCACAATACATGTCCAGCGCTGCTGACTCTGTAAGAGAAGTATATCATTTTTAGTGACGTTACCCTTCGATCCCTTTCCGCAGAGAGATGTGCGGAGGCCCGGAGAGAAGAGAGAGGAGCAGATTGGTCGTGTCCTTGGAAACATAGCTCCCAGCATGCTCCTGTGCAGTGCCTCCGAGTCTATCTGCTTCTTTCTAGGTAGGAATATTTGCACACGCCACATGAGCAAAGCACTACAATTCTGTGCACATACAGTGTGTAAGAAGGGACCATTGAATTTGATGCGTTAATCTCTAACTGTGTCTGTTCTGCTACCCAAGGGGCCTTGTCCACCATGCCAGCAGTGAAGTCCTTTGCTCTGTACGCTGCTCTGGCCGTAGTCATGGACTTCTTGCTCCAGATGACAGCCTTTGTGGCGCTGCTGTCCCTGGACACCCGGCGTCAAGACAACAACCGCTGTGAACTGCTCTGCTGTGTAACAGTGTCAACCCAGCGTCCCAAAAAGCCAAACGAGGGCTTCCTGCTGCCCTTCATGAGGAAATACTACGCCCCAGTCCTACTGAACTGTTACACCAGGATCATAGTGGTAAAGCTACTAACCCTTAAACTATGACATGAGATTATACTTCATAACAGTTAATCTCAACCCGTTACCTCTGGTGTGCCTTTAAAGTTCCAGTGTTTAACATTTAGGGGCATCTACTGACAGATATGGAATATGATCAAATAAATATGTTTTCTTTAGTATATAATCAATGTTATAGAGAAAAGAAAACGTCCTTAGGACGAGCTGTTTATTTCTACATACAGAGCGGGTCGTCTTCGCAGGGCCGGCTGCCATGTTTCTACAGAAGCCCAGAGGGAACAAACAAAACACTGGCTCTAGATAGGGCCATTAGCATTTCGTGATATCGTAGTTCCCCTATACGCTTGGCACGCGGGGGAAGTTTCAGTCGGTTGCGATTTCCTACCTCACCGATAGATGCCGCCAAATCCTACACACTGCACCTTTAATGAGTTGGCATTGACATAAAATCTAGCAAACTGAACATAAACTCATGCTCTCGTAAAAAAAAAAATGATTTGCTTATCATGCACCAAGGCCCTTTAACTGGATATTTGTTGAAGACATCCTGCGCTGTGTTCTCTTCAGATGGTGGTTTTCATCTTCATGCTCTGTGGGTCCATATTTCTCACGTTTAATGTGACCGTGGGTTTGGATCAGGAGCTGGCTATGCCTCAGGTCAGTAAGCACTGCTTCATCAATATATAGAAATGAATGCCTGCACACTCCTGTTTCAGTGTAACCTTACAAAGATTATTCTGTTTTTGGTGCAGGGCTCTTATATGCTGGACTATTTCCAGTATCTGTACAAATACTTTGAAGTTGGAGTCCCTGTTTATTTCGTAACAAAAAAGGGCTTCAACTTCACCACTGTGGCGGGCATGAATGCAACCTGCTCCAGCGTGGGCTGCGATCAGTTCTCACTCACCCAGAAGATCCAGTACGCCACCGACCACCCTGAATTGTGAGTTTCTTCATTTTCTTAATATGGACAAGAGAAACGATAAGCTTTTAGACAAGCACCCTTTTTTTATTACAGTATTAACAATGTGGCCGCTCAGCTAAACTCTATAGTACATCAGCCAGTTCCTCTGCTCAGTTCAGTGAAGCGTTTCTCTCCCTTTGTCCTTCACGTTAGTATTTTTCATTGACAGATCCTTGAACCTGCTGATACCATAGTAGAAACCTCTTTCTTACATACTGGCCAATCAAATCAGTTTATGATGAACTTGGTTACATGAACGCCTCTGAGCAGATAAAGGGTGCTTCTAACTGATCGTGCCAGAGAGCAAACACCTAAAGAAATCCCCTAAAATGACTGGTTGTGTTTTATTTAAACCATTGTGTTGTGGTTATGGTCAGGATGATTCATAGAGTACTACATTTATGACTGTATTCTGCAGTATAATATGTATGTTTCCACGAAACAGATAAGTTGTGACGCATGAATGCATGCCAACACTTACAGTAGATAATTATATTACCTGGGGATCACTGTGACACTGCTGTCAGTATGATATCCTATCAGCTACAGATGACTTGAAGGGGATTTTTATAGTTAGAGGGATTATAATGTATCTGTTTGTTTCCTCGAGATAACAAAGATTATGGAGCTAATTTATCATTGGCATTATCCGTTACTTAATGTTACTGGCAAACGGTAAAGCTCTTCTCATCAAGTGGGAATTCGCCAGAATTCTAATATCATATAAAATTGAAAGATAAAAGGATAAAAAAGCTGGATAAGGAATGTATAGGTTATTCAATTTAACGTTTAGTTTCCAAATGCTGGCTTAAATGAGCTCAAATGGTGTTAACTTCAATAACGTCAGTGTCACTGTCAAAAGGTAAAAGAATAGTTTAGATTTTAGCTAAATGAAAAGACAACAACATCATTCCTGTGTGGCTGTCTCCCCGTTTCCAGTCTTGATGATGAACTAAGCTAACTAGCTGCCAACTGTAGCTTGATTTTTATTATACAGACATTATTTACATCTCAGTCTCAGTAAGTATTAATGGACGGACACTGTTGTTTTTGTTCTATTCGTGGGATTTGGTTACAAGAAAGATTTAGAATAATACTTGTCTTATTCTGAAATACGGACATTTATATTCCTGCCTTCCTAAACCCACTGACGATGTGATCTGTAGATCCTACTTGGCTATTCCTGCTAACTCCTGGGTGGATGATTTCATTGATTGGCTGAACCCTGGATCCAGATGTTGTCGTCTGTATGCCTCGGGTCCAAATGCTGGACAGTTCTGTCCAGCAAACGAATGTGAGAATTACCACATTAATACACGTTCTTTACTGTGAATTACCTGATATGATGAAAGACATTACCCTTCTTTTATTAACACCTGCTCTGTTTCCATGTTTCAACAGCTGCTGCTTTCATCTGTCCCCGAAAGTGTATGAGAACTCCTTCAGATGGCGTCCTCAGGCCCAATGTGGACGAATTCAACCGCTTCCTCCCTGACTTTCTGGCTAACAGGCCTGACCTGCAGTGCCCCAAAGGGTGTGTATGCTAGTGGAACATGTGCACATTATACACAAAAACAACAGAACATGAAAACAACTTTCTCACTGCTTATCTGCCCTTTTAACAGTGGTCTTGGAGCATATGACAAAGCTGTGGTGAGAGATCAGAGTGGAGAAATTATAGGTAAGTCATCTTAAAGCAGTCTCGAGCTCTTTTAATCTTTTAATGGAAACGGTGAAGTAAGTGAACCTTTTCTTCCCCCGTGTTCCCAGCCTCTCGGTTCATGGCTTACCACACACCTTTAACCAACTCTCAGGAGTTCACTGCTGCACTGCTGGAGGCCAGAGAGCTGGCCCACAACATCACAATGGGCATGAGAGAAATACCAGGCACCTCACCTGACTTTGAAGTGTTTCCTTACACGTACGTACTTTTACTTCCAGCAATCCATCGAATCTTCCCTCCTCTACAAGAACCAGCATTGCTTCTACAACTCTGTGGGCTCTTTTCATTATTGACATGGCGATTGCCATTAAACGTATGCAGTCTTGTCATTTCTGACTAATATTTCTCTTCCCTCCTTCTCCCAGGGTGACGAATGTATTTTATGAGCAGTACCTGACTATTGTGCCAGAGGGACTCTTCAACATCTCCCTGTGTCTGCTGCCGACCTTCGTAGTGTGCTGTCTGCTGCTGGGTTTGGATCTGCGCTCTGGTCTGCTCAACCTGATCACCATCATCATGATCACAGTGGATACCGTTGGTGTCATGACACTGTGGGGCATCGATTACAACGCAGTGGCCCTTATCAATCTAGTCACAGTAAGAACACGTCTGTGATGGGGATTAAAGACACACTCCACCGATTGTCCAAATTAAGCTTGTTGTATTTGTCATGAGGGGCACTACTCATCCAGTACAATGTGTCCGGTCTCTCTAAAGGGAGCGTTTTAAAGTTTAAACAAAAAGCAATCTTAAAGATGTCATGGTGACGGGGTTATCTTGACTTGGGCGAGGAGACTTCAGATTTATGATAGAAAGCCTGTGTTACAAATTGGAGGTTTGGAGTTTGAAAAGCATGGGTGTTCACCAGGTTCCTACCTAGTGAAAGATGCTATTGTTCAGGTCCTTACATTCTCTTTCTTTGCAGGCGGTGGGAATCTCTGTGGAGTTTGTGTCTCATATGACAAGAGCTTTTGCACTCAGCACTAAACCCACACATGTCGAGCGAGCTAAGGAGGCTACAGCCAACATGGGCAGTGCGGTAGGTGAACTTTAAAGTGGACACTGTTAATCCCTCACTGTGAAGACCTCTCTGATCCACTGTGGTCTTTGTCCTGGCAGCTCTTTGTCTTGCAGGATCTGGGTCTTCAGTTGATGAGCCACACCTGGGCCCGGTTTGGGTCTGGCTATAAAAACTCACCACCTTAACATGGAGTCCATTTTTCTCTCTTTGCTGACCTGGTTGCTTTTAAAGTTTTGTTTAAGACATTTTCACACATCCAAACATGCTTACATTACTGATTACAGACCTCCACACTGCAACACAAATGAAGAATCAGAAGAGTTAAAATGAATAAACCAACAATACATAAACCAACCATGGAAGTCTGTAATCAGTAATGTAAGCATATTTGGATGTGTGAAACTATCTGACGCTAAACCAAACAGCAGCCGTGTCAGCAAAGGAAGAGAGGGGACTCCATGTTAAGGTGGTGAGTCTTTATAGCCAGAACCAGACCAGGTCCAGGTCTTGCTCATTAGCTGACGACCCAGATCCTGCAAGATAAATAGCAGCTGGGACAAAGAAGACAGACCCCTAATGGATTGAAGGGGTCACAGTCACATCGAACTATTTAAATGAACTTTTAGTGACACACACAGTGGATTGTATAAATATACACATACAAAAACAGGTGTTATATGTGTTCAATATATATGTATATATATTTTTTGTACTCGTTAGGTGTTTGCTGGTGTTGCTATGACCAACCTGCCGGGCATCATTGTGCTGGCATTTGCCAAAGCACAACTCATTCAGATCTTCTTCTTCCGATTAAATCTTGTCATTACCCTTTTGGGGATGGCTCACGGACTCGTATTCCTCCCTGTGCTGCTCAGCTACTTTGGTATGTACTTTGTATCTGCCTGTTTATTTATGCAACAAAGCGGTTTGAAGAACTACTGTATATTAAAACAGGGTATTGTTTTCACATCTTGATGTTTCGTTTTCTCAGGTCCTGGTGTGAATAAAGCAGTGCTGCTGCAGCTCCAGCAGGAGAAAGCAAAGGCCAACCAGGAGCTGGAGCTGAAAAACGGCATGAGACAAATCTATGATAACATGAGCTATGAAGACAATGAGATAAAACAGGTCCCAGACTCAAACTCCACAAAGGCCCCCACAGACGCCCGCAGACCTTCACAAATGATGGAGAACCAACAGGAGGCGAGAGAGGAGAGAGAGGAGAGAGAGGAGAGAATTGACCATTTCTGAGCACCAACAACAGAACAGTTTTTTAAGCTCTGATGAGTGAATACCTCTGTAACTGAACAAGGATGGACAGAGAAAAGCACAGAGATCGCAAACAAAGAGTCATGTGTTTGTCTCTGTATGGAAATCATTAACTTCACTATGCACCTCAATCAGAAATGGGACGGTGGGTCTGAAGTCAACAACAAACAGTTGCACAATATTTCTGAGCAATGCAAGAGTGGGCTATTGCAATGAGAGTCAACCTTCCTGTCACAATGTGGAGAAACTACACGCCTGTCTTCAAAAGCACTCCAGTTATTGTTCAATTGTGGAAGTATATGGGACAGGAAGTCGACGAATGTTTTTGAATTAGTAATCTTGTGTCTTTTGTATTGAATGTAATTTTCTGGTGTGTGAATACTTCACATTAAGCACTGTTAAGAGTGAATTCAGAGGAACACACTCCAGCTTCTCATATTATAGTTTCCAGTAAGGTGGCATTGCTGTAAAATGTGTAATCAGTGACAAAATATTAAATACGTTTAAACATTTGGCATCGGAAGTTATTTATGGTACTAAAAACAAGCCCCCATACAATAGACTCTTCTTAAAAATATGACAAGTCAATTGGCTGTGTAATTAAATAAATTATGCAGATGTGTTTTTATATGTACCACCTGTTAATGCCCTTCCAGCATTTAGCAAATGCTTTAAGCTAATTGAACAGACACTTAAATGCAATGATTTCTATATATAATTATTAATAGCAGATATATTTTCATTACATCTGCATTTTCTGTGAGGCAAAGGATTTGTCTGGTCACGAGAGCGTCGTGCTCTAAATGTCACCAGCGTTCACCGTCTCCTGATCCAACATACGTGTCACAGCTGATCTTTAATGTCTTGGCTGAAACTGTTTGTTTTTTTTAGTTGCCGTGCATGACTAAATTCAGATAGGACTTACAAATGAAGAATACAAATAAATGATTAAAGTGGCAAACGTTTTGGGTATTTCAAATTTTGTTTTATTAACAATGCATCCCTTTGATAGAATTGTACGTTTCTTTCGGTCATCAATGCCCCCCAGAAACATACCGCACACATTATGCAAGGGAAACCACAATTCAGGCAAAAAAATTAAAAAAAAAAGAATAAAAACTAAGTTTAAATTATAATACAGTCTTGAGGAAAAAATATAAATAACTTTTTTTCTTCTCTGGTTGAGCTCACTCTATGGTACAGACATATAATAAATAGATCGGATCTGACATTACTCAGCTGATCTATGAATCATCTCTCTATGAGTCCACTTGTGTAGCAGCATTATAGCAAAAACAAGCCAATGGAAACAGAGATCCCCGCTTCCCTGGAAACCTTTTACAAATCCTTTAGTCGTCGTCGTCATCTCCCCCCCCATCATCTCAGCCAATGACAGACAGTGATATTGCATTGTGGAAACAGATTCAGGGGGAATTATATTCCTACAATGTAATGGCATCATTTAATGGCAACCTACTTATTTATCTTTTTAAGTTTTACAAGCAAGAAACACGTTAAGGTGACATGACAACTTTGCCATGCTTGTTGCACATGCAGCGGAAGTGAAGCACAGAGGTAAGAAGGGACAGAGTTGGGGTAGCTGCTGGGCTTATTCAGGTTTTGCAGAGTTTGGTACTAAATCTGTAATGAATCATTCTACAGACAACTTGTACAACTGAGCATCTTTCCATAAGATCAACCCACCATCTGAGAAGCTTACCAGTAATGCAATGGCTGAAGAAAAACATTAAAAGGTCCTCGGCAAGTAAAGGATGGCATAAACTAGCTTGGAATTACATGCTGTTCTCCTCACGTACTGTGTTGGGGTGGCATATATAGTGCTTTAGAAAATACAATACTGGTGATGTTTGATTGTCTGAGATATAAGAAATAGAAAAGTAATTGGCTGTCTGTGCGGACGAGAGGCTACAGGTTGTAGGAAGTGTTTAGGCAAGAGAAGCAAAAGCACACATCTGGCTAGAACAGATCACAAGTCGGGGTGGGATATGAACCAGAGGCTCCGGATACGTTTTAAAAACAGCAGGACCCCTTCTGTAGTGTGTTGTTTCATAAGGAAAAAAGAACGCGGGGGTCCGAGGAATCACTGGGTCGACACAACAACATGCCTTATTCATTTCATTACAGAAAAACACACACACCACCTCTGGAAAGAGATCAAATGTTGATAGATTCTTTTCTTTTTCTTCTTTTAAACACATGAGTCTTTGTGTTAATGATCCCGCTTGTCCTTTAGCATTATGTTGATGTATTATTGAGTGTTGCTTAAGATTGCCAACCAATCTGAAAACAGTATTTGGTTAAACTGCTCCCCCTTTTTCCTGTTAAAAAAAGTCTTAAACAGCATTAGGCGTGTCGGGTTAAATTTTGTTAACAGATATCGACATCCTCCGTTTCCAACAAAGGCGAGCAATGACCACCTCCTCCTCTTCCTCGGCTATGGTTCTCTGTTTTGAGCAACAGAAACATGCCAGACGCCTCCCCAACCTTATAACTTATATACTAATCGGTCGTTTGTTTTCTTCCATGTATGGAGGGTGGCAGGTCCGAGGCTGTGCAGGGAACACAAGGGAGAGGATGATCAGGATTCTGCAGGAGGGTCACCATCTTCTTCAACAGGTTTTGGTAGCTTCGTCAGGATTGCCTCTGCTTCCTCATACATCTGAAAAAAAAAAAAAAAGGAAATGGGAATATAATACATGGGATGGCAAATACAAAGATGTAGAGTCTGAGAAAACGCAGAAGAACTGGGGTATAATGTCTTACAGGCATGAATTGCACGTCCTGGAAGAGTTCCTGTATGAAACGTCTCGACGTCAGGCGAAACATACAGTGGGCTAAGAGGTGGGAAACCTCGGAGTACAAGCAGATGTCGTCAAACGCATTGGGAAACTTCTCCTTTATGCTGCAGGAAAGAATAAGTTAAAAAACAACTTATATTGTTCTGCAATTGAACATGAATCTCAAATAATGTACAGAGAATAAAGAGGGGGAGCTTTACGTCAGTAGTCCTGTTTCGTGGCCTTTGGTTCCTACAGAGGAGCTGAGGTTGATGATGAGGCGGAGCACCTCCTTCCTCAGCAAGACCCGGGAGGCGGGGCCGTCTTCTGATATCGCCTTGCTGCCTACAAACATTCAATATTCACCACAATGAATACAATATAAAGCAATGCCACGCAGAAAATCCTTTTCTGGTTTATTTTGTTATGGAACTAATTATATATTGATAGAATCAAAACACACACTACAACTGCTTCACTGACCCGACAAAGGAACAAAAATTAATTTTACAAATGAGACATGTTTTTTGTTGTTGTGTAAAACATGGACCTCACACCCCAGCAGGTTGTAGTTACTCGTGTTCTTACCTATAACAATATCATTAGGCGTGGGCGTGCTACAGATTGAGCCCTGTGACACAGCAGCGTCGCTGCAGCCCGACACCCCGGAGAACTTGGACTGAGGCATCGCCTCCAGACGATGGCCGCTCTGCCCTCCCCATGATGGGAAGTCGACAAAGTCTGACACAAAAAAAAGAAAACAACACAAAACATAATTTGTTATATTCTGCACAGAGTTGAAAGAATGACTGTGTGTGTGTGTGTGCGTGTGTGTGTGTGTGTGTGTGTGTCTCTCTCACCCGTCCGAGGGTGTGTGCTGTTGATCTGTGGCTGTTTGGGGTATCCGAGTACGCTGGCTCCTACACAGTAGAGGCAGTTTTCTTCAGTGTGTTCCTGCAGCCCCGTCTCCTCTGAACCCACCGTGTGGTTCTGGGTATCACCTCGGCACACAATCAGCTCAGTGATACTAAACTGTTGCTTCAGTGATGGTAGAGCAGGGCGATCACCTACAGAGGGGGAAAACCAGGCTGAGCACAAACACAACCATCTGTTTTAATTAAAACGTTTAAAATCAGGCATAAAGTTGAACTCACCGTCTCCATCGCCAAAGATGAAGCGTTTCCGCTCTTCCGACGGCGGGCTGACCCTCTGCTGAAAGTAAGCCGATTCTCTGATGTGGAACATGTCGTTGATGTCCATGGGCAGCGCTAGGCCAACATAGTCGTCATTACACCCGTAGGTGGCGCTAGAAACCATGGAGCGCACTGAGGAGCAGCGGTGCAGAGTGCTTTGGTTGATGGGACTTAGTAGATCCTCTTTATCCAGAGAGGCAAAGCTAAGAGCCTTCAGAAACCTAGGGAGGGCAAGAGGAGAGGTACGTGAGAGGATCCGGGGGGAGAGACTGCGACAGAAAAAGGATCATGAGGAATAAGTGAAAAAAAGTGTTGGATAAAAAGCAGAGACACAGACTTAGTGAACAGAAAGTTAGAAGGACGTTGGGATCACGACGGGTTCTGAAGCCTGAACCACTGCAGCAAGCTACCAGGCAATGCAATGTCAAGTACCTAGAGGCACAGCTTTAAATACACTAAAGCAAGGATTAGAAAGTTAAAGCTACACATGAAAAATACCTGGAGGGAACAACCAGCTACTGAGCGTCTACACGTGGCTTATTCACACTACAGGACTGCAGGAGTCAAAGCAATGGGAACACAACTGCAGGCATAGAGCTAGAGCGAGGACGTCTTTGTCTGGATCTGTGCTAGAAGCTACATCTCTACTGAGGAGGACACTGGGTCGGTCCACCCACCGCGGTGCAAGTGTTCTGGACAGCCTGCGGTACGGATTTAAGATGCTGGGGTCTGGACAAGTACCCCTCCTGTCTGATATCCTGACAGACACAGAAGGTGCACAAGAAACACACTCACACCTGTTATTGCCAAGGAAGTCAGAAGTCTACGAGACAGAAGTCTCTAAAACGACTTAATTCACATCTTTTCATTCATGTGACGACAAACATATTCAAAAACAAAATAATACAGATGCTTTATGTCATATTGTAGCGATGGCTGACTTACCTGCGAGGCGTTAATCTGGAGTCCAGGCTGCCGGTCTTCATAGTGATGGTGTCGGTGAACAGCACGTCTTTGGCTGGCGAAGCCAAAGCGTCGCTGTGAGACAGAGACGGGTGTATCCTCTGCTGCTGCAGCCTCTTCAGCGTAGCGTAGCCCAGCGCGTCCCGTGGGCTGGTGTACATGAAGCTGCAGTCCGCCAGGCTCTTGATGGTGGTCACTGAAGGAGACTTGAGGGACTGAGCTCGTCGGGGGAGAGTGTGCGAGGAGCCGGGCGGTACCAGAGAGACAGTTGAGGACTTGGACATGTGGTTGGTCTGAGCCTGGGGGGTGAGAGAAGAGAGCGTTTTGACAGTCTTGGCTGACACCACTGTGTTGAGGCTCACGCAGTCGGAGGAGTCTGGTTCGGGTTCTGGATTCTCGGGGTTTCCCACCGTCTCCCTGGAGGGACTGGAGCTCATGGAGCTGATGCCGCTGGTTGTGGTGTCCGTGTTAAAGCTCTGGCTGCGGCTTTTAAACTGAGTACCTCCGCCTCCTCCCACATTGCCTCCGCTAGACGAGGAGCCCCCATCTCCTGCCAGACGCTCTCGGCTGCTCTGCTCCCTCTCCCCGCTGGGGTGCTCCACGGCCCCGTGCCCTCCTAGACCACTTAGTCCAAGGCCTGAGCCTCCTCCCCTGGCCAGCCTGCCCTCCACAAGCTGCTCCTCGGAGCCCCCCCTGATCCCAACAAAGGATGTCTCCAGGCTGACTGTGGGACTCGTCGGCATTCCTCTGCCATTAAACACGGTGGTGAAGACGTCCCCCTGGTTTGGGCTGTAGACGGAGGGCTCCGTCACTGTCCTGTTCCGCCTCATACTCCCCGTCTTGAGTTCAGTAGGTGTGCGAGAGCCTGCTGGGGTCTTGGGGTCGCTGGTGGAGCGCAGCTTCTTGCTGGGGAGGGACAGGGAGTTGAGGAAGCGAGTGCGAACGAAGCGCGTGGAGGCCAGGATGGTGAAGGGGCTGCGGTCCTTGACTGGTTTGGAGTGGAGATAGAAATTGGGCTCGTCTGACTGGTCCAGAAAATCACACTTGTCATCGTCCAGGATGTACATGTCTGAGAGCACAAGGAGTGAATTAAGAATACAATAGCAGCATAAGAACGTCTATCATAATTCCCAGAGTACCTCAAATGCACCTGATTACTATGATAGTGTCCGTCTACAAACAGTGGCACTAAAGCACAGACAAAGTAACTCCTACGCACTTGGTTGAGACTCGCTCTCGCTGTTGTGGCGCGAGCTGGTGGATTCAGAGTTCAGACTGAGCGTGCTCGGTACTGAGGAGAGTTCAGAGGTCAGCTGTGCGTCGACCTCTTCTGGAGTGACAGGCCACAGCGTCCTGCGACTGTGTCTGACTGAATCCCAACCATACTGCTTCAGCACCTCACAACCCTGCCGGGTCTTGGAGATGACACCCAGCACATAAACACACGTCCTGTGGATGAGAGAGAGGACAGTTAGGAAACACACTAAATGTACAATTGAGTTCCGTTGACCCATTACATATTCCCAGAAATATGTCATTGCTTGATTTTGTTTTGTGCTGTAGATGTTTCGCGACTAAGATGTTTTATATGACTAAGGGCAGCTGGAGTCAAGATCCTCATTTCACAATAGTTTTGGCAGACTGAGAGACCAGAGTATTTAAAAAAAATAGAAATTTCAAAAATCAAAAAATGCAGATATATTTTTAAATGCCTCAATGCCTTTGGGGGCTTTCATAAGCAGCTCGTTTCTATTTTTTGCATTTGACTCTAGACAGTTTATATATAGATATTTTGAGTTTACTGTGAAATGATCAGCCTACCCTCGTACTGACAGCACGTCACAGTGCTGAGCCAATGTGAGGATGTCAGGAATGACATTCTCCTCCTGCAGGAGATTCAGTCCCCAGTTTGAAGAGCCAATGTTGCCCTGCATGGGAAAAAAACCCCAAATGAACCAGAGCCATCTCTTTGTAGCTATTACTGTTATCAGGACAGAGTAAGTGAGGTGCCATAAATTGATAGCAGGTGATGCTGACCAGGGCCCAGAGAGCAGCCTTCAGCTGTTTGATGCCTTCCCAGGTGTCCAGCATCGGGGAGCGAACCGTGTAGCTGAGGTCAGGAACCACACTCTGGAGACAGGCAGGGAAAAAGACGGCCGTTAGGAAGAAAGGCCGCTAAATCTGCAGAACCCACCGCTCCCCAGACAGCGAATGTAGAAAATGAAAGATTTGAAAGCCAACAAATAGCCTGAAGCAGTTACCTGAGCCTCCAATAGATGACATCCTGTCTTATCGTGGACCAGCTGACCATACAAGTGCACGGGGAGATAGACATTTGGTCTTTGTAACCTGGAGACGACACAAGCAGAGAAATTAGACACGCACTCTACAGCGTATCCTGTGACCCGTCGCCAGGTGATGACACACTCCAGCTTCTCACCTTTGGTTGCTGCGTCGGACGTAGTTGTCTCCGTCGACAGGTTTGCGGTAGGTTGTTAGTGCTTCGTTAAGCTGCTCCTCTATCAGGTCCACGTACTTAAGGTTGTATTCCTGCAATCAAAAAGTAAAACAAAAACCTCTATTGAAGTGTAGTCTTAGTATAATATAGCAGCCAAATCGAATTAAATGTGACTTTCTTTTTGTGCTGTATGCCAATGTCCTGATAATACCTTCTGCCATTTGTCCAGCTGTTTGCTGACGTAACCTCTCTCATTGAGGTAGGAGAAACCTTTGGGAATGGACAGGAACCTAAACAGCAGAAACAGTGTATTCAAGAAGGCTTTTGTACGACATACAAGGACTGAAATGATTTACTCTCAGCTACTTCTGATAAGCAGCGCTGCTGTAAACACCCACCTGAGGAGCAGCAGGAGACCCTTGTCTCCCAGGTGGGACAGAGCTGGTTTCAGTTGGATTAGAGCATGGAGGTTGGCCTGTGAAGCAGCACGACATACCGAGTTAGACAACAGGAAGGGTGGACACACGGCCACTGTGAGACAAACACCATCCACTCAAACTATTTGCATTTCAACACATTCAAACTAATAATAACCATGAACACTTTTCAAGTAAAAGTTTGTGATCTTTTTTACTGCTCAATAGAGGGAGTAATGCATCCTAATCTGACAAACTGTACTGACAGTACTCAACAGTACTTCAGGCAGTCACCTTGTCCTCGCAGGCCTCGTCCAGTATGTCCAGGGCCTCCATGGACACAGCCTTGCTGTGGTCGTGAAGCTGTGTGACCAGCAGCTCCATGCCCCAGCTGCTGAAGAACTCCACGTTCGCACGCAGCAGCACACGGAGGTGTTTGGTGGCATACAACCTGCACGCCTGAGCCATTGTGGGAGAAAGAGGGGACATCAGGATGCAGATCTTGTGGGTGGAACAATGCAGCAACGAGTGCATCATTTTGTATCCAACAACTCTATAATTTTCACAATCTGGGGTGATTGAATACTTGAACATGTCCTGCTTTGGACGTATTTATTTGTTGTGGTTGTATGCAACGCCCTCTTGTTGGTGTGGCTTTCTTACATCAGTAGCAGCAGTGAGGATCTTGGAGAGGATCACTCTGGCCAGACCGTCTCTGCTGTAGTCCAGTGTGGATACAGCGAGTTTCAGCACAGCATCCTGGTTCTTCACACAGCACAGATTCAGCAGGCTGCAAAAAACAGAAAAACAACGGAGTTGTCGGCAGAACCTCAATAGAATTCGTCAATTTCTCGAACAACCATTTCTGAAATCCTCACGTTCTGCAGCATGTCTGTACACTTACCACTGAAACAGGCCACATTTCTCCAGCAGTTTGACTCCCTGCGGGTGTGCAGAGAGTGTCCCCAGGAAGAGGAAGTAGTGTTGGCTGAGTGTGGTGAGCAGACCGTTACTCTGCAGACAGCGCTCAGGCTTCAGCCCTGAGGACGAGGACAGCCATGACACCATGTCCCTCACCACGTCCTCCAGGTAACCCTGGCCATCCTGGTGACAGCGGGAGGAAGAAGACAGAAAGGGTCGACAGGAGAGCCAGGTTACAGAAAGACAAAAGGTGAAACAGGTTTGCGTGTTTTTCTGTGTACTTGCACACTTCTCTAACCTCGTCTGACTCCATGAGGAACTCGATAAATTGACAGCCAACCACAGTGAGTTGTCTGGCCTTTGGGTGATCCAACGCCAGCCCTGCGTACAATTTACTACTGGGCTTATAAAAGTACAGCAGCCTTCGCACAAACCTGCATCACACAAAAAAAACAAAAAAGGTATTTAAAATAAGAGGTCAGGAAAATGACATCAAAGTATTTTAAATGCTGCACTGGGTTTTGATGATATGAAGGAGTCTTACTTGTGCATATGTTCATCTTTGTTGTTCCTGAGGTTTACATGTGGCCACTAGTGGAGAAAAAAAACACAACTACTAAACATTGAAGAGGAAAAAAAATACACAACAGTCTGTGGTGCTCCATGGCATCATCCTCACCTTAAGGATGGTGGCAATGAGCAACCAGTTCCACTCCAGGTTCTGCTTGTGGTTGAGAATGTGACTGTCTCTAAGGTTCATCATCAGCGCTTCCTCTGTGTCCTGAACACAAACACAGAAAACAGGGATTTGATCAGTAAAAAAGGGAATAAAAAGCTGTAAAGATATTAAGAAGCACGAATAATAATGCAGCTCTGATAGCTTTGCACTATTTGTATTCATTTCTTTAAAACATCTGCTTTATATTGTGCCAAACAGCATGTTTAGAACAAACGCTGACAACCTGTAAATAAGACAAGAGAAGCGAGGTATTTATGTTTTAATCTGTGATGGAAGCTGGCTTCTTCTCACTTTTCAGTGTTTGTGCCAAGCTAAACTAAACACAACCCAGACCTTCGTACTGAAGATACATTAGATGGAAAATAAGCATGTTTCCCAAATGTGTTCTTTTAAACTACTTCAACATGCTGCTGAGACGCAGAGGGTAGAATCTGGGAAAAGCATGTTCATGTTTACCTTAATGGCATAGATGTCCCTGTGGACACGCGAGTGGGACTCTCTGCGGTTATGGGAAGACACAGACTTGCGGATGATGTGGTCCAGGTAAAGACTGTGTGGTTTCAACCCTTTCTTCTTCTTCTCATGGAAACACTTGAGATTGTTGACTGCTGCGCTTGCCCGACTGTAACAATAACATACACGGGGGAATGTTTGGATTTTTCAGAAGTTAGGTTGAAAAATGTTAACAGACGTTATGGTCATAGTTCACTTCTGTACTGCGTTCACTGTTACAAGAGCCATTCTGTTTACCTTCATGAGAGAGGAAGTTCAGAGACAAATATGTACTGCAGTTCTCGTAAATAGATTGGGGAGGACTGAAAATAATACAGACAGATGCACACATGCAATTCTGAGTGTACTTACAGTCGTTTCTGCTGTGCGATATCAAAGGAGGCTGCCATGTTGATGAGGGTGGGAAGGCAGTGCAGGTGGTGACTGTGAGAATGGGGAAGGATGGTGTTTGCCTAAACAAGAGAAGGGCAGGTGGGGGAAAAAGAGGGGATGCATTTCATATAAGAATCACAATACCTCAGGCGTAGCAGTGACAGACAAGCACAAGCTGTAGTTTGTTCTCTAGATTTCATTGTGGCAAACAACATAAAAGTGTTCGAGACGCATTTTGCATTTTAATATCACCATGTGTAGAAGTTCTCCCAAGAGGATAGTGGCTCTTATAGCGAGCTGATCATCGCTGCTGGTCACAACTTCAACAATACCCTATGGTGATGACAGAGAGAGGATATAGTTTAAGAGCAACATGGTGTGAAACTGTAACACAATACAATCAGAGAGGCCATGATGTGCGATACCCCTAAAAAACATTCAAGCTGAATATTTGATACATCAGCCCTACGGTGCAACGGTCTAAAGAAGACACACTGCGTCAGCTCACCTCTAACAGCCCGCTGGAGATGAAGGCAGAAAGAACAAATGCCAGGTAGTTGTCCATCAGATCAGGCCTAATGACGCAAACAGGAAAAGAATAACTCCGTGGCTCATATAAACACTGAAGTAGCCGTTTTGTCATATTATTTGCAACTTCTATTCTCTCATATCATCTCCCACCTAGAGCGGGCTCGATGGGGCAGGATGACTTTGGCCTCAGCAGCAAGAAACCCATCAGAGAGTCTCCAGCTGTCCTGGAACCTGGCGGGGTCTGAGGAAGACCAGAGCAAAGATGAGCTTACTCTGTGTGCCTAAAGCATGGACTTATTTGGGTTGAAATAGTACCAACGCATTTTAGAATAACACTTTGCAGTATGCTTTCTGTCATGATCAAGGCCACAAAGTCAAACTGCAGTTCCATATAAATAAAGTACTGCAAGTTAAAACACCCAAATTACTAGGAACAAGATGCTGGCAGGAAGTGTAAAAAAGAATTCTGAAGATCCAAAAGATGTTTCTCTCACCAACACTTAGAAGAGCTTCCGTGAAGTCTTGAGTTACGATGGGCACAGGGAGCCTGAATATCTCATAGAACACCTCCAGCAAGCCTTTCTGCAGGGAAACGACATGAGAGCAATCAGACACACAGTTGACTCGGCACAAACTACATCTGCGAGCGCTCAAAAGAGCACTTCTAATACCTCAATGTTGGGGCTGTGTCGTGCAATACTCAAATTACTAGAGAGCAGCCGTAATCTTTCCCTGAAGCCACGGGAAACACAGTCATAATGTAATATCGGTGCCACGGCTGCCTTCGAGTACACGTATGTATCTCACTCTGTGCTCTGATACTCCAACCAGACTCGACCCAGTTAAGTGATCCATGTTAAAAAAAACAACACAAGTGAATATGTTGTAATGGGTGTGGTGGAGGAGTTTAGGCTGTTGACCATATAAATTAGTGTGAACGTAACAGTAAAGCAGCAAAATGTAGAGAGTTGAGGCAAAATCTCTACAGGCAAATTACTGATCCATTGAGCCCTAGCTAAGCCCCCCCCCCCCCCCCCCCCCCCCCACTGCTACTCCGTCAAGCTATCAGCACTAACGCTGCTATGCGTTTATGGATATATCCAGGATGTCAAAGTGATGCAGCAGCAAAAAAGGTTAAAAAGATAAATATAGAAGCTAAAGCTACAGATCACAGTGTAAAAGTGAACCATCACATCAGCTGGCGAGGCAGAACAACACTGTTCCCGTTAAGCCGGGTAGGTCTTTATTCACTGTTACAACCATTGAAAAGCAAAAGCAAGTGTAGGCTTTTTTTTCAGGGTTTTTTCTGCCAGAGAGGGTTCATTTTAACCCAAACCAGGATCTTTCCTTAAACCTAATTAAGTTGGTTTGTTGCCTAAACTGAAGGAGATTTCTGGCAGATGAAAGTGAACGTCTCCAGGTCGGACCCTGATCTGTGATTGGCCAGTCTGTGTTCGAGGGGAAAGCATTTCAGTGTTTTAATAACTCACCCTAACTTCCATATTTGGTATGCAAAGTAAGCCAATTAAAGATTGGATTCCAGAATTTCCAGCCTTGCATAGGTTGATAATCCCTGAGAAAGAAAGAGACGAAAAGTAAAGTCAAGCAAAAGTCAATCTATTTACAAATAACTACATTTATTACTACATCCAAGTCCTCACCAGACCAGGAGCGAAAGGCTGCCACTATGGCCATTCTACTCGACAAGAAACGGGCCTCTCTGTCCTCCCTGTGAACAGGAAACCGCACACAAACACATTAAAAACACGACACCACAAAGGAAGGGTTCAAACTACACCACGTAAGAAAAACACTGAAGGACGTCAGGGAGAACCACAAAAAGGCCTTTTTATATAAAAGCTAATCTTCCAGAGTGATTTAAGAGATTATCGTGATTTAGCCTGCTTCACATCCTCGGGCAAGTCATGCTGAAGTCAAGCAGCCCTGATAACAAGGGTCACATCAGACGACCATCTTTTCGTTTCTAGTGTAACAGTGACATTCTTCACACACTCACTTGAGCTGTCCTTCGGCCGTGTCTGCGTTGTGACGGTAGTGAAAATCTGTGAAAGGCGCGAGGATTTGCTGGAGGGCCGAACACAGACAAGAGAGGAATGAGTGCCAAACACAACAGACTTCATTCGTTCTTGAACATTAAGGGGAAGCATTCCTAAAATACCCCCCACGAAACATCTTGCAGTGATTATGAAGCTGCCTCAGATCTCATATGACATCCGTGTGGATGGTATGAATGAGGTGATGAAATGCTTCTGTCCCAGGTGTCTGTTTACAGACCACGAGGCTTTAGAGAACTGCTGTAACTGATTACTGTAAGCTCCATGGGAAAGAGACGGGCAACCTGCGGCGGCTAATCCTGACCGGAATGACTCCCAGCACACTGGCTCATTTAGAAACAGCAGCTTCCCCAGAACTCATATATCTGTGTGTGTGTGTACCTCCAGTTCTACGTCAACACGCACGTACTGACGGGTGCGTGGGTGGTTGAGTAGATGGAGGATGGTGGTGATCAGAGCTTCGTTGATGCGACTCAGCTGACAGTCAATCACACTCTTCAGGATGGTGCTGAGGCCTCCACGTTTGGCCACCACCTCTGGGTTCTTCAGAGCTACACAGTCAGCGACAAAGAAATATTAGTGGCTTTTTCACGTTCCACTGACGTCGTGACTTCCCTCACAAAGTGTGTGCAGAATGAATGGTTCGTTTACATCGGCGTTGTGTGTTTCCGTCTCAAAGGGCCAGAAACTCACCTAGCTCACATACGATGGCGATGGCCGCGCGGACCATGCGGTCTCTCTCCTGTAGTCCATCGGTGCCCACGGCGATCAGAGAGTTTGCAACAGAGGAAGGGAACAGCATCGCATTGACGGTGATAATCTACAGAGGGAGGGAGAGGAGGACGATGAGAGTCATTAAACAAGTCCAAACAGAGGCACAAAAATAGCTTTTGCGTTGCCAGTTTTTCTAGGACTCTAGAAAATGAAGATACTTTTGCATTCTAAGAAAAAACAAATGTGATAAGAGAAATGTATTTCATAAGAGGCTATGTGTCATGGAATGAACAGGGGGGTTGTTTCACTGCCTGGATTGCCAATAGTCCTTTTCTGAAACCAGACCCTGACTCTGTGTGTGTGTGTGTGTGTGTGTGTGTGTGTGTGTGTGTGTGTGTGTGTGTGTGTGTGTGTGTGTGTGTGTGTGTGTGTGTGTGTGTGTGCGTGTGTGTGAGAGAACAGAGAGTTTACAGTAAACTACAGAAAGGGCTATAAATAACTGTGTCTGCAACCTTGTGCAAACTGTCCACACACTGACACTGCTGCTAAACACAATGATCTTTCTGGTGGCACTAAGGCTGAGCACTGGGGGCCTCTTTCTTTAGCATTACACCAGTGACTGAATCAATTGGTGAAAGGCAATGAAGGTATGGAATAAAGAATAAAAACATAAATACATATGAGCTTACCTTTCGGACTAATCTCAGAGCCTGAGTCCTCTCCCCCTCATTGCTCTGCTGGATGTCAATACATCTAAACAAGCACACAGGCTTAATTAGTCATGACTTTCTTATTACTACAGCCAGCAAGCAGGAGAAAAACATGTGTGACTGAAGGACAACATGTCAAAGGACCTGGAGGGAAAAAAAAAAAGGATTATTATTTGAAGCAAAGAATGAAATGTTTCCAGAGCAGGATCTCACCTTGCTATCAAATAGTCCACCTGTAGTCTGAGGACCTTCTGCAGCACGGTGGTGTCTCTAATGAGGTAGCGGAGCGCCCGCAACCCTGCAGCACGCACTTCCTTAGCCTCATTCAGCAGAGCTAGTCGCAGACTAGAGGTTCAAAATCAAACACTTAGACGAGCATGTCGATAAAAAAGTACTTGGTGTACAATTAGTGACTACTGGTCACCTACCAAATGATGATTTCTTCGTATGTAAACCCGAAGTTTTCCTCACGGTGGCTAATGCTGCATAGCAGCTGTAACACAGAGACAGAACAAAACATACATTAGTTGATTCATACAAGGAATGCATTGACACGGCTTTGGTCAAAGATATTGTGGTAGCACTACAGCCACTCAAGGTGTTTATAAGAGAGTTCAACAACTCTAAAATGACACCATCTTTCAGCTGCAAAGCTCAATGTTTTACAATGTTTGAGTCAAAAAAAGCATCAAACTAACAGACAATCTAATCTAACAAACAGTACAACACTATCCTGCCGAGTTCTGCAGGGGCCATGCCGGTGTGTTTGTTATATTTTTCCACTTGTCTGTTAAGTGCAGACTCGTTTGGAGTAGGTATTGTTTTGCTTTCACTGGTGGTAGATGGAGGTTATTATCACAAAAGCGTTGGGGCAACACGTTCACGGGTCCAGTAGTGAGAGTCAGCTTGTTGTTTATGAGTGCACTTGCACTGTATCTGAAAATAGACAGCGATAACAGAAAGTAAGAAATAGGTTATGTTGTATTATTCTGCCTGTAGCCTATTAGTTCCTGCTTTCTGTACCCTATGAGGCTTAGCAATGGAAAACAGAAACTGCCACTTTTAGAATGTTCCTCACCACAACTCCTCCGTCATGAACGGAGCCCACACACAGCTCGTGTAAACAAGATTCAAATTCCGTGCACACAAAAGCCGTTCATTTCAAAAACAATAAGCCTTCAGCGACAGTCAGTGTCAACCAGCAGACCGAAGCTAACGGCACAGTCTGAAACTCATATGCGCAAAGCAATGCGCTCCTTCGGCAAATGATGCTGCCACCTTTTTTTTTTTTTAATCTGCACCCTGAGGCACCTTAGCTCTCCCAACAAGTCAGCGCTACTCCATCACAGTAGTTCAGTCCACCCTCGCTTGTCCTGATGCAGCAGCAGAGGGGCCAATGGGTGACTTGAACAGGTAATTTTAGCACATCTTCTTCCTTAAAGCAGACCGTAAACCTCATCTCTCCTTTGTCATAAAGCACAGAGGAAAGTAGGAGGAGAGACGGAGAACGATGGGTCGGCTGATGAGAGGCATGGTGAGTAGGGGGTTGTTCTAAACCAGCTGTGATGTCAGAGCTCAAGCAGGGAGGAGGGGAGAGGTTGGGGAGAGGGGCATGTGACACTCTCTGGGGGGGGGGGGGGGAGGGGGTTAGGTCACCCTTGCAGTCCTGGAACCCTTATAAGGAATCAGAGGCATGAGGCACTCACACACACACACACACGTCATGGCTATTACCCTCCTGTCAGTTGTAAACAAGAGAGTTAGGCCCACACTCAGCCTTTATCCTGCTACAGTGGCAGCTGCAGTTTTCTGGAGGCCAGCACTTATTGGCTGCACAGCTTCCAACGAATGGTCAAAATATGTCCACCTTGTCTGCCTTGGTTAAAAGCGGCAGGTCGCTCAGCTGAAATCAGCAACGTCTGGGCAGGAACTGAGGATGGAGTAAATGGCTTCGATGCCTCCTACTGTCCATGATCACTTGTTTTATATTTCAGTTCACCTGCGCACACACACACGATGCTTTCATTGACTTGTGATAAATTTGGATACACACCGCACCATATGTACCGGGGAATCTTTGCTTTTACCATCACCACTGCAGTGCAAAACTAAGACAGGACTGACCGTTTATCATCCGTGCACAAAGCGCTCACATTGAAACCGACCGATTGGGGAAAAACAGACGTTTTAGAAATGAGAGCTTGTGAGGTTCATAAGAACGTTAAGATTAGAAATCCCAAGTTTCAAAGTCAAAGTGTTGCTTGTGACGCACATAAAGTCAGAGAGCTTTCCCATCCCTAGAGCTCCGGTTACACTCACTGTCAGCGTCACAGTGACAGGCACAGCTAGGCCTGCTGGCAGCAACACCCAAGAGGAGAGGATCAAGGAGAGGTTAGTGGTGACACTACAGAGGAGGGGGGAGCACTGCTAGTCTTCACAGATGTGAGAACAGAGAGTCCATCTTCTTGAAAAAGCTGCGTGTTTGTATCCACAGCTTCAACGGGGTGTTGGTTTTGGTAGATAACTCATTCTCAGTGTTGTCAACTTCTGCCCAGAGTAACAAATAAAACAGCATAACTTGACAACATTACCTTTATGAAGTTATTCAGGTGGCCCAATTTTCGCATGTTACTGACTCCATGTGGTTTGGCCACATTTTGAAGGATTTCATGGAAATTTTCTGATGGTTCTGCCGGAGAAAGAAAAAGGAAATACAATGTAACTAAGACAAGCATTTAGCCATAATATTGGTTGATGAACCGTAACTAACATGTTTTCATTTATTGATAAGAGAAAATTACTAAACCGAACACTCTGTGATATTAGATTTGAAGAAATTAAACAAGCATTGAAAGGGATTTTAAACCAATAAGAGGTAACCAAATGTGCATTTGATGTCAGGGCAGTGATGTGAAATCTATCACGATGGGATCGTACAAAAACTCTTGTGACAAACCACCATAATGTTTTACACACAAATGAGCTGAGCTGAAATGAAACATTGAGGTCGACCAACATCCTTCACACAGTTATGTTTCAAACCCATGATGAAACATCTCACAGATTGAGCCCATCCGTATTGGCCTAAACTTCTTTTTTTGGTGTTGCATTTATCTGCAATTTCGGGTGCAAAATATCCTCTGGTTTACACGGTTACATCATAAAAACTAGCCGGTGTCTGGGTTCTACAGACCGCTGCTCCATGTAAACAAACTGCTGTATGTACTTGCTGCTGTAGAAGTCACTCTGACCAAAAAAAAAAAAAAAAACACCCTGCGCTGTCTAAATGCGACTCATCTCACAGCCTTGTAACCCACTTTATCACACAGCCAGCAGATGAACGACGCATGACTACAGCACGTATTGGCTAAATAGCAGGCTACTCACGCCAATCAAAACAACAAAGCGTCGTCATGGCTGGTTAGCCTTTGCAAGCTAGCTAACGCTAAATCAGCTAGTTAGTTAGCCCGCTGCCTGTGATGATACCGCATTGTTATTACACGAAACAGAAAGAGAAAACCGAGGAAATGACCACAGCAGCGACAGGACAACTGCACAGACTAACTGCATTTTCACGTAATAGGGCTAGTGTTTGCAGAGGAGCCCCTCATCCATTTTGAGCAATAATCTCTTTGAGGGTGATGTGATGAAGCTTCACGTTACCTCTGGTAAGATCCAGCGGTACGTTCTCCTCTCCGCTGTCATTCCGACCTGTAAAAAAACACACACACCGGGGACACGGTGAGGGCTCACACCGGGGTCATCACGTGCGCGATAACGTGTATTTTTGTAATATGCCATGATTACAGACACCACCGTGTCGAGTTGTTCATGCTCACCTCGCATCCGAAGACTCCGGATAGGACGGCCACGGAAGCTGGCCGCCATGTTTCCAGGAACATACACAACACCGGAAACTTCGCGGCTTCGCGCGAGACAAGAAAACAGACAACGGGGGGGGGGGGGGGGGGATGTCGCGAGCAGAAAGCAAGCAGACTTCCCAGATCTGAGATCAGGTGGATCCTGCTCAATTCCCCTCTAAATCAGTCTAGATCAGATGATCTAGACTGATTTATGGTCAGTGAAGAAGACGCGAGCAGCTTGACACCGGATAGTTGTACATTGTAATTTCAAATTGAGTCAAAATGAACTTCACCCAATCATGAATGTGTGCATATTTATTTTTGTATGCATTACCAATGAATAAACCATGATGAAATTATTTTTTACATATTTGTAAAAGCAGGTCAGACTCTTTAGAAGCTCAGCGCCACCAAACTGAATAATATAAAGTGAAAGTAACAAAAGGGTTACTTTGCATCATTATAATGACCAATATCACGTATAAATCATAACTCCATTAATACATGCATTATATATGTAGAGAATCTTTATTAACTATGTTCACTCTTCAAGAAAATGCACAGTGATTTGAAACATGAATGACAGTCACTAGATTCAACAACAATGTACAAACATTGCAAATGGCATTAAAATGATCCAGGGTTCTGATCCATGCCCTTTACATTGTCACAGTCATTACTGTAGACAATTTCATAGATACAGTCTGTAGAAAAACGAAAACATTTGAAGTAGGTTAATCTTTTTTTCTTTTTAATCTTTGTTTACAATGAATCCCAATGAATATTTGTTCTGCAGGGGAGGAAGATGTATGCCGATCCTTTACATTATCACAATGTAAAATGTACTCCATTCAAGTAAAAGTAAAAACACTGTATTCAAGTTGTGTAAAAGTACAGAATAGTTATCAGTTGACTGACTTAAAAATGCTTAAATGAACGTTTTTTTGTTGTTGGAAAATCTGAGTTACAATATGTTAATGCATATTAACAAGTAATAAATCAAATGCAGTGGAATAAAAATAACAATATCATCCCCCCCCTCTCTCAAAATTCCACTCAAGTACTTGAGTTGCCTAATTTTCCACCTCAGACCGCTGGTCTATTGATATTATATTTTGAGTAACTCAAACATACCTTCTTTGACAGTAACATAATCAATGTCCTCATAATCAACATCATCGTAAACATCATCTGTGGGCACAAAGACAATTCATGTTTCGTATGTTATATTGCCATGTCCTCCATAGTGCCAAACACATAAGAATAAATGTGGACACATTCACCTCCATCTGTGTTTGGTTGTGGCAGCGGAAAAACTCTGATGGGAAAAGAGACAAATCATTATGAAGATGCTGTGTGATGCGGTTGAATCAGAACTGAGGGTTGTAAATCTAAAAGTTTAAAATAAAGTGTACGGACAGAATACCATAAAAACATGCAAAAAGGATTGTCCTGGCGTAAAATGTACACTTATCTGACTCAGTCTCAACAAAAAGTGTACATTATAAGATCCAGTAGCTATTATTTGTATAAAGGCATTGTGTTGTATTCAATTACTTCACACACATTTGAGATTTTCAAGGTTTCAGCTGTAAAAGCAACATGGCAGCAGTTTATGATAGCTGCAATATGCAGGTCAGCCACTAGGTGTCACCCATACATAACAATCCGCATTGTGTCAAACTGGACTGGAGCGGACTGGAAAAGGATGGAACTAACTATTTTAAATAATTATTGTCACTTGCACTATAACAGCATTTCTTTAGACTGTAAATCACATTTATTTCTGTGTAGATCAATTTGGTTGGTTCTTTTAAATGAAATTACTTCCATTTTTTGGTTAAACACTGACCTTTTGTCTCCCATATCATTACTTTAAATGCAGCCACTACAAGAGTAACGAATGATCAAATGTGATCCGTCCATTCAAAACAAATACAAAAAGAGTGCAACCGTGGGTCTGGATTATTAACATTAACATCATCCTCCCTGACTGTTTCAAAAACAAGAAGGAAAAAATGTGAATGTGTATTGTCATATTTAAATGAAATACATTTAAAGCAATAGAAACTGCTGATAATGTTGCACGTTAAGTCCACTAAAGAGGACGTTAAAAAAATCGTAAAATTAGCAGAGATCATATGTGTGACTGAGAAACGTAACATATATTTTTGTCTTTAAAGATGTTTGTGGAGAATTTAGAGGCATTTTGCACCTGCAAACCTCAGCTGGTTCTCCGATGTCATCATAGATGTCTGACTCTGGTTCAGACTGGTAAATCCTAGTCCCGTTCTCCTCCTCTTTTAAATCGCCATGGCCTGTTTTGACAGACTCATTCTTCACATAGTCATCTGAAAAAACATATGACAAAACATCAGCATAGATCATTGCTTGGGCATTATGTTAGTGTATATTTCCCCATCACCTCCTTGTCCTCTACATTGTGTTGCTGTTAGTGAGCACAGTTGTCGCGCTGGGCTACCTGTTTTGTGGACATGGTTTGCATCCTCTCTTCCACTATTCTTTGCTTGTTCCGTCCTTTTATGAAAAAAAAGATGTAGTGTATGAGTATACAATTCAATATTTGCCTTATTTCTGCCTGATTCTTACCATCTATGATTGACTTCTTCGTACAAGTCTTCTCTCATATCTGCCTGTAGAGACAAAAAAAGATCAAAGTGATGAAAACGAACATAAATATAATTTCCTCATTGAACCAATCACATTGGGTCACTGGCAGGATGAATAGATTACCTCTGCCCTCTTTAATGGATATTCTGTGAAAACAAAGCAACAAGTAATTCAGCAAGTCACTGATTAAAATAATGGTAAATTTATTGAGTAAAATGAAATAAACATAGGCACGACCTGCAAGGGGGAGCGGTGGAGGGTTCATGATGCCGACATCTTCATAGCTCTCATCCTCGTCCAACTGTTGATTCCTTGATTATGGTCAGAAAGAGATTTTATCAATTCAAACTATTCATGGGCAGACTGGGAAGTATTTTATCTTTGCAAGTGTGCATAACAAAAGTCACATTTCTTCGAGGGTATTGATGAGACTAAGGTTCTGACAAACGACAACAGCTTCCTGTGAGAGGCAGCAGGCAGAGTACTGCAACCGTGAATCCACAGTGGATGAGATTGATGAAGCTCATAACCAACGACCATGATGACAGATGCTGTTATAATTTGTTACAGCAGCTCTACAATATGGACACTTACAAAGTAGCTGCATGGCTGGATAATGGGCACGGATGTAGACGTGCCGGTAGAGGTGGAGGAGCAACAGGACGTGGTATCTTCGTCCCCAGTCCTGTCACACCAAAATGCCATCTTAATTTAACACTCCATCAATGAACGTTCGACTACATTATAGTATTTGAAGAAAACAATCGTGTGGGAACAATCCAGCATTTAAAGTTGTTTCTTACCATCATTGGCATATTTTAGATTCATTCCGAATCGATGAAGGTCTACACGAGGAGGCCTCAGAGGCTTCAGAGGAGGGCTTCCCAGAGCAAGCAGAGCAGGAAGCCTCTTCACAGGAACAGTGCTCTCTCTTTGGAGGTTATTTTGGGTTCCACATGTTCTGATGTAGTTGGGTTTCTGCGTTTTGGGAAGTTTGGGGGGTTTAGTGCTGATGATGTCCACCACTCCATCATTTCTGTGACTCAAACTTCGCTGTGCCAGAGATAGTTTGTTGTGCTGGTTCACTTTGGGAGACAAAGGCACATCTAATTCCTGGGTCTGTGTTTTCAAATCTCCCTTGAAGGCAGCTCTTTTAGCTTGAACAGAGGATACAGCGTGCACGTTTTGTCGAACTGCGGGTTTATAGGAAGCATCTGGCAAAGAGTTGCAACTTGTGTTGAATTGAGCCATGAGTCCCGAGATGTATAGCTGTCTTCCCTTTAAAGAGAAGGAAGACAATCCTGTTAAATCCTGTAACGTCAAGACAAAGATTACAGATTAACAAGCATGAAAATATGGAACATCACATGCACTCGTCAGGAGGCACAAAGATGAGAGAACTATGAATGAGGATTTCACAAAGTGCACAATTGCTTGAAAATAAAATGTGTCAGTAACCACTTACCAGATCTTTGATTCTGGTTTGATGTGCTGGTGTGTGTCTGTGTGGCCAGAGGCTGTGTGATACAGCTGTTTAATGCTCCACCTATGCAGGAAGTAGTCACTCTTAACAGAGTGAGAAAAGGCAAGTGGTGTCTGCTTAGTGTGATTCAACTAACATCCACCTTCTGATTAGCCTTTAAAAATGAATGATTCAATAATTCAAGACATACAGTATCTGAGAATTTGTGACCTTTATGTTGAAAAAGACTGACTGTAACGGGAATGTTCAGATCCAAATACAGAGAATAAAAGTCATAGCATATGAAATGATATACCAGATTAATAACTCTTGTTTACAATACAAAATGCACTTAAAAGTACCATTACTAACTCCATGCAGCAGGCTTTGGACACTGGAATCCTTTCTCCTAAGAGCAGGAATTTGCAGTTTTCCTTTTATTATTTTAATGGATTTCATAAAAACATTTTGGCGACACACTGTTACAAAATAAGATTCTGGTCCCTGACATGCACATTGCACCTGAGGCATGTGGTTCAAAGGAACACCACAGCAACCTACAAGAACACTCATGCACTTACGTTTACAGCCCAGAAATAGTCAAAACTGAGGTCTTTTTTTATTAGTCACACCTTTTACATTGCAACCACAATGTGTCATGTGTGTAGGCAGGAAATAAATGTTAAAGCTATTTTCTACCACTGCAAGTTGACAGGAAGGGATTGTGTGGTGATAAAGACATGGTAATCAGCAACTGGGAAAACATCATCTGTGTGAATGTTGTTGGAGGCATGCCAGAGTTTGTAGTTTTGGCAGTCAGTACTTAAATACAACCTTTGACAGTTAATAGTAATTCCAAAATAAAAGCCATGTACCAGCATCGATATCGATAAATCTTTATTTCGGTCTCAACAAAAAGCAGTAAAATAGGTTTACAGCTTTTAAAAAAGGCATCAATCTAATATGTTGGGGTTTTGTATTCTGAAAACGTTTCTCTGAGGCAGGACTCTCTCAAGTCAGTGTGGCTGCAGATATGAGAGCATCAATGTCCTGTATGGCTTTGGATGTCTTCTCAAGAGCCTCAGCGATGCAGTTTTCATTCACTGGTTCATGAGTCACCTCTTCTGCAGAGCTACCTTCCGGTTTTGCACAACATTTCTCACTTCTTAGCAGGTGGTTGTTGTCCAGCAGAACTGGGCAGAGGTTGTTAAAGAGCATGCACGATGTTCCTCAGCATTATCTACCAGCTGATATGACAATATAACATTTCTAACTTGTCCACAGCCCCTTTGCAAAGGATACAGTTAAATCGTTTTATCTTCTCCAGTTCTGCAGCTACAATATCTGACCTACATGGAATTGAAATAATGTTAAATTACACATTTATTGATAAAATACCAAAAGAATATAAAATATAACTCACCGACTTTCTACCGTCTGTGTGACATTTACACGCCGCTCAACCAGATTTTCTTCAATCCTTGCTGGTTTAGAAATACGTCTCCCCTGGAAACAAAAATTGGCAACAATTTAGAAGCTTGAACACTGTAAATACCGCAGATATTAACAGTTGAAGTAATGTGGGCAGGGACTACTTCATTGACATCTTGCAAGCAGCTGGGAGTGACAGGGAGCTTCAGTGATTGCTTGGCCTCGTTGTAGCAAGTGAGGATCCTGAAACACAGTGACGTGACGGTCATTGACTGCGAGTCGTCAAAATCATCCGACTGTGATGAAGCGGCGGCTCACCTGCTTGCACGACTCACAACCGAGCTCACAGAGTACAGCTGTCCGGGTACGTCCGGTTGAAGGTTGTTCAGGTGGTATGTTATCTCTTTCGCCTGTGAGATAGACACAATCAATTAATGCCCGATTGGGGATATTTTAATTAAATTTAAGACACTTATATGATGAGAGACTGAAATTTACCCGGCGTGACAGGAGATCAGGTTTGTAATGGGTAAAATAAGTGTTGAGGACACCATTGGAGCGGATGACTGATCCGTCTCCCGGGCAAACCTCGATGACGGAGACCGGCTCACTCAGTATCCTACACAGGAGACATACAGGTCAACTCCGTCACAGCACAGCTGTGTATATATATCAGGCATCCCTTCATTTAATTGCAAACAAGCTTATATTGCCATGTTTTATCCTAACAATCCGTTTAAAATCAGAATCAGCACAAAATCTTTCCGGTCCTTGCATACCGACCTGTAGGTGACTCCTTGACACCACATCACTTTCACCAACTCTGTTGGAAGATCTTGGTCTGGATGTTCTTTTTCGGCCAGTGGTTCTTTAACCTTCCACCTTAAATAAATGAGTAAGTAAGGAAGCTTAAATCAGTCGGTGAACATTGTTAGATAGTGCTCTACATGTCTGATATTTACGCAAGTGACTTGATCATTCAACCTGTGCCAGTGAGGTGATGAACATGTGAGAGGCAGCGCCTGAGGAAGGTGAGACCGTCTCTCTTTGATGGATATGTCTGACATTGTTATTCTCCCCTGTGCCTTTGCGAGATCACTGGTTCCCTCTACTCTGACATCTTCAGGTTTAGAGAGACGAGCCGTCCAGAGATGGCGGGCCAAGGTGAGAGGGTAGCACCAGATGGGGGCAACAGCGCAGCAGGAGTGATGCTGGACCACTGTGGTGGATTGGTACATCTTCTCTGGCTGGGGGGGAAGGTAAAATATTGAATAAAAGCCATTATACAAGCAGAGAAATATTACTGTGAAGCACTACCTTTGGCTGAGCAGTGCTGATGATCCGAGGAGAACAAGACATCGGTCTAATAGACTCATTCCTTGTGCTTCCTCTTCCCTGATGAACCTCTTGGTTCTCGCCATCCGTGGTGTGACAGATCAGATTGCTTCCTTGCTGCCGAATGCCTGAGCTACTGTCAAAGTCTCTGCTGACCATGCGGCGCTGATTTTGAGTCTGACTGAGGCTGCATGTAAACTCGACGGAGAATTCTTCACCTGAGGGCGACAGCATCAACACAGCTCGTCCTCCCTCCGACCCGATGATAGTCTCTCCTCCAGGTCCCAGCTCACCATCGCAAGAAGACCACTCAGGCCACTGCACGTCAGAGTCAATGCTGAAAAAAGGCTGCAGGAGGAGAAGCAAAAAAAAAAAAAGGCTGCAAATATCATTCCCTAAAATAATTTGAGGTACTAATAGTGGACTAGGAACGAGCTCTTGGTACCTTCTTGTGGTCAACGGGGATGAGCTCCTCCGGCAGATATGGTTGAGTAGCAAATTTATTTCTAAATGCCAATGCAGCTACCATCAACTCCTGTAAAAATGACACCATAATATTGAATACAGGGGCTCTCTGCATAATACACATGACAGCCTAAGTTAACTGTGTACATTTTTCCCAGCAAGCCTCAATTTGAGCCTTTTTTTTAACTGGGACTACCAACCAATAACACTTCATGGTTCCACCTTATACGTGCTGATGGTGAACCTTGTCCTTTGTCGGATCCTCTCAGTGGACTGCAGAGGATGTCCGGAGGGATCCGTGGGTTTAACCAGCATGAACTCACAGCCACACGGAGACAGTTGTAACTGGGCTCCGTTTCCGTAGCGAACATCAACAGACTCGTCCTCATACATGACCATCGAGCTGACACTGGCTGTGGTTTCCATCGTTAAACCTGACAAGGGGGCCTATTTTCCTTGGTTTGGCTTGTGGACCATTGATATATGTAAAGTGAAGAGTTGTGGACGCGCTGAAACTCAAAACATGGTGACGCGTCGTACTACGTCATCAGGTGGAGACGTTTGCTATTGGCGCGGACTGAAATGTAGCCCTTGTGGGCAGAGCCGTGTGAAGAGAGAGTCGCGTTCACGGAAGTTAAAAATGCTTGAATGTCACATCATTTACGTAACAGTCAGATCGTTCTGGTAGAAATCGGTACTACACACACCATGGCATAGACTGTCAGAACCAACAATGAGACAGAATTGCGATGTTTGCTGATTAAAAAAACATAATTGTTGGAATGCTGTTAAGCATTCTAACTGTTGCATAATTCAGCTTTCTGATATCTTTTCCACTTTTTGAACTGCAGCAATTTAACTTTTATGATTTTTCAGCCCTTTTCTGACTTTATAATGGCGGTGTATTGCGCAGCTTAGAGTGCGTGATGTCACCGCTAGAGTGAAGAGCAGCTTGAGATTCTGTGAAAAAATCATTTGTATTTGTATGTATGAGCCAATTAGTGATGTTGATGAACACACATGCACTCTCTCTCTCTCTCTCTCTCTCTCTCTCTCTCTCTCTCTCTCTCTCTCTCTCTCTCTCTCTCTCTCTCTCTCTCTCTCTCTCTCTCTCTCACAAATTCTTTCTTCTCTCTCTCGCTAATTCTTTCCTCTCTCTCTGTCTGTCTCTCTCTCATACAGTCATTCAGGTCTTAGAGACTTTTAGAGGACCCCCCCACACCCCACACCCCATTTCAAAATAAAAGCCCCAAAGAGTGAATTCTAATTGAAATGCTTGTGATGAAGCCAGGCTTTTAATAACCTCTGTTTATGTGTGTCAGACATTATGATTATGTCTCCTCTCCCCCTCGCTCCCCCACCCAGTCCCACCCTTTCAAAATAAAAGCCCCATGGATTAACTGTATTTAAACAAGCTCAAAATTAGGCTTTTTTTGTTAAAAAAATGAATGCTCTTACTAATACTGCGACAACTACTACTGCTGCTGCTAATATAGTATTACTACTACTGCTACTACTACTTCTACTATAACCTTTGCTGTTGCTGCTATTACTACTACTGCTACGACTGCTACCATCAATATTATTACTACTACCACTACTACTATTACTTATACGACAACTGCTACTACTACTGCTTTTCATGCTACTAAAAGTAGTAATACTACTACAGCTATTAGTACGACTGCTACTAGTACTACTACTACTGCTATATCTTCTACTGCCATTACTATTACTACTACTACTACTGTGATATTAAATACTATGACCAATACTACAGCTATTACTATGACTACTGATACTACGTCTTCTACTACTTCTAATTACTAATACTTCCACTACTAATAATACTTCTACTACAACTACAACTTCTACTACTACTACAAATATCACTACTACTACTAGTGGTACTTATTCTAATGCTACTAATACTTCTACTAATAATACTTCTACTACAACTTATACTACTACAAATATCACCACTGATGAATTTTTTTAAGCCACAGAAACTGTTCAAATATCAAAATGTTCAGCTCTTTCAGGAGAGGTGTGATATGACTTTTCATATTTGTAATCTTTAAACTCTTTGAATTCTTAAGGTTTTTGCAATTTGTTTTTGAATTGGATATCTATTTTCAGCAATGTTTTTGCGATTCATTTCAGTTTTCAGCATTCCAACGCATTTTCAGCAGGAAATGCATTTTCTAGTTAGACTCGACACCTGCCCAGTGTTGATGACTGGTGTCAAGTATACTAAACTAAATTCTACCTATGAGCTGTGGAGGGCAGCAAAACCATGCCAGTGCCTCCAGGCTGCTGCATCAGACAGAAGAAGCAGCAGCATTAGTAACTGTTAGCAGTAGCAGTGCTTGGGTCTCCACCGTTTTTCTCATCACATTGAGACAAGAGCCATCCAGGCATATTGGAAGTGATGCTCCATGTTGCAATGTTTACACCGTCAACCTCCACTTTCTCATTCGACGCACCGGAGCTGCAATGAAGGTGTCATTTTCTTTACGTAGCCTGTGATCCAATGTTAGCTCTGATTGACTGTCGCTAGCAGCAGCTAACTAACGGTAGCTTTAACTACTGGTACTCTACCGGTACACTTAGCGACTCTGACAGCTGTCACGTAACATCTAACGTTACGTTTTCGTAATGTTAAGCTTGAAGATATTTAGGTAAATTTATTTGAATGTACGTTATGTTTCTGCTGTCAGCTTGTTATCAAAAATATGTTTAACTATGCAGCTAACGTTAGCTTAATTGTCTTGTTTGCTCTGTTGCAGTGTTTTGACAGTTCTGGCTTTTTGCTCTTCCTGTCTGCATGGTTTGTGCTTTATTGTTTTAAACTAAACTAGCACTACCTCATCTATAACAAGCACCCATAAGTGGGCTCTATACAAAGAATAAGACTTGTTAACCATGTGCATGAATGATGCTTTTAGCATGCTGTAGTTAGTACAGTCTTCAACATCAACTAGAGTGGTAAATACTGTTTTCTGACTGTCAGGCAGGGGCCTCGTCCATGTGGGCATCATGCTGTGGTCTGCTGAATGAAGTCATGGGTACTGGGGCCGTCCGAGGCCAGCAGCCAGGATTTGGGGCCGGTGCTGGACCCTTCAGATTTGCCCCCAGTGCGGGATACTCTACATACCCGCCCACCAGCTCAGGGACTCCCAGTCTTGTATGCAAGGGCTGTGGTCAGGCCTTCTCAGTGTTTAAGAGGAAGGTAGGTGTCTGGATCCTCTGTGTGATGCCAGTGTATGTTAATTAGTCCACTGACTTATTTAGAAGGAAAAGGTGCATAGAAGCAGAGGGGCAGGAAAAAGGATAAACCTAATTTAATTTGCACCCAGGGGCTTCTTATTTCTAAGATAAGATAAGATAATCATTTTTTGGTCCCTCAGTGGGGAAATTACAGGATTACAGCAGCATTGCTCACAAGTAAAAAATAAAAGATAAAAATCAAGTAATATAATAAACTAAACAGTAAAACAGTAATAAAATAAGACAGTAAAGAAGAATATTAAATATACCAGTATATACAGATGGAATAAAAATATAAGATAAATACTTAAACGTATTGGATATTGCACGGGATTGCACGGATTAGATATTGCACCAGGTGAATGAATTAAAGTGTTCAAAGTGTTTGTGTTCAAGTGTTCATGTTCAAAGTGTTAGTGGTCTACCGAGAGAGCAGTTTGTTGTGCAGCCTGACAGCAGCGGGGAGAAAGGACTTGCGGTACCTCTCCCTCAGACACCGGGGGTGAATCAGCCGGTGACTGAAGGAGCTGTGCAGAGCTGCCAGAGTGTCCTGCATGGAGTGGGAGGCGTGGCTCATCAGGGATGAGAGCTTCGCCATCATCCTCCTGTCTTCCACCACCTCCACAGTATCCAGTGGACACCCCAGCACGCTGCTGGCCTTCCTCACCAGTTTGTCCAGTCTCCTCCTGTCAGCTGCCGCGATGCTGCTGCTCCAGAAGACCACTCCATAGAAGATGGCTGATGCCACCACGGAGTCGAAGAAGGTCTTCAGGAGTGCTCCCTGCACCCCAAAAGACCTCAGTCTCCTCAGCAGAAAGAGTCTGCTCTGACCTTTTTTATAAAGAGCGTGAGCGTGGTCAGTCCAGTCCAGTTTATTGTTCAAGTGCACACCCAGGTACTTATATGACTTCACGACCTCAATGTCCAGTCCCTGGATGCTCACCGGTGTCGGAGGAGGGCGTTTACCCCGGCGGAAGTCCACCACCAGCTCCTTGGTCTTGCTGGAGTTGATGTGGAGGCGGTTCCGCTGGCACCATCCTAAAAAGTCCTGGTTTAGTTCCCTGTATTCTCTGTCATCATCGGCGGAGATGAGGCCGACGATTGCAGAGTCGTCAGAGAACTTTTGCAGGTGGCAGTTGGCAGAGTTATGTTTGAAGTCCGAGGTGTAAATGGAGAAGAGGAATGGAGCCAGAACGGTTCCCTGTGGGGCCCCTGTGCTGCAGGACACCCGATCTGACTCATACTCTCGTATCCGCACATACTGTGGACGGTTGGTGAGGTAGTCCAGGATCCATGCAGTGAGGTGGTGGTCCACCCCGGTCTGCTCCAGCTTGTCCCTCAGAAGCAAAGGCTGGATGGTGTTGAAGGCACTGGAGAAGTCGTAGAACATGACTCTCACAGTGCTTCCAGCCTTTTCCAGGCTGTGTCGTTCTAGCTGATTGCAGAGACAGATGGACACCATACTCGCTCTGTAATATCTTCACTGAGTGCTCATGTTCATGTATGGCTCAGGGTCTCATTTTGTCTGAACCCTGTGCTTCACTCGCTCACTGTGCCAGTCTAATCCCACGTCTTGCATTTATTACCGTTTGATGTTTGTCACTTAAAAGCAATGAGCTGCCTCCTGTCTCTGTGCCTGGAGAGGTAGAGCAGATGTGAGTGATTGAATAATGAAGGAAAGGTCTACTGGCATTGATATGCTTTCCAGTTTAGTTAAATGTTTAGTTAAATGTTGTCTCTCCACTCTTCCTGTTTTCCTCATTTTAATGTCATATCACAATTTAATGATAAAATAAGGGTTGTTTAAAAACGTTTGTCCACATTTGTATGTCAAATGCCGAGTTATATTTTCAGGCAGTTTCGGAAGAAATTGTCCCCAATCTGAAATTACCTCATTCCCATTACCTTGTTTGTTTTTCTGCAGTATATTTGCTGCGACTGCAAGAAGAGCTTCTGCTCTCTGTGCTCCGTGCTTCAGGAGAATCTGCGCATTTGTGCCACATGTCATTTGCTGAAAGCGACAGCCTTTCAGCGGCCGCGGCTAATGCGCCTGCGAGTCCGGGACCTGCGTCAGTACTTGCTGCTTCGTAACATCCCGACCGATACCTGCAGGGAAAAAGAGGACCTGGTGGACTTGGTGCTCTGTCACCAAGGCATTGAGGAAGAGGAGGAGCCCGACACGAGCAGCCTCCGCTTGCGCTCCCTGTACACGCAGACTCCTTCTACCACGCAGTCGGCCTCCGAGCTGTCTGCGTTAGTCGCCTCTCAGGAGGAGCAGCAGCTCAGCAGGAGTGATAGCTCCGATACCAACCAGGTCAGGACCGACTTTAAACCATGTATGGTCTTTAATAGCACCACACATCAGCCATATCCTTGTAATACAAAAAGTAAAAGAGAGTATAAGAAGCACCACAGCTGGCACTATAGGGAGCTCAGCTTCAATCAGCTTGGATCCACTATAAATACTTGTACTTGGTCCGTTTAGGGAGCAGTAAGCTTTTCTATGAATGGAAGGTGCGAGACATTGTTGTTCCCAAGGAGTCATTATTGCTGTTGTGTTGCAGGATATTGGTGATGCCACTTCTGTGTCTCTCCTCAACTTGGACGCGAGTGAACACACACCTGAGGTGATTTGTGACCGATCAGATTTCGTGCTGTCATTGTGAAATCATTCATATGTGAAGTATTGTCATTTGCATTTCAATTATGTATTCCGTGGAACTTCTAGAGTGCAAGGAAAGCAATGTAGGGATTGAAAATGAGATGATGCGTAAAAGTTCTTTGCTGGATCAGAATTTTAATAAACAATAAAACACAATTTACATGAGATTCAACTGCAAACCAGTTTAACATTTTTTAAATTTTAGTCAAAAAGTGCTTTTTTTGCACAAAAGAAGCAGGAATAAACCCCTTGATGATACACAAGTATCAAGTGACGTGCATTCTTACTTTTCAACACACGGAGGATGCTGAGAAATATCAGCTGTATTTTAATCTTACCTTCATACTGACTCCTTCAATTGTTAATGATCCTGAGTACAATTTCTGTCACTGCGTGTCATGTGATGTGCTATCCCACTCACTGTTTTTGCACGAGGCTAATCTCCCATGTTTGTCATGGGAATCTCTTCTTTTGTCCCTAATGTCTGGATTTCTGCTCCTTCAGGTCAGTCCTCAGACGCGGCGTCAGGCCAGAGGGTCTCTCTCGGACCTTTCCAGCTTGCAGGACATCGAGGGCCTGTCTGTCAGGCAGCTGAAGGAGATCCTCGCCAGGAACTTTGTCAACTATTCAGGGTGCTGTGAGAAGTGGGAGCTGGTGGAGCGGGTCAACAGACTGTACAGAGAGAAGGAGGAGAACAGGAAAAAATCATGTGCGTCAACTTTGTCAGAATAAATACCATGTGCCTTAGTTGTTGACTTTACATTTTTTAATATTGCTTTAATAAAGTAATTCGATTAAATATAGAATTTATTGACTGTATAAGCTTTAATCTAATATTTCTTGCTTGTAAGTTGCTGTATTGATTTTGTTTTGTTTTTCTTGCAGTGGAAAATGTGAGCACTACTGTAACCACAGGTAAGCTGTCACTCAACTGTGTGTGCACTGTCCTCGATGTCGGTATTGTAAACCACGTCCTGTTTTTATAACCATAAAAACCTAATATCTCTGCCTTCTCCGACAATATGATATACTGTCGATAATAATAAAATGCAATAAGATGCACCAATCATAAGAAGAGTTATTCAAATGAGTTTTCTCATTCAGAATCATGATGGTATGTCTCTTGCCTGCTTTACTCCTCCCACACTAAAGTGGAGCCCCTCCCCCCTCCTATCTGCAACGGGGCCCTCTCAGGTAAGGCTTACAGATCCCATGTTCACATGCACTACCTGTGACTCGCCCCTCCATCGTACGAACAGTGTCGCCACCACATCTGTATTCACCGTGAAACCCATTCTCATTCGTTAATCCAACTGTCCTCTTTATGAAATCCTTGCATGTGGTCCTCCCTGTGGAATGCCATTCACTGTGAGGGTCTCCGGACATTTTACTGGGGATGAAATGATTAAATCATCTCTCGAAGTACAGCCATTTCAGTTCTGTCATGATCCAGGAACATTCATCCACCGTGAGGTTAATCTCCCTCTGTCATCTACTCACGTGCTTCAACGTGTGAAGCACATCATACTGAGAACTGCAGTATGTCAGCTGTGTATATTCACTCTGTGTTGCCGGCCCTTTGTCCTTCCTCAGTGCATGTTGTATCACTTTTTTTTGTTTTTTAGCGCTGCGTTAAAATCCGTTTCCCAACATTTCCAATCACCGATCTGTGTCTTTATCAGACGGTGAGAAGGGTCCACTGACGATCCAAGACGACAACCTCTGCCGGATCTGCATGGACGCGATGATCGACTGCGTTCTCCTGGAGTGCGGTCACATGGTCACCTGCACCAAGTGCGGCAAGAGGATGAACGAGTGCCCGATCTGCCGGCAGTACGTCGTGAGGGCCGTGCACGTCTTCAAGTCCTAATGCATCACTGCAACGCCGCAGCAGCTTAGACTGATACTGCACCTTACATCCACCATGCAGCTCATAACCTTTGGATCCCCAAAATACTTATTTTGTGGATGCTCTTATGTTTGTATTCCTCTCACATTATTTGCACATTGCAATATTACGACAAATGTGTTTTTCTTCAGAAATTGTCTTCAGTTTCACTAGTGGACAGGAGCCTATCTGTCAACTCTCAAGAAAACATATCTGATATCTGTGTTCATTCCAAAAGTGTCTGTTTTGCTTTTCTGGCATATTTTTTCAAAGTAAAGAATGTTAGAAGTAAAGAGTTTCTTTTCCTGTTACTCAGCCCACAAAGGAGCAGGTGCTTTGCCTTTGCGACTCAAGGATATTGGTGATTTTTTGATTATGTCAATGCATTATTAATTATATTCACTTATTTGTTATATAAGCGCATATTGTCATGCATTACACGTTAAAATGGTCGTACAAAGTTTGTATATATATATTAGAGATTAGTGTCACACTGAATGGGGGGGGGAGCAGGAGAAAACCCTAAATGTGAGCCCCCCCACTCACTCAGTGTCACACTGAATGGGGGGGGGAGCAGGAGAAAACCCTAAATGTGAGCCCCCTCACTCACTCAGTGTCACACTGAATGGGGGGGGGGGAGCAGGAGAAAACCCTAAATGTGAGCCCCCCCTCACTCAGTGTCACACTGAATGGGGGGGGGAGCAGGAGAAAACCCTAAATGTGAGCCCCCCCTCACTCAGTGTCACACTGAATGGGGGGGGGAGCAGGAGAAAACCCTAAATGTGAGCCCCCCCTCACTCAGTGTCACACTGAATGGGGGGGGAGCAGGAGAAAACCCTAAATGTGAGCCCCCCCACTCACTCAGTGTCACACTGAATGGGGGGGGGGGAGCAGGAGAAAACCCTAAATGTGAGCCCCCCCTCACTCAGTGTCACACTGAATGGGGGGGGGGGAGCAGGAGAAAACCCTAAATGTGAGCCCCCCCACTCACTCAGTGTCACACTGAATGGGGGGGGGGGGAGCAGGAGAAAAGCCTAAACATCTCTTCTCTCTGTCTCTCTCCCTATTTGCTAATATTGATGTCTTCATCTTGCACAATTCAGTCTCTCTATCCAGCATCTTCTTAAAGGGCCATCTGGACGCCCTCTTTAGTGATAAACAGATGTCCTCCAGGAGCCTGTTTTCTTTGTGCGCCCTTCGTAATACTGTCAGCCGCCTGTCAGCCGTGACCTTCGCTTCCTCTTTCAACTCTCGTTGTTCCGTCTCATTCCTCTTTAGCTTTTCATCCACCTGTTTAAATTTCTCCCCCAATTCTCGTGTTTCGGCCTGCTGCTCTTTAAACCTACTAAGCAGGGCTTCGTAGCGAGACTGCCAAGCTGCTGTTCCGGAGTCCGTGGTCGATTCTTTGTGTCTCCACCACTGGTCCATGTCAGCCTTCTCCAGAGTGTTGTATTTAGCAAGGAGGGCCTCATGTTCAGCTCTTTTGCTTCTCAGCTGATTTTTCAGCTGCTCAGACCCAAGACTCTCCAGATCCGCATAGCTTGTTCCGACTTCACCTTCGCAGGCGCTGCTGCAGAAAGTCTCCCTTTCAATCAGGTTGCTGAATTGATTAATCAGACTGATGGTCTCGTTGTGTTTTTGAGCGAGAGACATTTTAAGATCATGTAATTGGGTATGTCCTTGACGGTCCTGAGGCTTGTTGTCCTCTTTCAACTCTCGGAGTTCTGTCCCCTGGATCCGTTGTGTCTCAGACAGGTGGCATTTCGTCATTTCGAGCTCCTCAGAAAGACTTTCATTTGCTTTTCTTAGATCCAGGATCTCAGAGTCTCTCTGCTGGATCTGTTCCTCCATCTGGTTCACCTTCCTCTGGTGCTCAGCCTGAAGTCTGTCCAAGCCCTGTTGGTTCAGAGCGTTGGAGTTAGCAACCTCCAGAGTGTTGGAGTTAGCAACCTCCAGAGCGTTGGAGTTAGCAACCTCCAGAGCGTTGTATTTAACAACCAACGCTCTGGAGTTAGCAACCTCCAGAGCGTTGGAGTTAGCAACCTCCAGAGCGTTGTATTTAACAACCAACGACTTTATCAGAAACCTGATCTCTTCGCTAACTTGAGTGAGAGCCATTTCCCGGTTATATACTTCTTGAGGATGTCCATGAAGGTCCTGCAGATCCTCATCCTCATTTGTCTGTTCTGTAAGGGACATGATACGAAAAAGACTGGTGTCTGTTTAAGACTGTAGACTGGAATGGTATGTAGACTGGTATGGTTTGGAGTGTCAATGCAGAGTTCTAGAATTCTGGCCAGTTGATTTGATGTGATGTCACAGAATTCTTAATGTCACAGATTGAACCCAGCTTTGATGATGTCACAGATAGAACCCAGCTGTGCTGCAGGTAAACATTCCATCACCATGGATACTAGTGATGTCACGAGATGTGCCGACGCTTCGAAGCGTGTGTCGAGTAATGGAGGGGGCGTTTCCTTGAAGCGCGTATCGAGGCGTGCTTCATTTAGGGGAGGAGCCAAAAATGATGACGTCCGAAGCCTCGCTGCCCGGCGGTACCACGTGACTGCTTCGGGAAGTGGTTCAGAGTTTGCCGGGAGGTTCGACAGCAATATAAACCACTCAGGCTCCATTCAAAATGTGGGTTGTTGGTGGAGAGTTGCGGTCAGTTGAGAGTTTGGATAGTTTGGAGAGAGAGAGATAGTTTGGATAGCGTTTATATAGTTTGGAGAGTTTAGAGAGAGATAGTTTGGAGAGTTAGGAGAGTGAGGAGAGAAGGATAGGTGATGGAGCCAGCTAGGAAGAGGAGGGTTTCCCCTGTGTGGGAACACTTTGATTTGATAACTCCTAATAAGGTAAGCTAAAGCTAACTCTATTTCAGAGACATTAGGTTTGCTTATCAAGAACTGTATTTTTCACAGTTTCTTCTTTTATTCAAAGGTGAGGTGTTTATTGTGCTCCAAGGAGCTGGGGTACAATAACAACACCTCATCCATGCTAAGGCATCACCGTGCCTTGCATGAGAATAAGGAGGAAACTGGAGCTTCAGCCAGCCATTGTAAGTGATTACAATATTACAAATGCACCATCACAATTTGTCCCTGTTCACTTTTGTGTATTGTGCAAATTAAGACAGGTAACAGACACTGTATTTATTCTCTTTTAACCAGCCACCAGAACACAAGAGCTGGATGAAGCCCTCGTCTCCATGATAGTGACGGACACACAGCCCTTCAGTCTTGTGGATGATGTTGGATTCAGGGCATTTGTGTCCAAACTGGATCCTAATTATGTTATCCATACAAGGCAGGTATGTATGGCTGCATGCATGAAATTGAGAAACTGTTATTTCTGAATAAAAATGAATAAAATGTCCCGTGTCCTGTACATCACTGTCCAAGTTCCACAAGCATATTCAGTCCCCTCTTCCTAGTTCCACAAGCACTTTCACTGTCCTCTGCCTGCTTAAGCCCATGCCATTTTCCTAAAGTGGCATAATAACATTATTACACAACCTGCCATATCATATGATACTCCCATTTTGGGAAAATGTACACACACAGAACACATTAAAAAAATATTTTATTATGCACATATGTCATAATTTATGTACAGAAATGATTTGGTCATACATTTTTGTAATTCAGTCATTCCCAACAGCCATAACAGACACAACAATTCAATGCATCACATTATGTGGTTCAGATACAGCTGCCTGTGATTATACACTTGGCCAGTAGGTGGTATCGTGTGCACATGAAGCATCGAGTAATGAACCCTTTCTCGAACCAATTGGCTAAAGTGTTACGAGGCCTCATGAGGCTTCATCTCGCCATCACTAATGGATACATTAAGGACTACAAACCAACATGGCGTCCAGTCAAAGACTACACTGTAAAAAGTGATTTTACTTGTTTGTTAATTTTAGAATATTATTCTGTCAGTATGACAAAAGATTATTGATGTTGTCGTGATAACACAGAATTACTAGTTAGCAACATCTCAATGACAAAACAAATGTTAACCTGAAAATTCACATTTAACTGAATTAGTAGTGTAAATCAACTTGATTAAGGAGGTGTCATCACGTTTTTACGACTTTTATCAAAGTGCATTATGGGAAATTGGCGGGCGACGTTGACTTTCCTCCCGTCCTGTAGGCTACCTGTTTCGGACCAGGCTTGGGTGTCGTCGTCGGCTGAGACTGTTTTCGAGGTGAGTGAAATCACAAGTGTTTATATATACGTGATATATAAGTTTATATATGTGATGTATGAGCTATTATGCCATCGCAGGGACCAACATTAAGAGCCAGTAAAAAGTTACAATGGGCCAATAAGAACACTCCATAGCATGCATTTCCTTCCTGAATGGGATATTGTGAACATGTGTAGAGGAAGAAAGTCTCAACCCTTTGCAGATTGTTTATGCATGTTGTCACGAACGGCAGTCTTTTCCCAAACATTACGGGTAAAGGTGGTGTTGATCTTATTTATATTTACCCATAGTGATAATACTTAGTCGTACTTCCCTGTGTTACTTTTAGCCCATAGTATAATGTAGCGACCCTTGCTCAGGAAAGCTACGAGACGTTAGTTTCTTGTGGTCCTTTATTTGCGGACAGTATACTGTGGGCCGTAGCCTACGCCAACAAACAGGCAACACTGTTAACATTCTTGAACATCTTTTACCATCAGCTCCCCGGTCATAGCCTCTCTCTCGCTCGTTCCAGCACTCAAAAACCACAACATCCCACAAGGCATGAGGCCTTCACTGACCTCCGTAAATGCAAGAACCAATCTTATATAACATCTTAGAACACTTCCTGTAAACACCATAACACCTAACATAACAGGTTAACATTATATGTCCTCAGTCCGTTACACTACCCTCCCCCCACAAAGTCCCTCGCCCCTGAGGGAGCAAACAAAGTCTCTCAGGTGGCCAGGGGGCCTTCGGTTCCTCTGAGGCCGCCGTCGGCCTTGGGGGGAAGGGGTCGAGGGGACGCTGGGCCCATGGGCAGGGGATGAAAGGGCTGGGCCAAGGACCCCAAGTTCAGTCTGTGAAGGGCCGGGCGAGACACTGGGGTTATTGGAAAGGGTTTGGGGGGTAGTCTGGGCAGAGTCCAGGGTTCCCTGGAGGCTTCAAATAAGCCCAGTTGGCTTTCTGTCTCTTCCTACACTGTGATATTCATTTATCTCTGTTATGTTTGATTATTTAAAATGTTGTTGTTTGAATTGTGCAAAATAAAAAAATTTAAAAAAGAGACAATGCTTGGTTGGACCACTTGGTGGAGAATGCTGTGATGGAGCTGTGAGTCATCCTGAGGTTTGCAGGCACTCGGTGCCATTGGAACCACCACAAACCTAACCTAAACCTAACCCTAACCCTAACCTGGGCAGAACAGAGGGGCATTAGAGGTTTTGGGTAAAGATTCAGTTTTCTTGGCTTCAACTGGTTATAAATTAAACTGATATATTTCTACTCGATCACAAGTTGATTCGTGAATTACAGCTGAGAATCGTACAACAGATTTTTATATTAACTTTCAAATATCAATATTGGTATCTTTAAAATCCATTAGGGTCTAGAATCGAATACTTCATATTATCATGTCAATATTTCTTTAAATTATTATCATTATTACAAACCTAAGATAAGCTATAATCAAACTGTTTAAAATGTGATGAGTTAGGTCTATGTCAGTGCCATACATATAAGTAGTCAAATGTGTTAAATGTTTAACATGTTGACCTTTCTACTTACACCATCATCATACAAATGGACGACAGTGACTATGTAATAGTGCCACACATCTCTTATCACTTCCATGCACACATCATGAAATCTTTCCATAGCCTTTAGGTTGCTGAAGACCTTTACTATGACACTACCCTCTGGCCAATTATTCCATTTACTTCAACACGACCTCAAAAGGTCAAACAGAATCACTAATTGTGTAACTTGACTTTTATCTTATAATTTGGTTCTTTGTACAACATTTCAGTCTTGTTTCAAACAGGTAGAAAATCTAATGTTCCTGTGTTGCAATGTTCCTGTGTTTTCAACATCATAATGCTCTCAGATCAATATGTAGCAACTAAATACTTACTGTTAGTAACACATCAACAGTTTCCACTTGTATTTATTCAGCACAATATAAATATAAACAATGTTCTTTATATACAACCATAATCTCTTTTTCCTGCTTTAAAAGTAGTTTTCAAAGCCACACAGGAGATCTGCCATATTTTCAACCTGGACATCTGTAAATAAAACAAGTATTAGAAAAACATATTGACTTTTAGATCAGTTTTGAAGGTCTCTTCACCGGAGACCATAGATGTATTTTAAACGTGTTTTCAACAGAACGGTGCTGACCTGGATATTACACAATATATTCTTTATATTGTTTGTATGATCACCTCAGAAGTGTCACAAGACGCACTGCAACTTCTGACCTCTGCTCCTAATACAGATCAACCTGGCACATGAAGACCGACAAGACTCAGCAGTGGTACAAATGAAATTATTTTAATGCATATTAGCACTTAGTTTTTGGATTTACAAATATAAACATTATCACATTCACCTGAGGTGATCGGTTACAGCACAACACACCCCAAGATACACACAACACCTACTGTATGGAGTCATTATTTAAACCAAATTAGCAATACGAAGAAGTGTTTCTCAAACCTGTTTGGAGCAACCACGCGCGTGTGTGGTTGAGAGCATTATAGACAAGTCTGTTAGATGAATCGTCAGTCACACGTTTGCTATGGCTGCGACTTCCTTCCGCTGACTTTTGGGGCGATCAATTATTTGCAAGCATTATTTGACCCAGCTCTGAGAGATCCACGTGAAGTTACTTAATAAAAGGAATAAATACAGACTGTAAAAATAAATCAATAAATTTACCTTGAAATGTCGGAGAAAAGCCTGTTAAACACAACACTCAACACTTCATTAAAGTATTAAGGTAAGTGACGACACGAGAGTGGAACAGGGATATTCAATTTGTTTTTAAATCATTCTTGAAATACATTCTAAATATTTGGGAAGTAGTTATGACAATTGAATCATATTTATATCTGTACAGCTTATTTTTTGTCTGATATTGAAGTTACATTAATGTCAAATACAGATGTTGGCACACAGAAGACACTTTTGTATAAAGGCAAACTTTTCAGTTCACATGCAGTCTCTCCGTGATATTCATCTCAAGAGACACTGAAACTCGAGAAATTATACTTGTATAAAAAAAATGCTGCGTTTTCAAACAGTTAAAGAATAAAAATAAAACAACCCGAAACTGAAATACAAGCACGTCTTTATAAAAGTACAATCGCAACACAAATGCATGCATGCCGTCTCCTCTTTATCTGTCCAGTGAATGTTTGTCACCTCCTTAAGTCCATCCAGGAATCCGTCTCTCGGTTCAGTTCCTTTACTGTGACATTGATGCAGAGGACTCGGGACATAGGACCGGTTTAAAAAGAAAAAACATGTTCCATTAAGTGCAAAGACAGTCTTTCGTTCATTTCTGTTGTCCCGTTAGGACCTAGCTGGTCTTCTGCAGCAGTTTGTCCTCTTTCAGTCTGAACGGTACGCTGACAGACCCCCCCACTCACTCAGTGTCACACTGAATGGGGGGGGGGGGGAGCAGGAGAAAACCCTAAATGTGAGCCCCCCTCACTCAGTGTCACACTGAATGGGGGGGGGGGGGAGCAGGAGAAACCCCTAAATGTGAGCTCCCCCACTCACTCAGTGTCACACTGAATGGGGGGGGGGGGGGAGCAGGAGAAAACCCTAAATGTGAGCCCCCCCTCACTCAGTGTCACACTGAATGGGGGGGGGGGGGAGCAGGAGAAAACCCTAAATGTGAGCCCCCCCACTCACTCAGTGTCACACTGAATGGGGGGGGGGGAGCAGGAGAAAACCCTAAATGTGAGCCCCCCCACTCACTCAGTGTCACACTGAATGGGGGGGGGGGGAGCAGGAGAAAACCCTAAATGTGAGCCCCCCCTCACTCAGTGTCACACTGAATGGGGGGGGGGGGGAGCAGGAGAAAACCCTAAATGTGAGCCCCCCCTCACTCAGTGTCACACTGAATGGGGGGGGGGGAGGAGCAGGAGAAAACCCTAAATGTGAGCCCCCCCTCACTCAGTGTCACACTGAATGGGGGGGGGGGAGCAGGAGAAAACCCTAAATGTGAGCCCCCCCTCACTCAGTGTCACACTGAATGGGGGGGGGGGGAGCAGGAGAAAACCCTAAATGTGAGCCCCCCCACTCACTCAGTGTCACACTGAATGGGGGGGGGGGAGCAGGAGAAAAGCCTAAACATCTATTCTCTGTCTCTCTCCCTATTTGCTAATATTGATGTCTTCATCTTGCACAATTCAGTCTCTCTATCCAGCATCTTCTTAAAGGGCCATCTGGACGCCCTCTTTAGTGATAAACAGATGTCCTCCAGGAGCCTGTTTTCTTCGTTCACCCTTCGTAATACTGTCAGCCGCCTGTCAGCCGTGACCTTCGCTTCCTCTTTCAACTCTCGTTGTTCCGTCTCATTCCTCTTTAGCTTTTCATCCACCTGTTTAAATTTCTCCCCCAATTCTCGTGTTTCGGCCTGCTGCTCTTTAAACCTACTAAGCAGGGCTTCGTAGCAAGACTGCCAAGCTGCTGTTCCGGAGTCCGTGGTCGATTCTTTGTGTCTCCACCACTGGTCCATGTCAGCCTTCTCCAGAGTGTTGTATTTAGCAAGGAGGGCCTCATGTTCAGCTCTTTTGCTTCTCAGCTGATTTTTCAGCTGCTCAGACCCAAGACTCTCCAGATCCGCATAGCTTGTTCCGACTTCACCTTCGCAGGCGCTGCTGCAGAAAGTCTCCCTTTCAATCAGGTTGCTGAATTGATTAAACAGACTGATGGTCTCGTTGTGTTTTTGAGCGAGAGACATTTTAAGATCATGTAATTGGGTATGTCCTTGACGGTCCTGAGGCTTGTTGTCCTCTTTCAACTCTCGGAGTTCTGTCCCCTGGATCCGTTGTGTCTCAGACAGGTGGCATTTCGTCATTTCGAGCTCCTCAGAAAGACTTTCATTTGCTTTTCTTAGATCCAGGATCTCAGAGTCTCTCTGCTGGATCTGTTCCTCCATCTGGTTCACCTTCCTCTGGTGCTCAGCCTGAAGTCTGTCCAAGCCCTGTTGGTTCAGAGCGTTGGAGTTAGCAACCTCCAGAGTGTTGGAGTTAGCAACCTCCAGAGCGTTGGAGTTAGCAACCTCCAGAGCGTTGTATTTAACAACCAACGCTCTGGAGTTAGCAACTTCCAGAGCGTTGGAGTTAGCAACCTCCAGAGCGTTGCATTTAACAACCAACGACTTCATCAGAAAGCTGATCTCTTCGATAACTTGAGTGAGAGCCATTTCCCGGTTATATACTTCTTGAGGATGTCCATGAAGGTCCTGCAGATCCTCATCCTCATTTGTCTGTTCTGTAAGGGACATGATACGAAAAAGACTGGTGTCTGTTTAAGACTGTAGACTGGAATGGTATGTAGACTGGTATGGTTTGGAGTGTCAATGCAGAGTTCTAGAATTCTGGCCAGTTGATTTGATGTGATGTCACAGAATTCTTAATGTCACAGATTGAACCCAGCTTTGATGATGTCACAGATAGAACCCAGCTTTGATGATGTCACAGATAGAACCCAGCTTTGATGATGTCACAGATAGAACCCAGCTTTGCTGCAGGTAAACATTCCATCACCATGGATACATTAAGGACTACAAACCAACATGGCGTCCAGTCAAAGACTACACTGTAAAAAGTGATTTTACTTGTTTGTTAATTTTAGAATATTATTCTGTCAGTATGACAAAAGATTATTGATGTTGTCGTGATAACACAGAATTACTAGTTAGCAACATCTCAATGACAAAACAAATGTTAACCTGAAAATTCACATTTAACTGAATTAGTAGTGTAAATCAACTTGATTAAGGAGGTGTCATCACGTTTTTACGACTTTTATCAAAGTGCATTATGGGAAATTGGCGGGCGACGTTGACTTTCCTCCCGTCCTGTAGGCTACCTGTTTCGGACCAGGCTTGGGTGTCATCGTCGGCTGAGACTGTTTTCGAGGTGAGTGAAATCACAAGTGTTTATATATACGTGATATATAAGTTTATATATGTGATGTATGAGCTATTATGCCATCGCAGGGACCAACATTAAGAGCCAGTAAAAAGTTACAATGGGCCAATAAGAACACTCCATAGCATGCATTTCCTTCCTGAATGGGATATTGTGAACATGTGTAGAGGAAGAAAGTCTCAACCCTTTGCAGATTGTTTATGCATGTTGTCACGAACGGCAGTCTTTTCCCAAACATTACGGGTAAAGGTGGTGTTGATCTTATTTATATTTACCCATAGTGATAATACTTAGTCGTACTTCCCTGTGTTACTTTTAGCCCATAGTATAATGTAGCGACCCTTGCTCAGGAAAGCTACGAGACGTTAGTTTCTTGTGGTCCTTTATTTGCGGACAGTATACAGGCTACTGTGGGCCGTAGCCTACGCCAACAAACAGGCAACACTGTTAACATTCTTGAACATCTTTTACCATCAGCTCCCCGGTCATAGCCTCTCTCTCGCTCGTTCCAGCACTCAAAAACCACAACATCCCACAAGGCATGAGGCCTTCACTGACCTCCGTAAATGCAAGAACCAATCTTATATAACATCTTAGAACACTTCCTGTAAACACCATAACACCTAACATAACAGGTTAACATTATATGTCCTCAGTCCGTTACACTACCCTCCCCCCACAAAGTCCCTCGCCCCTGAGGGAGCAAACAAAGTCTCTCAGGTGGCCAGGGGGCCTTCGGTTCCTCTGAGGCCGCCGTCGGCCTTGGGGGGAAGGGGTCGAGGGGACGCTGGGCCCATGGGCAGGGGATGAAAGGGCTGGGCCAAGGACCCCAAGTTCAGTCTGTGAAGGGCCGGGCGAGACACTGGGGTTATTGGAAAGGGTTTGGGGGGTAGTCTGGGCAGAGTCCAGGGTTCCCTGGAGGCTTCAAATAAGCCCAGTTGGCTTTCTGTCTCTTCCTACACTGTGATATTCATTTATCTCTGTTATGTTTGATTATTTAAAATGTTGTTGTTTGAATTGTGCAAAATAAAAAAATTTAAAAAAGAGACAATGCTTGGTTGGACCACTTGGTGGAGAATGCTGTGATGGAGCTGTGAGTCATCCTGAGGTTTGCAGGCACTCGGTGCCATTGGAACCACCACAAACCTAACCTAAACCTAACCCTAACCCTAACCTGGGCAGAACAGAGGGGCATTAGAGGTTTTGGGTAAAGATTCAGTTTTCTTGGCTTCAACTGGTTATAAATTAAACTGATATATTTCTACTCGATCACAAGTTGATTCGTGAATTACAGCTGAGAATCGTACAACAGATTTTTATATTAACTTTCAAATATCAATATTGGTATCTTTAAAATCCATTAGGGTCTAGAATCGAATACTTCATATTATCATGTCAATATTTCTTTAAATTATTATCATTATTACAAACCTAAGATAAGCTATAATCAAACTGTTTAAAATGTGATGAGTTAGGTCTATGTCAGTGCCATACATATAAGTAGTCAAATGTGTTAAATGTTTAACATGTTGACCTTTCTACTTACACCATCATCATACAAATGGACGACAGTGACTATGTAATAGTGCCACACATCTCTTATCACTTCCATGCACACATCATGAAATCTTTCCATAGCCTTTAGGTTGCTGAAGACCTTTACTATGACACTACCCTCTGGCCAATTATTCCATTTACTTCAACACGACCTCAAAAGGTCAAACAGAATCACTAATTGTGTAACTTGACTTTTATCTTATAATTTGGTTCTTTGTACAACATTTCAGTCTTGTTTCAAACAGGTAGAAAATCTAATGTTCCTGTGTTGCAATGTTCCTGTGTTTTCAACATCATAATGCTCTCAGATCAATATGTAGCAACTAAATACTTACTGTTAGTAACACATCAACAGTTTCCACTTACAGGACAAAAGACCAAGTGACACAGGCAACAGTTCATTTGTATTTATTCAGCACAATATAAATATAAACAATGTTCTTTATATACAACCATAATCTCTTTTTCCTGCTTTAAAAGTAGTTTTCAAAGCCACACAGGAGATCTGCCATATTTTCAACCTGGACATCTGTAAATAAAACAAGTATTAGAAAAACATATTGACTTTTAGATCAGTTTTGAAGGTCTCTTCACCGGAGACCATAGACGTATTTTAAACGTGTTTTCAACAGAACGGTGCTGACCTGGATATTACACAATATATTCTTTATATTGTTTGTATGATCACCTCAGAAGTGTCACAAGACGCACTGCAACTTCTGACCTCTGCTCCTAATACAGATCAACCTGGCACATGAAGACCGACAAGACTCAGCAGTGGTACAAATGAAATAATTTTAATGCATATTAGCACTTAGTTTTTGGATTTACAAATATAAACATTATCACATTCACCTGAGGTGATCGGTTACAGCACAACACACCCCAAGATACACACAACACCTACTGTATGGAGTCATTATTTAAACCAAATTAGCAATACGAAGAAGTGTTTCTCAAACCTGTTTGGAGCAACCACGCGCGTGTGTGGTTGAGAGCATTATAGACAAGTCTGTTAGATGAATCGTCAGTCACACGTTTGCTATGGCTGCGACTTCCTTCCGCTGACTTTTGGGGCGATCAATTATTTGCAAGCATTATTTGACCCAGCTCTGAGAGATCCACGTGAAGTTACTTAATAAAAGGAATAAATACAGACTGTAAAAATAAATCAATAAATTTACCTTGAAATGTCGGAGAAAAGCCTGTTAAACACAACACTCAACACTTCATTAAAGTATTAAGGTAAGTGACGACACGAGAGTGGAACAGGGATATTCAATTTGTTTTTAAATCATTCTTGAAATACATTCTAAATATTTGGGAAGTAGTTATGACAATTGAATCATATTTATATCTGTACAGCTTATTTTTTGTCTGATATTGAAGTTACATTAATGTCAAATACAGATGTTGGCACACAGAAGACACTTTTGTATAAAGGCAAACTTTTCAGTTCACATGCAGTCTCTCCGTGATATTCATCTCAAGAGACACTGAAACTCGAGAAATTATACTTGTATAAAAAAAATGCTGCGTTTTCAAACAGTTAAAGAATAAAAATAAAACAACCCGAAACTGAAATACAAGCACGTCTTTATAAAAGTACAATCGCAACACAAATGCATGCATGCCGTCTCCTCTTTATCTGTCCAGTGAATGTTTGTCACCTCCTTAAGTCCATCCAGGAATCCGTCTCTCGGTTCAGTTCCTTTACTGTGACATTGATGCAGAGGACTCGGGACATAGGACCGGTTTAAAAAGAAAAAACATGTTCCATTAAGTGCAAAGACAGTCTTTCGTTCATTTCTGTTGTCCCGTTAGGACCTAGCTGGTCTTCTGCAGCAGTTTGTCCTCTTTCAGTCTGAACGGTACGCTGACAGACCCCCCCACTCACTCAGTGTCACACTGAATGGGGGGGGGGGGGAGCAGGAGAAAACCCTAAATGTGAGCCCCCCTCACTCAGTGTCACACTGAATGGGGGGGGGGGGGGAGCAGGAGAAACCCCTAAATGTGAGCTCCCCCACTCACTCAGTGTCACACTGAATGGGGGGGGGGGGGAGCAGGAGAAAACCCTAAATGTGAGCCCCCCCTCACTCAGTGTCACACTGAATGGGGGGGGGGGGGAGCAGGAGAAAACCCTAAATGTGAGCCCCCCCACTCACTCAGTGTCACACTGAATGGGGGGGGGGGAGCAGGAGAAAACCCTAAATGTGAGCCCCCCCACTCACTCAGTGTCACACTGAATGGGGGGGGGGGGAGCAGGAGAAAACCCTAAATGTGAGCCCCCCCTCACTCAGTGTCACACTGAATGGGGGGGGGGGGGAGCAGGAGAAAACCCTAAATGTGAGCCCCCCCTCACTCAGTGTCACACTGAATGGGGGGGGGGGAGGAGCAGGAGAAAACCCTAAATGTGAGCCCCCCCTCACTCAGTGTCACACTGAATGGGGGGGGGGGAGCAGGAGAAAACCCTAAATGTGAGCCCCCCCTCACTCAGTGTCACACTGAATGGGGGGGGGGGGAGCAGGAGAAAACCCTAAATGTGAGCCCCCCCACTCACTCAGTGTCACACTGAATGGGGGGGGGGGAGCAGGAGAAAAGCCTAAACATCTATTCTCTGTCTCTCTCCCTATTTGCTAATATTGATGTCTTCATCTTGCACAATTCAGTCTCTCTATCCAGCATCTTCTTAAAGGGCCATCTGGACGCCCTCTTTAGTGATAAACAGATGTCCTCCAGGAGCCTGTTTTCTTCGTTCACCCTTCGTAATACTGTCAGCCGCCTGTCAGCCGTGACCTTCGCTTCCTCTTTCAACTCTCGTTGTTCCGTCTCATTCCTCTTTAGCTTTTCATCCACCTGTTTAAATTTCTCCCCCAATTCTCGTGTTTCGGCCTGCTGCTCTTTAAACCTACTAAGCAGGGCTTCGTAGCAAGACTGCCAAGCTGCTGTTCCGGAGTCCGTGGTCGATTCTTTGTGTCTCCACCACTGGTCCATGTCAGCCTTCTCCAGAGTGTTGTATTTAGCAAGGAGGGCCTCATGTTCAGCTCTTTTGCTTCTCAGCTGATTTTTCAGCTGCTCAGACCCAAGACTCTCCAGATCCGCATAGCTTGTTCCGACTTCACCTTCGCAGGCGCTGCTGCAGAAAGTCTCCCTTTCAATCAGGTTGCTGAATTGATTAAACAGACTGATGGTCTCGTTGTGTTTTTGAGCGAGAGACATTTTAAGATCATGTAATTGGGTATGTCCTTGACGGTCCTGAGGCTTGTTGTCCTCTTTCAACTCTCGGAGTTCTGTCCCCTGGATCCGTTGTGTCTCAGACAGGTGGCATTTCGTCATTTCGAGCTCCTCAGAAAGACTTTCATTTGCTTTTCTTAGATCCAGGATCTCAGAGTCTCTCTGCTGGATCTGTTCCTCCATCTGGTTCACCTTCCTCTGGTGCTCAGCCTGAAGTCTGTCCAAGCCCTGTTGGTTCAGAGCGTTGGAGTTAGCAACCTCCAGAGTGTTGGAGTTAGCAACCTCCAGAGCGTTGGAGTTAGCAACCTCCAGAGCGTTGTATTTAACAACCAACGCTCTGGAGTTAGCAACTTCCAGAGCGTTGGAGTTAGCAACCTCCAGAGCGTTGCATTTAACAACCAACGACTTCATCAGAAAGCTGATCTCTTCGATAACTTGAGTGAGAGCCATTTCCCGGTTATATACTTCTTGAGGATGTCCATGAAGGTCCTGCAGATCCTCATCCTCATTTGTCTGTTCTGTAAGGGACATGATACGAAAAAGACTGGTGTCTGTTTAAGACTGTAGACTGGAATGGTATGTAGACTGGTATGGTTTGGAGTGTCAATGCAGAGTTCTAGAATTCTGGCCAGTTGATTTGATGTGATGTCACAGAATTCTTAATGTCACAGATTGAACCCAGCTTTGATGATGTCACAGATAGAACCCAGCTTTGATGATGTCACAGATAGAACCCAGCTTTGATGATGTCACAGATAGAACCCAGCTTTGCTGCAGGTAAACATTCCATCACCATGGATACATTAAGGACTACAAACCAACATGGCGTCCAGTCAAAGACTACACTGTAAAAAGTGATTTTACTTGTTTGTTAATTTTAGAATATTATTCTGTCAGTATGACAAAAGATTATTGATGTTGTCGTGATAACACAGAATTACTAGTTAGCAACATCTCAATGACAAAACAAATGTTAACCTGAAAATTCACATTTAACTGAATTAGTAGTGTAAATCAACTTGATTAAGGAGGTGTCATCACGTTTTTACGACTTTTATCAAAGTGCATTATGGGAAATTGGCGGGCGACGTTGACTTTCCTCCCGTCCTGTAGGCTACCTGTTTCGGACCAGGCTTGGGTGTCATCGTCGGCTGAGACTGTTTTCGAGGTGAGTGAAATCACAAGTGTTTATATATACGTGATATATAAGTTTATATATGTGATGTATGAGCTATTATGCCATCGCAGGGACCAACATTAAGAGCCAGTAAAAAGTTACAATGGGCCAATAAGAACACTCCATAGCATGCATTTCCTTCCTGAATGGGATATTGTGAACATGTGTAGAGGAAGAAAGTCTCAACCCTTTGCAGATTGTTTATGCATGTTGTCACGAACGGCAGTCTTTTCCCAAACATTACGGGTAAAGGTGGTGTTGATCTTATTTATATTTACCCATAGTGATAATACTTAGTCGTACTTCCCTGTGTTACTTTTAGCCCATAGTATAATGTAGCGACCCTTGCTCAGGAAAGCTACGAGACGTTAGTTTCTTGTGGTCCTTTATTTGCGGACAGTATACAGGCTACTGTGGGCCGTAGCCTACGCCAACAAACAGGCAACACTGTTAACATTCTTGAACATCTTTTACCATCAGCTCCCCGGTCATAGCCTCTCTCTCGCTCGTTCCAGCACTCAAAAACCACAACATCCCACAAGGCATGAGGCCTTCACTGACCTCCGTAAATGCAAGAACCAATCTTATATAACATCTTAGAACACTTCCTGTAAACACCATAACACCTAACATAACAGGTTAACATTATATGTCCTCAGTCCGTTACACTACCCTCCCCCCACAAAGTCCCTCGCCCCTGAGGGAGCAAACAAAGTCTCTCAGGTGGCCAGGGGGCCTTCGGTTCCTCTGAGGCCGCCGTCGGCCTTGGGGGGAAGGGGTCGAGGGGACGCTGGGCCCATGGGCAGGGGATGAAAGGGCTGGGCCAAGGACCCCAAGTTCAGTCTGTGAAGGGCCGGGCGAGACACTGGGGTTATTGGAAAGGGTTTGGGGGGTAGTCTGGGCAGAGTCCAGGGTTCCCTGGAGGCTTCAAATAAGCCCAGTTGGCTTTCTGTCTCTTCCTACACTGTGATATTCATTTATCTCTGTTATGTTTGATTATTTAAAATGTTGTTGTTTGAATTGTGCAAAATAAAAAAATTTAAAAAAGAGACAATGCTTGGTTGGACCACTTGGTGGAGAATGCTGTGATGGAGCTGTGAGTCATCCTGAGGTTTGCAGGCACTCGGTGCCATTGGAACCACCACAAACCTAACCTAAACCTAACCCTAACCCTAACCTGGGCAGAACAGAGGGGCATTAGAGGTTTTGGGTAAAGATTCAGTTTTCTTGGCTTCAACTGGTTATAAATTAAACTGATATATTTCTACTCGATCACAAGTTGATTCGTGAATTACAGCTGAGAATCGTACAACAGATTTTTATATTAACTTTCAAATATCAATATTGGTATCTTTAAAATCCATTAGGGTCTAGAATCGAATACTTCATATTATCATGTCAATATTTCTTTAAATTATTATCATTATTACAAACCTAAGATAAGCTATAATCAAACTGTTTAAAATGTGATGAGTTAGGTCTATGTCAGTGCCATACATATAAGTAGTCAAATGTGTTAAATGTTTAACATGTTGACCTTTCTACTTACACCATCATCATACAAATGGACGACAGTGACTATGTAATAGTGCCACACATCTCTTATCACTTCCATGCACACATCATGAAATCTTTCCATAGCCTTTAGGTTGCTGAAGACCTTTACTATGACACTACCCTCTGGCCAATTATTCCATTTACTTCAACACGACCTCAAAAGGTCAAACAGAATCACTAATTGTGTAACTTGACTTTTATCTTATAATTTGGTTCTTTGTACAACATGTCAGTCTTGTTTCAAACAGGTAGAAAATCTAATGTTCCTGTGTTGCAATGTTCCTGTGTTTTCAACATCATAATGCTCTCAGATCAATATGTAGCAACTAAATACTTACTGTTCGTAACACATCAACAGTTTCCACTTGTATTTATTCAGCACAATATAAATATAAACAATGTTCTTTATATACAACCATAATCTCTTTTTCCTGCTTTAAAAGTAGTTTTCAAAGCCACACAGGAGATCTGCCATATTTTCAACCTGGACATCTGTAAATAAAACAAGTATTAGAAAAACATATTGACTTTTAGATCAGTTTTGAAGGTCTCTTCACCGGAGACCATAGACGTATTTTAAACGTGTTTTCAACAGAACGGTGCTGACCTGGATATTACACAATATATTCTTTATATTGTTTGTATGATCACCTCAGAAGTGTCACAAGACGCACTGCAACTTCTGACCTCTGCTCCTAATACAGATCAACCTGGCACATGAAGACCGACAAGACTCAGCAGTGGTACAAATGAAATAATTTTAATGCATATTAGCACTTAGTTTTTGGATTTACAAATATAAACATTATCACATTCACCTGAGGTGATCGGTTACAGCACAACACACCCCAAGATACACACAACACCTACTGTATGGAGTCATTATTTAAACCAAATTAGCAATACGAAGAAGTGTTTCTCAAACCTGTTTGGAGCAACCACGCGCGTGTGTGGTTGAGAGCATTATAGACAAGTCTGTTAGATGAATCGTCAGTCACACGTTTGCTATGGCTGCGACTTCCTTCCGCTGACTTTTGGGGCGATCAATTATTTGCAAGCATTATTTGACCCAGCTCTGAGAGATCCACGTGAAGTTACTTAATAAAAGGAATAAATACAGACTGTAAAAATAAATCAATAAATTTACCTTGAAATGTCGGAGAAAAGCCTGTTAAACACAACACTCAACACTTCATTAAAGTATTAAGGTAAGTGACGACACGAGAGTGGAACAGGGATATTCAATTTGTTTTTAAATCATTCTTGAAATACATTCTAAATATTTGGGAAGTAGTTATGACAATTGAATCATATTTATATCTGTACAGCTTATTTTTTGTCTGATATTGAAGTTACATTAATGTCAAATACAGATGTTGGCACACAGAAGACACTTTTGTATAAAGGCAAACTTTTCAGTTCACATGCAGTCTCTCCGTGATATTCATCTCAAGAGACACTGAAACTCGAGAAATTATACTTGTATAAAAAAAATGCTGCGTTTTCAAACAGTTAAAGAATAAAAATAAAACAACCCGAAACTGAAATACAAGCACGTCTTTATAAAAGTACAATCGCAACACAAATGCATGCATGCCGTCTCCTCTTTATCTGTCCAGTGAATGTTTGTCACCTCCTTAAGTCCATCCAGGAATCCGTCTCGGTTCAGTTCCTTTACTGTGACATTGATGCAGAGGACTCGGGACATAGGACCGGTTTAAAAAGAAAAAACATGTTCCATTAAGTGCAAAGACAGTCTTTCGTTCATTTCTGTTGTCCCGTTAGGACCTAGCTGGTCTTCTGCAGCAGTTTGTCCTCTTTCAGTCTGAACGGTACGCTGACAGACATCTCTGCGATGAACCGTTCGCAGGCCGTCTTGGACACCTGCTTGCAGAAGCGAAGGTCGATCTGACAGATGCTTCCACAGCGCTTGAAAAAGTTTAGGGAATGATCTGTGACTCGGTTACAAACTAAAAAGGAAAACAGAGAGAACAGAAATCTGTCACAAACTTGGTATACTAAAAAAACGGCACATCATTTTATCTTTCCCTCTCTCTGTTCTTGATGCATGTCGTCAACATTAACAGATTTATGGAACAAAACTCTTACACGGTCCTGTCATGTCCCCCCATGGCCTCTACTGAAACTGGACCCAACGGACAGTCTCACTTTACAATGATGACGGGCAACTACAGCTTTGACCGTTAACTATATTCCATTTCATGTGGTGGCATTTGTTCAGTAGCAAATGTGTGAAAACAAAACAAACTTGAGGACAAAGTTACGTATAGGACAATAAACATGACCCAGGCAACTCCCCATCCTCTTGTTCTCTTCTAATTAATTGACTCTGATGCCTTTGGATTGTAATTTGGAATATCCTGCTTTAAACTCTTTATCTGTTAACATAATTTTTATCTTCAACTGCTGATTTCATGGATTACTGAGGATGTGATAGACACTGCCTGGTCTTTAAAAAAAAACCTCAACATAGCGACCGGTTCCTCTGAGAAACTGACTTGTGAGTGGAAGCATGGAAGCATCTAACTTACTGCTGTATCACCCTTTTCAGGCCCCTTTACAACTCATGAACCACTCCAATAGTTGTATTCCTACTCTACTTTTGCCCTGGTCTCACCTGACAGGTTGATATCTGTGAGGGAGTCTCTGGTCGTGGTCCCTGCTGCCGTCAGCAGGTTGACCGACTGGTCGTTGATGTGGTTGCAGTAGCTCAGGTCCAGCATGGACAGAGAGGGCATCTGCCGACTGATGAGACGTAAAGACGTGTCGGTGATGTCGAGCCCCGCGAGCCGCAGGTCCTCCACATTCCGCAGCTTGCAGCGGTTATCCAGCTGACCTGTCGACATAAGAAACATCACGGGTCAGTATCTGTATTTGGTCAACAGGTGTATGACAGTCTACAAGGATCTTTAGGATGGCTAAAAGCTGGAAATGAGGAGTCACACTAAACTTTATTTTTAAAGCTGTGTTTTAGTTCTAAAACCTAAACCTGAAGGAGGTCTGAGCAGAAAAAAAGACCTGTTTTTCAGGCAAAATAATCCATTTTACAGAATAAACCTCTAATTTGGAGTATGCACTGGTAGGTAACAGGTGCAATGTGAGCCCCCATGACTGAATTAATCCCTAAGAGTTGTTATAAATACATTAAAGCATGGGAGGCAGGAATAAAACCCCTCATCCATGGCAGTGCTTGTTCTTTGTTGCCCCACGAGTTACCTGGTCTGTTGTCTGTGGGGGGTGAAAGCAGGTCCCTCATCTGCGGGTCTTTGAGGCCCTCCACCCACTGGACATCCAAGGTGCGCAGCAGAGGGCAGCTAGAGGTGCAGAGCGCAGACACAGCAGCCCAAGAGCACCCCGATAGCCGCAACACTCGCAAACCTGAAAAACACAGCAGCACTTTCAAATACTGCCGCACAGCAAGAGACACACAAAGAAAAAAGGAGATCAATAATCACTCTTAATTAGGTACCGGGCAATCTATTAATGAGCCAGCTTAATTGTTTCTTGGAAATGTTGGTCCAGCTGAGGTCCAGAGAAAGTGGCTGTCGGCGGATAATCCCACTGAGCATGAGCGGAGTGATGGAGGTGCAGCGGTTCAGATCGATCTTCGTCCAAAGTCTCTTATCACAACACCTTGACATCAGAAAGAAAGATTTCTGTCACATATTATTTCTTTAAAGATTTGTACATTAAAATGTAAACATGCAAAGTTAGGTGTGCGCCGTGCACGTACCATCTGTTCCACGTCTTGCAAACTCTCATGCAGACACACAGCTCCTGGTGCGTGAGATAGCCAAAGATCTTCATCCAGACCTCGCGCTGTATCACGTGCGTTTTACCGTCTTTTAGAGGCAGTCGGTCAGGAGGCGGGCTGATCGGAGGGGGCCGGATGACGTGCCGCTCCATTTGGACACACTTGGGTGGGGAGTGTGGGGGTACCGGCCGGTTGGTCGGGGTGCTCCGGTTGAAGCCCAGCGGAGTGATCTGACTCGGGTAGAAGTGGCGCAGCTCCCAGGGGGTCCCGTTCATCTCTTTGGTCTTGAGGTGGGGCCTCTGGTCCCCGAGTTCACTGCCGTTGCGGAACAACCTCTTGGGCTCCTCGTTCTCCGTCTCCGGCTCCACCTTGAGAGGTTGGCGGTTCTCGTTGGCCAGGCAGTCCTCCGTCTTCTGGATTTCCTGGTTCAGTGCTTTGCTCAGCTCCCGGCTCAGCTCTCGGTTGGGCAATCGGCGCTTGCGGCGAGCTTTAGGACACGGCCCTTTTTCCTGGGTCTCACTTCCGCCCTCGCTGCTGGGGCCGGCCTGCGGAGAGCTGCAGAGGGACTGGTCGCTGTCGCCAACAGGTGTTTTAATGCAGGGATTCAAAAGTGCATTCCTGGAGTCCCTTTCATCCCCTTCTTCTTCAGTGTCTCCAAAACGCCCTTTCCTCTCTAAAACGCCCCGGAAGTGAGGCCCCCTTCCTTCGTCGTCGTCGTCGTCCTCGTAATAAGTGTCTTCGTCATCCTCTTCGGTCTTGATGTGGTGTAGAAGTTTGGAAAAATAAGGATCATCGGACTTTTCCTTCAGGAAAAAAATGAAACGGTATGAGAATCACTTGCATCTAAAATGTCTAAAAATGAAATCAGTCCCTCTGTAAAAGACACAAACCTTCTTCCTCACACCGAGATCCTCTTCCTCATCGTCATCAAACAGTTTCCTCTTCTTCCTCAGCTTGTCCTCGGGCCTGGGCCGGGGCAGGTTGCTGGGGGAGAGCAGTGGTGGCTGTCGGTGGAGAGACTCCTCGGGTCTGTACCTGGGCGTCTCCTCTCGGTCCGGCCTCTTCTTGGCTGCAGAAGAAACGTCGCCCCCCTCCTCCTTCACAAGCTTCTGCTCCCTCAGCAGAGAGCCAGGGAGGTTGGAGGCGTACTTGAACCCCGGACCCCTTTTTTGCTTCAATACCAAGGGGGACAAAAAAATTGCGAGACAACTTTATACCTTTAGCCTATAGCGGACAGGCAAACCGACTGTACTACAAGTGGGCCTGAGGTTTAATAAAGGGTGTCACTGTGTTCAAAACATGTGTTAGTCAGTGGTTTCCTGCTTCTGTGGCAAACAAGAGTCACATGTGAGTTACTTTCACAAAGTAGAAAAGTATAAACAGGAAGTGGCACACATAAATTGAATTACTGCAAGCAATACAGAAGAACAAAATCACCTGTTCTCTATGAGTAATACACAATCTCCGAAGTAATTATTTTACTGCTTTCAGAGTGAGCACACTTCCAACACTTAGTAAACTGTGACATGACCTAAGGCTGTGACAGGCATGCACCGCTTTGTACTCACTTTTCCACTTTTCCCAGCATGGTTGCATTTGGGACATTCCCAGCAGTTTGGAAGTTCATCGTTCACCACTCCTGAGGCTTCGCTCACCTGACAAACAGACATGGAAATGAGCCGGATTCAAACCAGAACAACAAGCTTTAACGGTCTCCTCGGTAGAGTTGTTTTGTTTTTAAACACAAACAAGACAAGGGAAGTGAAAGAGACCGTCTGCTCGGCAGGTTAGCACAGTTTAACCTCAGCGAACACACTCTTGCTTCATGCATTAAGTAGAGAAGGGAAGTAGAGTCAAACACTCCGACTTGAGACGGTTAAATAAGCATCTCTGAATGGATATAATGTCCAAATTGGTGTTTGTTATTATGTATAAAACATGAATAAATATCTTAGTTGTTGCTTGCTTCTAAACAACTAGACAGTGCTTGTCTGAAAAACTGGTTTGACCGAGCCTGTACACGCCTGGTTACAAACAGGGCGTGTGCTGCTTTACATTTCGGCTTTTACGTCACGAAATGGTTTTACTAGTATGGTCCGATGCTTCACATCCTTTTGAGGCGGCATTTTTGGTGACTCAGTAAATACTCGTATTCTTGATCACTTGTGTTCTTGAGCATGCGGCCATAACATTTGAGCCATAAAAACATAAATGTGATGAGTGTGTTCAGTTACGTAAACAACACCACATCCAGTGACTACGGTCCAAACGTCTGAGTCACTCACATTACGTTACAAAGAACTGGGATTCCTGGCACACACTCATCAGGAATGAGTCAGCCAGAGAGTGACTTAACTACGGTGAGGTTGTTCGACTGTTCCCAGCCTGGCCCTCTGTACCTTGAGACAGTTGGGATGGACGATCTCGTTGCAGATGGAGCACTCCATCAGCATGAAGTTGAACTTGTCGTCCTCCTCCTCCAGTGTGTCCTCTTTCCCCGCCTCTTTGCACACCACACACACCGCTGTGTGAGGCAGAACCGGCTGCACGAAGGAGAAAAAATACATTTAACTCAACAAACCACATTATATAATGACTTTTGTTTTCTTTTTCTATGACTGCAGATTGCTAGTTTTTGAATACACAGCCGTTGTCAAATATAAAAACGGGTAAAAATGAAAGTGCTACCTTTTGAAGATGCCAACAAAACTTACTGCAATGCATTGTCTCATGATGCACGACTGCTTCATGCGCCCCGGCCCTCCGAACTTCTTCATGTCCTTGCAGAAGTGACACTCTCCACACTCGGTCCGGAGGCACGCTTCACACTTCCGACATCGTGTCCTCCGGCGTCTCGCTCCGGATGAGCTGCGATTGGACGGCAGCTTCACGGCCGACGACGACGTCCCCACCTTAGGCTTCGGCCGGTTGGCCGCTCGCTGCTGGAAGACAAAACGGAGAAAGAGAGAGGTCAGATGAAAGATACAAGTTTATTCCTGTAAAGAACAGATGTGTCAGCAACTGAATGAGGGTCTTTGAGCAAGAAAATGGTTCAACATACTGTATACTAGAGTTTCTGAATCTGACCATCAGGACGGATATCATATGTGTCGTAACACAATATACACCCGATTCATTTTAATTATAACAGGCTGTTACTGCAAGCATGTTCACATTTGAGAAGCTGGAACCAACCAATGCTTAAAGGATGACTCGATAATCAAGATATTTCTGTTGATGGACGAATTAATTCGATTTGAGAATCTGAAATGATCCCAGAATTTATCAGGTGAAAACTATACGTTTATATGTGAAGAAGTAAAAGTGCCTCCAGCCTCACAGCTGCATACATATCAATGTGTGAGTCATGGGAGTAAAGAAAAGAAAAGGTAACATGGATATTAAACTCATCTTACTCACTAAGTACACACACACACACAGCTTTGAATCTATGATCCAGGTTTGATATTTGTGAATTTCTCACATGTATTTTAAGTCTCTTCCCTGTTGCCATGGCAGGACAAATCAGAAACCATTTTAGTGATTCTGGTTCGAGAAGGAGAGGAGGTTACCTTGGCAACACGTTTTGCCTTGCTGGTGGCAACTGTGAACAGACGGATAAAAATAAAGTGCAGTACGAAGGGTTTGATGTGAGGCTGTGAACACATCCCTCATGTCATGTCTTCTCCTTCTATTATTGATTATTACTACTACTGCTGCTGCTGCGTGGCATTTCCGTGTATGCTAATTCAGTTTGTAGATAACAAAGCTGGAGAGCTGCTGACGGGTCAAACAGGTAACGCAGGATGCAAATAGAACAAGACGTTCCAGACGAACGACAATGAAACGAATGCTGTCAGAGAGATGTAAACAGAGGCGAGGAACCATCCCTGACTCTGCTGACGTGCACAAACCGTCTCAGTAGATCATTAATGTCGTATTGATTTCCTTATGTTCCCCTCAAGGAGGACTTTGGAAAGATTGCGTCTTTGAAATAAGTTTCTTTTAAATTGTAGGATTACCTCGTGTTTTGCCTGATGGAGAATTTTAGTGGAGATAGGGAATAATCCTTCTGACAGTTTTCCATAAATCCATCTGACTACTGTGGACATTTGGGAGGGAAGCATCAAAAGGAAGGTTTGCTGCTGCTGGGTGGTTGACTGTCAACATCAGCGGCCTCTGTTTTTATCATACCACACCTAAAGTCAGCCTCCGAACACAGCTACTTAAAGTGTCCATGCAAAGTTTTGACCGCAACAAATAATAAACATTTCGTACACTCCCTGAATATGTGGGACACCTACATTCCTATTGCACACTCATAACCGTAAATAAGTGGCATAAAAATGACACGTCAGAGCCTGGTTCCAACTATCAGCTGACCTGTCTCCACTATAACGCTGTGCAGTAATATGTCAGGAATTTGGGATTGGTTCCTGAGGTCTGCAAACAAAAACATGCCCTATATTCAGAGCTATACGGTCTTCTGACTCAGCTCGAGCGTGGATTTCAGGAAGGAGGAAGTCACCGGGCTCATCGTTTGTTGCTCAGCGGTTCCTCAACACAAACAAACAGCGTGTGTTACGGCCTTCAATGACGTGTCACTACAGAGGAGGTCAAAAATACCATCTCTGGTGTGGCGTTGGTGGGTGTTAACATTGTGTAAGCACAAGAACACGGCTCTTATGTCAGCACCTCTCATATTTCGCAACTTGTGCAATACCCCATGAGCCCCGGTTAGACAGCATTCATGCAGTGAACCCCACAATAAATGCACTTCATAGCACAAATATAAACTTCTGAGTGTATATATATATATATATTATAGAAATCATGACCATATTCCTCCTCCTGGTGCAGAACAAGTGGACAAAATAGTGTTGAAATCAAACCAACCACTATTTCCCCCCCCCCCCCCAGAGGTTTGAGGGGTCACTGGACCCCAGTTTGGGAACTACTGGAAGTAGAGCCACTTCATTGTTCCCTAAACCCATCCCCCTCCTTGGTCCCTGCCTAGACAATATTTTTGCCTAAAGCCTTCTTAAAGGCACAGAGTGAAGAGGCAAGTTTAGGAAGTGTGAGGAAATGAATCACATGCATTTGTTCTGTTCTTACAGGACATGTGTGAGGTTAACGTACATGTGTGAATCACAGCTTTTTTTTACCAGTATTAAAGTTGTGTGCTCTTAACAGCTTAATGGGGGTACACGGAGGTTCTGGTTCACAGCCACACAATAACAGGATGAGGTGTTTTAAGAGGTGGTCAGTACGAACTGGGTCAGTTATGCTAACATGATAGATGGTGTCCGAGGAGGAGAAGACACGGTGTGTTTTGGACGTGCAGGGAATCAATTCTGACGAGTCTACAAACACTCCGTGAACACAACATTTAGCTCAGCAACGTTATTCACCTCTATAACCCGGTTAAAGGAGGTTTTAACCCGACTGAAAACAGAAGAAGAAGAGCGGGTGAGAACCTCACGTTAACCTGAAGCAAACTGGAGAGAAAAAAAACACACCATTCCGCTCACAAAAGGCTTTCTTTCTCGCAGCACACTTTTGACAAAAACACCCGTGTGTACACAGAGGTTATGTAATGAAATGTAGCAGCTCTGACCTGCTCAGACTCTGAATCATATTCCTCATCGTCTCCGCTCAATGACAAGGCCATGGCTCCTCTCTCTCATCGTTCGTGAACAGCAGAGAAAACTAACATGGCTGAACAAGCATCCAGTTTAGCACACTCCCCCTCCCTCCTCCTTCACATCGCACCAACACAGGCAGCTGGTAATTGTGCTGTGTTCAGGAACCATGGGGAATACCAACTTCCTGGTTACTTTATGGACCTAGATGCAGCATTTGGGTTAGCAAAAACAAATAGTCGAGTAAAAAGTTGATTATACAGGTTTTTTTTAAATGTGAAATAGTGTATATGACAGTTAAGTAAGGCAACTATACAAAACATGGCGCTTCATAGCGTCGCAAAAACCTTGACATTCGGTGCACCGATTATTAATGTATAACTTGATAGCAGCATCGATGCAACAGGAAATGCAGCTCAGCAGGAAACACAAGATGGTTCACTCCTACACACGTCCGTCTTAGCTTCTTCTGTTTTCGTGGGAACAGGTTAAATTCAGGCCGTTTAATTTAATTACTAGATGTGTCATAAAGGGTTGGTGTCGGTAAGGATGATTCAAATTATGGACATGCTGTTGCTTAATGGTGAAACAATGTAAGTGGTTTTGTCTGACTTCAGTCCACCAGGTTTCACCTTCTGAACACCAGACACAAATAATTCAAGAGTCTACTGATGTCTATTAATCACAAACATCATCATTGATTGCACAATATTAGCTGTTGGATGTTAAATAGAATGACTTTTTGATAATCTGCACAATACATTGTGTTCATTTTTTTTAAAATTTTGTTCAGATCTGACTTTAATCTCAACGTTATTGCTTCATTTAAAATCCAGTATACTTGCGCACAGAGCCAACACAACAACAAATGTGTATCTGGCTTACTCAGGATTGGACTGCATGATATAATGATGATGATAGCAAAAGGAATCATGTAAAGCCATTATGCTCTTACTCTGGCGTCATCCAGTGGTAGTCTGAAGAATATGTTTTTGGCAGACAGTTTGTTGTTTTATAACATAATTCAGTGTATTACAACCATGTCAAGGAAGGTTATTAAAGCTGGTGTAAAAATAAAGTTAAAAGGTGTATTTCGGGAATTAATATTACAGATTTTCTGTCTTATGCTTGTATTTTGTATTACAAGCCATACATGTTTATTTTAAAGTTTCTCAGCAGCAGGGCCCCATTTCAAATTCTTTCATTTTTTTGTGAATTAATTGGTACAAATTTGTCCCTCAAACTCTAAGAAATTACGCTTTGCTTGTTCTATTGTCTTGAAAAATCAACTCCACACTTTAGATTGTTTCCCCTGAGATGTTCTGTTTGTCTGCCCTTAGGTAGTGGAGGACTCACTGCCAATGGAGTACTCTTGCCTTGTTTACTTGCTCTTACCAGAAGACGTGGTTGGATGTGTGAACTCACACAGGGAGACTTGCAAAAACCTCCTAAATCTCACGGAAACAACCTTCAAGTGACAGAAGAATTCAAATTACTCTAAAGTGCCCCCTGTGCTGCAGCAGAACAAAAACAAGCTTTTAGTTTTGTTGTGTTTAAAACTTCAATTTAATTGTATGTTTGTATTTAAGCCTATTGTTGTAAAATGTATCTATATATCTATTATATTCTGGAGACAGTTTATATGAATGAGTTTGTAAGTGATATCACTGTTAATTTAAAGGGGGACAAGGCAATGTCTTTACAGATGGTGGTGTTCATTGTAATAAACTTTAATGTCTGTTTTAAAATAAAATACATCACCAGACTGTTGGATTAATATATGTATATTTTGGCTTAATTGCTCGGATTTCCGGATTAATTCTAAACTGCTGGGCCAGTGTGAGCAGCAACGACAAGCCGCTCGTAATTGTACGACAGTGAATGGCATAATTCGGGTGTATTTTGAGGAGCAATGAAAAGACAAACCATGCTTCATGACGAATAACTTGCGCGAGGAGGCGGACTGCAGCTCCGGCTGCTCGTGAAGAGCATTGGATTGTGGGTATCTTGTGTTTCCTGATAGACTGACGGAGTCGGTCAGCTGTTGCAGAAAAGTTTCGACATAGTTTGATAGCTGCCTGTGCTTAACGTTACTGTTCATTTCATGCTGTACTTCATCGGAACCAAATTCCCCGCGCGTGCCTTTTCCATCCATCTACTTCATCGAGTGTCATTCTGTAAATCAATCCGGTTCATAACTACATATTTGAAGAAAAAAAAACAGACAGTAGCCTAACTTGTAGCCAACTTTCGGAATGAGTTTGAACGAGCACTCCATGCAGGCTCTGTCATGGAGGAAACTGTACTTGAGTCGAGCCAAGTTAAAAGCCACCAGCCGCACTTCAGCTCTGTTGTCCGGATTCGCGATGGTAAGTTCGTTTTTCACTGGTTCCTGTTGCTCTGCAGCCTTTTTTAACTGCATGAACGCAAACTCAGTGTAGGCCATCGGCATGAGCTGCACACATACATGTGACGCAGGTGATTGTTTTGCAAAGGCCAGCGGCGATCACGACACTTTACAGGCCTGATGACGGCTCCTGTGCGCTCATAGTTACTGCTTTTTATTACCGTCTGATTTCTGCACGGACAGCGGAATTGAATTAGCAGGCCTACGTGGAAAAAGACGAAGGTCACAATATCTCAAATAAACGGTGCACTCGTACGTTTTGTGACGCGTGACTTTGCACGAGATGTTTCTCACGGTGCACCAATGTTGACGGATCAAGACCACACTGTTTCAACTTCAGAGGGTTTGTGTACTCACCATCATGTGTGGGCTGATCTTACGCCCTAACAACTAGACAGACCGCACAGAGGCACTTTATTGATTAGTCTTCCTTTTTTTTCAACGTACAATTTAATATATTGACACACAAAAAGTTTACAAATAGCCATATTTATTCTTGAAATGTAGTGTTAATGACTCAGATATATGAACCTTGCTCCACGTGTCTCTCTCTAGGCAACTCTTTAGTGACCATTTGCAGTTCTCTTTTGGCTTATCTGCATATAAGGCTTGGCATGCATATGATTGATGTATAAATCGGTCTGTAAGCGGTGCATTTACAATAATGCAGTTGTCCTGCTCTTATTACAATTCAGGGGCCCTCAAATAGCTTTATGATAATACCTAGCTTTGAACTTTTGACCACGAGCTGCTATTTGGTAAGATTTAGAAGAAGCTGAGAAGACTTTCATTGTTACATTTGATGTGATTGATTTACATAATCCTTACTGTATGGTGGATAACAACTGGTAGAAAGCTATGAGTGATTTAAAGTTGTCTTTATTAGACTATGTACACATATACAGTAATATAAATATGACAGCCATGTCCATCGTGTTACTAACTGATGCAGTCTGGTTTAAAAGGATTTCGGCAGTTGCACAGTCATATGTTGATATTCATAAAGTGGGGAGGAGACATTTTCCTTCTATGATGTTCCCAGGTTGCCATGGTGGAGGTACAGCTGGAGCCGGATCATCCGTATCCTCCAGGGCTGCTGATAGCCTTCAGTGCCTGCACCACAGTTCTGGTTGCCGTACACCTCTTCGCCCTTATGGTCAGCACCTGCATCCTTCCAAATCTCGAGGCGGTCAGCAATGTTCACAACCTCAACTCCGTCAACGAGTCTCCCCACGAGCGCATGCACCGCCACATAGAACTGGCCTGGGCTTTCTCCACGGTCATCGGCACCCTCCTCTTCCTGACGGAGGTGATGCTCTTGTGCTGGGTGAAGTTCTTACCCCTCAAAAACAAAAACGACGACGACAAGCGCATAAGTTCCGGTCAGGCCGCAGCCATTGCCTCCACCTGCATCATGGTGCCGTTTGGACTCGTTTTTATCATCTTTGCCGTCCACTTTTACCGCACGCTCGTCAGTCACAAAACGGACCGGCAGATCAAAGAGCTGGAACAGGTCATTCAGCTCCAGAACCAGCTGGACCACAGGGGTGAGAATGACGACCTGAAGTCCGCCATCCATTTCCCTTGATTACAGCCGGCTAGCACACAGCGGACATTCAACAATGCCTTTATTGTGAAATCTCTTGTAAAAGCTTTATTTACTGTGCTCCCATGTCTTTTTTGGGGGGGGGGGGAAATGCAAGCTTGATCTGTCAAGCTTTTTAGGGTCCACATGTGGCCTTGTTACTGTCCCGTGGTGGATTGCATTGATTTCTCCTGTTTGCCTGGCTTTAAATTCGGCTTTGTAGGGCACCTTGCCTTTGTCAGCAACACAGATGGACGACCCACTCTACCCACAGCTGATAATTCATAACCTTGAATATGAAATACTATTATCAAAATCAATTATATTACCACTGGCTAAATGCACTAAAACTAAGGAGCAAGTTGCGTCCTTTTAAAACATTTACACGGTCTCTGTGCTGGTGCTATTTTTTGTTTTATACACACGCTCAGACTCACCGGACTGAAGGGTTGCTATAGGAACTTGCAAAAAACAAATGGAATGTATCAAACCCAGTATTTTTGTACAATCTGAGGCAAAATATCACTTTCTAAAAATAGCTAAGGGAATGCTTTTAACCAAAGTGTCTTACTGCAGTGCAAATAGTTCTGTAGCAAGGGTTTAATGACAACCAAAATGAGTTATGAAGGGCAGCATTTTGAGCCTGATGGCGAAGTCTGTGTACTCTTGTGAAATCAATCTCTGGTAAAAAAAAAAGAGAAATTTTCTCTTTCACGTTGTGAATATAGTGTAATCTGTACACTTGTTACTGGCTTTTTAAAAAGTATTGTTGAATGTATTATCACAAAGCATGCACGTGTTGGAAATGGGTTTGTATGTTTTGTACTTGTCATAGTTTACAAGCTTGAGCGTGTTAGCACGTTGTTTGGGTTACAGTTTGCATGTGTGAAATATAGAATGTGTTCTTTTTGTCCCGTGGCACATTTCTACATAGTTTTACGTGGCTTTGACCATTTCATGTACTTTTCTTCATCATCTTTACTGCTAACTTGATGACAGAAACTCAAATAAGAAAATGTGCACATATTTAGAGCTAATTCATTTTCATCAGTTATTGTCATGTGATGATGTCATGACATTTTCATAATATATCACATCCCATAGTTGTAACATACTGTAATTATATCACGGTAATGCCGTGCTCATTGTAGTGTCAGTTCACCTCCTACACATGCTCTGAGTCATTGTTATGTACAAGCTCCAAAAGTTGCGTTCATATGGTCCCGACCGGATGATAATATCTCTGTGACACGTAGCAGAGAACAAGGAGCCGTAAGGGGTTTGTCCCTGACAGACTGTTTAGTGAAATGGTCGTTGCGCCTCTGCAAAGCACTGTTCATCTTCAGTCTTAAAGACTTCACAAGGAATAAAATGAAGACATGGTTCATTCATGTGAACTGCACACACTCTGGAACACTTCTGATAGTAATTGCCTGACGCACCTTCTTTAGAAAAAGATCAATGCAAACGAAAGGCATTTTTCTTTGGTTCATTTTCTGTGGTTTATTTATAGGTTTGTATGTTACTGTATATGGAGAGGTCAATGCACAGCTTTAAAATGTTTTATTTTTTAGTAAATACTGTATTTTAAGTTTTGCTTTTGTGTGGTGTTTTACTGTATCCTGTTAAGATCAGGACTTTTTTGTGGTGGTTACCGGTTTGAGAATAAAACACATCTGAGATCATTTGAGTTTTTTTTATTAGTATTTACTTTTGTATGTATTGCCAAAATGCCAGGAAAAACAAATAGAAAAACACTTTAATTGTATTGCATAAATGTATTTAAAACTATGGCGTCAGAAGGAAAACCGCACAGGAAATGTGTCAGACATGCAGTTGAAGTGACATTGACGAGCGTGCATCACAACAAGGCACACAAACTCCCCCGCTCTCTGACTTTTTCTGACACTCTTGTCACCATTCCCGCTTGTTTTGTTGCTTGTCTGAATAAGTCGTCCACATTTTCCCTGTATTTGGCTGAGCACCCTTAAGTATAGCACGGCATTGTTTTTCCTTCTGGCCTCTTCTCCCTGTCAGAGTAGAGTTTAATTGCCACAAATGAATTGTGAATAAAAGTGTTTGACTTTTTAGTTCTATCCAGTGATCACACACTAATAGTCCATATCACTCGTTAAAAGTAATAACGATGTAGTAGGTGACATGAGTTGGGCCCATGAGGAGTTTGTGTAGCTTGATAGCTGAATATATTTGTCTTGTTGTAAATCTGCTCTGCACCCAACAAGAAAGGATGCACCTCAGGGTACCACAGAAAGATAGTATTACAGTATTATCATACATAAACACCACACTATATATGTACACAATACAAATATGACTATGTGATATGTATATTAATATCCTTGATTTTATTCAATATCTATACATCGTCATCTATATATAAATATAATCTCCAAATAATCTACTTTGTCACTTTTTCATTGTTTTATTGTAGTTGTAAGGCACAATTTACAATATTAAATGTAGGCCTACTTGTTGCCATTCGATGTACGATATGAATCGTCAACAACTGCCTGTATTATAAACTCCCGGAGGTGCGTGGAGACACACCTGTCACCTGTTAATACACCTTCCTCCAACGCTTCGTGTTCCTCCGCCTCACCGAAGGATCTATATTCCGTCTCTGTCTCCGGGCGGATGGATCCGATGTCCAACCTGTGCGGCTAAGTGTGAAAACACCGAAAAGCACAGCTGCTTTTCCACAATGTTGCTCCACCAAAGGATACAACTTTTGAACAGGTAAGCAAGATAACCATCGTTTTGTTCGACTTCACTGTGTTTTGACGTGTTCCATGTCACAACCAGGTTATCTCTTTTATAAGGAGAACGTTACAGGTGATGCCCTCCATCACCTGTTGGGGCGTGTTAACCTGCAGTGAGCTAGAGCTAACAGCCATGTTTATCGCGCTATTGTGTCATATTTCCAAGGTTTTGACGAATGTGATGGAAAGCGAACAACAAACTACTGAGAGAGAGACACCGCCTCAGCACTGGAGAAGTTGCAAGTTGATTATTGACCCTGCATTGACCAAAGGACTGTACAAAGTGTACCGTTATGACGGACAACAGTTTAACATACCCGTGAGCATTATTCAATATATGTGTGTTGTCTGTCTGTCTTAGATAATTGCTTGTCAGCATATTTTCGCGCTATAATATTGCGCCAAACAAGCATGCATGTTTTCCATTGTAGTGATGCGCGTTGTTTACATCAACAGGTGGAGGACTTAGGTCTGTTTCCTGTGGAGACCGTCAGAGATCCGCGCGTCTGCCGCCTGTGGAGCAAATGCAGCAAGACTGACCTTTTGATTTCTAAATTGAAGGTAACGTTTATAGACATCATATTAATCACTATAGCAATACAGATACAACAATAACAATAATAATAATAATACATATTGTTTACCTCTGTCCTTTCAGTTTGATGAATGGTATGTTGGCCCTGTTCCTCCCAAAGAAGTGACATTTTCCAGGTTGAACGACAATGTGAGAGAGACGTTCTTGACCAATATGTGCAATAAATATGGGAACATTGAAGACGTGGAGATATTTTACAATCCTAAGAACAAGAAGCATTTAGGGGTCGCAAAAGTCGTCTTCGACACAGTGCGGGCTGCAAAGGAAGCTGTTCAGCACCTCCATCAGACGTCAGTGATGGGAAACATCATTCATGTGGAAATAGATCCCAAAGGTAATTACTTAGGAATACCTTACACCTTTTTTATGTGTTGTATAAATATGAATTTAGCTGAATTTGTGGATTGATTGTAACATGCAACCTTCCTCAGGAGAGAACAGGGCGCGGTATCTCCAGCTCCTCTTAAGTTGTCTTCCTACTCCGTGGACGCTGCCAGTGGGCAGCAACGAGCGAGCTATTCAAAGCTTCATCGACAGTTTGCTGGTAAACATTTTACATCTGCTTATAATTGTGAAGTAATCGTATATTCAATACCTATCAACCAGTTGAATTCATATTTATTTTAGGGATAATATTTCTCAGCGGTTATCTTGTGTCCTCTGTGTTATCCATGTCTTACAGGGCAGCACAGCCACACAGCGACGAGGGAGTATCTCCAGCCCCACCAGCATCGCCACACCCCTCTCTCTGGACACAGCCTACTCCAGTATTTGGCACGATACACCTTGCAGCGTTGGGCTTACGCCACGTTCTCAGGGAACCCCCCGTACTCCTTGCTTGTCTGCAACTCCTCTCTCCCAGGACTCTTGTTACTCCAGCCTTCAGGCAACTCCAGTCCTCCAGGGGGAGCCCTCCACCTACAGTGTTCACAAACCTTTAAGGCGTGAGCTCTGCCATCGCAAACCTGCAAGGTACCACAGGGGATCTGGTGAAGTCTCAGATTTCAACTTTATTTTGAAACATTGCCAACCACAGGCCCCACACCCCCTCTCTTCCCAAATACAAACTAGCAGCCAGCAGCTTGCTCTGTGGGGTCACAATGCACAATCCTCTTCTCACAATAACACAGACGCTTCCTTTAGCCTTGCCTCCCCGTGTCAGGAGTCCGGAGACAATTCTTTTAGCATCGTGAGCATTAATTTCACAGTTGACCGGCAGACAGCAGCATCTTCCCCACACGATGACCGTGCATGCATATCAGACTTATCTCCATCTGCTGGTAACTGTTCCTCTAGTAGCCCCCAGCCAGAGGTAGAGAGTTTGGACTCACGCATTGAAAGTTTGCTGGTAAACAGTCAGATATCTGACCCTCCATACTTTGATAGAAAGACTTATGAGGCTGATGTGCACTCTCAGGACAGCCCAACTTCACCTTGCTCCGCCAATTCCTCCCCTCTCTCGGATGACTCGCTTGTTGGCACTCTGACGTCTTGTGACTTCACAACCGGCCACCAGCACTCCTACAGCGATCTGGTGGATGTCAGTCCAACACCACTCACTGAAAATGAAGAGGACGAAACTACTCAAGCTGTTTTGTTTTTAACAAGGAACTCGGAGACTCCATCTGATCTCACACATTTTGAGAGGAAGGCTCACGCAAACCACGAAAACGAGGAAGAAAGGCTCCAGTCATTCTCACGTCCAGAGGTAACTCCTCCAGATATTTACATAAACAAGTTATCATGTTGGTATAGAAGTATTTATGTTGTGCCGCAAATTAGTGACTCATATTTGTTTGTGACATTCTCAGGATCGTCATGCAGCAAATGAGAATAAGAAGCACTCAAATAACAGACCTTCCAGAGCTTTGACGCCTGCAAAACAGACGTCCTCTCTTCTTCAGCCTCTGTCGTTTTCTCTCAATAGCACTCATCAACTCTGTACCTCCATAGCTCCTCCTGCCATTAAATATGGGTGCTTCCATCCACCAGTCACCCATTTCCCTTTCCCCATTCCTCCCTTTCCCCCATCTGTTCCACCTGTCCCACCTCGACTGCCAAATGGCACCATCCCCATCCCACCTCCAGGTTGGATCCCACCTCCAGGCCATCACACCGGCATCTCCATTCCTCCTCCACCTTTTCCAGCTCCTTCTTCTATTCCTCCCGCACCAACTTTTCTCAGACCCCCTCCAGGTTTGATGGTGCTGCCCTCTGTTCCTCCCCCTGTGCACACCTACCCCTTACCCATGGGTCCTGCACTCCCTTTGGATAAGGGGAATCCTCCAATGCATGGCGGTGCACCTTTACCGTTCCCTGGACCACCCTGGCCCGCTCCACATTTCCCCAGGTTTAACCCCTTTGTGCCACCCCCAGACTACCCGCTTGTGTGGGTAAACCCTCATAAAGTCACAGTCGACAAAGTTTTAGAAGTCATCATGGATGAACTGAAGTCAATCATTAAGAAGGACATGACACGTAGAATGATTGAAGGGGTCGCTTTCAAGGCATTTGAGGACTGGTGGGACTGCCAAGAGAAGAAAAGAAAGGTAAGTTCTTTATTATCTCATAGAATGGTTAATGAAATGAAGAAAAAACATGTCTGACCTTTTGAAGCCTATAGGTTCATTATTATTGTTGTTTAATTCACAAGACACAAGTACCTCCTTTGAAAAGTGGAGCAGCAAGTGTTGAAGAGAGGAACAAACGAATAAATCCCCCAAGTCACATCAGTGGGCAGGGCAAAAAACCTCCACTCCCCTCCTTCAAGGTAAACTATTGTACTTACTGTTATATGAAACACAGCAGCATTCGACCGCTGAGTGATGCATACATGAACGTAATGGAAAACAACTTGTTATGCAGGTAAAAAGGAAAAGAGCCAATGATACTGCTACATCGGAAGAGATAGAAAATGGGTCGTGTTCGACTCACGAAAGCTCAGGTTAGTGCTTTTAATGCAATTAACCCTCATTTACTACATTATAACTCATTTGTCTCTTCTAGACTGCAGCTTGATCAACTGTGTTGCTCTCTTTCCATGAAGATGTGAATCAGGGGGAGGACAAAGTGAGACCTGCCTCCGAGAGAGCCAAACGCAGACATGCAAGACCACACGAGCTCGACAGTGATCATGATGATGAAGGGAAAGATGAAGACAACACACTTCAAGATGAAGAAACAACATCAGACAAAGTGGAGCCAGTTGATGATGATCATCAAAATCTGGTGAGTCGGGATTTTGAACAAAAAGTAATTACAAACGAAGCCTGTCGTTCAGAGCCTGTCATTTGTTTTCAGTTCTTAAAACAAAAATCTGCTTTCAAATGACTTAAATCACGTCTTGATCTATAGATTTCAAAATATAACTTGTGCTCTAATTAGTGTGACAGAGATGATGACGATGGTGATGATGATGCCGATAGTCACCCGGAGGAAGACAAGGAGTTGGCTCAAAAACACACAGAGGATAAAGATGCTGTCATCTTCCAAACGAGTGATGGAGTGCAGTGCTTAGGTAGCGGTACGTTAAAACGGTCATACAGTTCAAACATTGAACACTTATGAACAAACCTGTGAGTACATATTTTATGTTTCTCTGTCACAGATACTTCTTCAGAGAGCAGCTCCTCAGACGAAAGCGAGTACTCGTCAGACTTTGACTCCTCTGACTCGTTCTCAGAGAGCTTTGAGGACTCGTCCTGCTCTGACCTCAGTCCGGAGTATGAAGAAATGGAGGAGGTGTGTATTGTCATATCGTCCGATGAAGAGTCGATGGAACTTCAGCCCCCCGTCACCCCCTCAGCCCCGCTAACCCCTGGGGCTCAGCTGGAGCTGGGCCTTCAGGATTGGTCAGGTCCATCTCATGAGGAGGAAACTAAGGAGAACCAGTACACATCCTGTCAACAGGACGCCTGTGACTCGGATGTCATGATGGAGCTCCAAAGTAGCGAACCTCAGAACCATCTGTCACCTATAGGACGTCCAGGTGCTGTATAGTAGTAGATTAAAACACTTAATAATAACCATCATCAATATGTGTCAAATTAGTTCATAGATATTTTACTGTTAACGAACAAGAAAATCACAATTATTAGTAATATAGTCTATGAATGTTATAATCTGTGTGAAACAATCAACTCCTAACACATAGTTTACTAATATAATCACAATGCAATTGGTATCATCTCCTGATCAGCTATTTTAGTAAAGTTTAACTGATTATCAATTAACAGTTTGTAAATGATGGTTATTTTAACATGTTACTGTTTCAAGTAGATCTTATTTTTCTGGCCCCTAATCGGGACAAAATGAAAAGTAAAGGTTTAGGAGACGTTGTTTGACATACAGTAGGTATGAAGTATTAATCCTCAATGTGCATGAATGTCATTACAGAACATTCTAGTAACTTTTAACAGCCATGCTAGCTGCTTTGCGAGGCTGTATTGAGGAACAGCGTTGCTTTGAGCTAAATGCTAAAAATCTGCACGCGCCATCTTAGTTCAGTGTGTTAGCGTGCTAACATTTGCCAGTTAGCAACAAAAACAAACTACAGCTGAGGCTGATGGGAACGTCATTAGCGTTGCAGGTATTTTTTAGTAAGTAGGTATTGTAAGTAGATGTAAGTATTGGACACAAACAAGTTATTACAATTCCTCCTCTGGTGTGTACACAGTTTCACGGTAAATTGTGTGAACAATGGAACAAACGTGTCGAGAGAAAACGGTGGTGAAAATATGATTTTGTAACACGTTCTTCTTATTTATCTGTGTAGCAGCAGAGCTACACCTTGATGTGGAGATGGAAAGCCCTGACTGGACGGAAGAGGAAGAGTCATCCGGGATCATAGAAAACCTGAGGCCTCTTACTCCGACTGGCTGCTTCCTGGACAGTGACCCTGATCTTCTGATGAGAAGCAAACCCACATCCCCTGAGGAGGAGGTGCAACAACCACAAACACCAGGCAAGGGGATAGTGGCTGAACTGGAAAGCGAGGACTCGGCCGATGAAGTCTTCTCCCTCTTTCCGACAGGCACCGAGCTCAATCTAGCTCCCTCTGATCCCCCCGCCTCGTACCCATCATACCAGGATATGCCCAAAACTCCTGGTAGAGAGGACAGACGTGGATGGACGCAGGATAATTCTGGGAGAGCTCCAGCAACACCGGGCAGAGAGATAACCATGTCATCAGGAAGCACAGTGATGTGCCCAACTCTTTGTAGCCCACCACCTGTGCCACACCTGTCTAGCAATCCATATGTCACGGCCCCAAAGACTCCTGGAAGAGACATCGTCCTACCCCGAAGAGCCATAGTCCACAGGAGGAAAACACAAACGGGGACGACCTTTCAGCCCCCGTTGTATGATTCTCTCGGAGGGTCTCCCATCTCAGTGTCCTCTCCATGCAGCCTCTCTTCATCCGACTCTGCCGACGAAAAGGGCACGCGGATCGATTCAGGTGTGAAAAAGAAGCCCTTGCAGGGACTGGAGAACATGCCTGGGCTCCTGGATGAGGAGAACAGCAGAGAGACAGAGAGATCCTCGTTGAGGAGGAAACAGTGGAGGAGGCTAAAGAGGAGGTGGAGAGTCCATCATCGGCGGAGATCGCTTAAAAGGTTGACTGGCTCTCTCACCTCTCACGGTCATCTTCACAGGTGGCGCTCACTGTGTGAGGAGAGGAGGATACTGCATAGTGTTTGGAGGGAGGGCCTGGATGAAGAAGATGAAAGGCTGCTGCAGTGTACACATGAAAGGCTGCAAGTGCGGGATAATGGCTTGGGGTGGATCAGTGACACCCTGTGGACATCTCACCCTCATATCCTTTTTAACAGAGTTTCATGTTGAAATGAAATGAGGTCAACAGGAGTTTACAGACAGTGAACTAAGAAACTGATGACGTATTCATAGATTTAATCATGTCCAATACACAAATGGCTGTGATTAATTCCCCAATGTAATGTGTTAACTATCAAATGTGCAGTTCTGTTGCACATTCCTTGGAAGGTTTGCCATTGAAACATCAATTTACACATAAATAATGAATTCCGATAAATCAGTAACCTCATGTGCTTGACACACAGTATTGTAAGTAATCTGTGCTTTACATCCTTAACTGCTGCTCACTGACAAAGGTCCTCACAGAGAAGAGTGGGGAACATAAACCCTGGCAGCCAAAACACAGGACCGGCTCTGCTCGCAGTGAAGGATTCTATAAAATTAGCAGGAAAGATAAGATGAAATACCTCAACAACGCAAAGCTGACCTCTGAGCTTCCATCTACCAGTACTCAGGTATTAATGAGGGGAAACTGTGAGGATCTCTCTGCCCAGTTTATTCCATTCAGTGCTTAATATCAACATATATTTCAGCAGGGAATGTGCATCCCAGCTCAGCAACCGGTTTCACTGCGTGCTGGATCTGACTTCAGGTCTGAACAGCGTCGCCTGCTGTCCTCTTTCAGCTGTGACAGTGACCTGGTCAAGTTCAACCAGCTGAAGGTAAGATATTAGATAACTACACTCAACTGCAAAAACCCTGACAACAACCCGAAAAAAATATTTTTATCGGAATTTGTTGTTCTAGCATTCCTAAACCGCATACTTTATCTGAATAGAACAAAAACAACGGAACGATCTTTTATCAGTGTGCAAGTCATGGTCTGTTTCATATAAATTTGATTATATCTCATTATATCTCTTATATATATATATATAGCCATTGAGATGGTTTCATTTTAACGTGAATGTGAATGTTTGTTTTGCTCAAAACACTTTGCTAAGTCCCACGTCTGTCCATATGCACAGACCTTGTTGTGGTCAGTATTTTTTAGCCGATGTAGACGTAATTGAATGATTACCTGAAAGGAGTAAACTGCCATGTCAGCATTTGCAGCAGTTGGAGCCCGTGTTAACAAATGGCCTTATTTTGTCACGACATACATCAGTTCCGAAAGAAGAGGATTCGTTTCACCCGGAGTCACATTCATGAGTGGGGCCTGTTTGCAATGGAGCCAATAGCAGCAGATGAGATGGTGATTGAGTATGTGGGCCAAATCATCAGACAGGTAAGACAAACGTAAACTAATTACAAAGCGTGGAAATAAATTCATAATGCACTCACCCTTCGTGAAAAATAGGGTTCATTATCGGATCATTTTAATGATATCTGCTCTGGGCGCATCACTGTCTCTCTCAAACACAAACTAAGCGGTATTGGTATTGTAAGTGAAATATCCCGAATCAAATCGATATTGGGTATCAATGGCGATACTCAGCCCAAGTAACAAATTTCCGCTTCTCCCCTGTTCGTTTCCCCTGACTTGGCCCAGTGGGCCACTGGGACCCACTGGTTATTCTGGGTACTTTCCCAGAGTGTGAGGAGGGTGACAGTGATAAACAACACACGCATGAATCGGCACATCTGTTTTCTTTCTCCTTAGGTCATCGCTGACATGAGGGAGCAGAGGTACGAGGAGGAGGGCATTGGAAGCAGCTATTTGTTCCGGGTTGATCAGGACACCATCATTGATGCTACCAAATTTGGGAACTTAGCCAGGTTTATCAACCACAGCTGCAACGTGAGTATAAGCTGCGGTTGGAGATGAAAGTGATTAAAGAGAAGATCAAGATTTGTTTAGTAAGATCGTTAATGAAAAACAAAAAAAAAAAATTGTCTTGCAGCCCAACTGTTATGCAAAGATCATCACTGTGGATTCTCAGAAGAAGATCGTGATATACTCCCGACAGCCGATCAGCATCAATGAAGAGATCACATATGACTACAAGTTTCCCATCGAGGAAACAAAGATTCCTTGTTTGTGTGGAGCAGATAGCTGCCGGGGCTCCTTGAACTAATCTCGAAGGAAGTGTTGTGATTATGACGCCCAGAAGATGTGTAAAAAAAGCCATTTTAATACTACCGGTATTCAAAACTCTGTACAGTCTGGAGGCCTTACAGGAGCTCACTGACGAGTGGTGGTGCTGCTCAGTGAATAATGGTTTAATAAACGGTCCTAAACAGCATGCAAGACAGTAATGGATTATCAATAGAGGCCCAGCATGAAATCATAGTGTAAAGTACTGGTTACCACTGTTAAAACAAAATCCTCATTTTCTGGTAAAACATTACAAAACACAACATTTGAATCTATATTACAGTTTATAAACACAAATTGTGTTTATAAACTGTATAAATACAAAAAGGCCTTTGTTCCTTCTGGTCCAAATGTCCAAACTGAAGTGTATCGTTAAATGTTTTCGTTTATGAGAGCTGACATTGTGTTTTTGCTTGAGTCAAGCTTGTATCAATAAAATGAGTTTTCTTGCTAACATTTTATGAAAAGAAAGTGTTGCATTATGATTAAATGGTGATTAATAAACAACTCATTTGGTGGTCTTTCATGAACATCAGGAGAGATTATGATGACTTTTTGACAGATAAAATACATGTCACATTGTAATAAAACAATGCAAGTCACAAAAAACAACACCCTTTGCACATTATTATTGTGTATCTCACAACATCAAAGCATTGATGTGGCACATTATTAGTAAAATACTCTTCAACAGAAAGTGTCTTTTCATAGTTAATTTATAGTTTAGACTTTCCGTAACTAAAGCAATTGCAAGACGGGGATCACATGTTCTTTGAAACTCCATTTGCTGTCAGGATCGTCAGATTTCCCCGAGCATTCTGATCTGCTTCGATGGCCTCAAAAAGAGCCTTGAAGTTTCCTGCACCGAAGCCCTGTGGATAAATCATGCCTTTAAGTTGCTGTATACTGCATATCCCTTGTAAAGGTTATCTATCCAGTGGCGCCCTCACCTGGTGGTTATGTCTCTGAATGACTTCCAAGAACACGGTGGGGCGATCCTGAACCGGCTTAGTGAAGATCTGAAGTAAATAGCCATTGTCGTCGTAGTCCACCAAGATCTTCAGTTCCTGGACATGAGTAAGGTCACAAGATACAAATGAAGAACTGTAATTCATTTCTCCACTTGTTTTGGTAATGCTGAATAGCTATGTGTTGTCATTTCGTTTGCTCATTACAGCAGTTGATGCAAATTATGTTCTCAGACTCATACACTACAAATACCAAACACTTAACAAAGGAGACAAACAATACAATCAATGCTTTGACCAAACATAACATGATGCTCAAATTTGTTCAAATACGATCTTCGATCTGACCTGCAGAACATCGAGGTCCTCTGAGATTTTGACCTTTGACTCTTTCAAGCTCTCCCTGAGTTGGTGGTAGTAGGTGTCTGGCACACATATGAACTCCATCCCACGCTCTTTTAGGTTTCAAATCTACAAACAAGGGATTCATCAGAGATTTATTGTCGCTGTGTTTTGGAATGCATCCATAAGGCCAAAGTGTCTCGTAGGCTTACTGCAGTGATGATATCTGATGTGTTCATGGCTATATGTTGCACTCCTGGACCTCCGTAGTACTCCACATATTCCTGTGAGTGAAAATGTAGGGACAGGATTACCTGTTATTTGACCATTATTGTGCAAGTAAATTGTTTCTAGTTCACATGTGAAAGTGTAAAGAACATTGCCTGGATTTGAGACTTTCTCTTCCCCATGGCAGGCTCGTTGATGGGCATCTTCACAGTCTCCTCGTAGTTTGCCACAACAATGGAGCTCAGGGCACTGAACTCAGTCTGAAGCTGCTTGTCATCTACCGACCAGAAGCGGTGAAAGAGAAGGTTTCTTTGATACCTGTTAGATCACAAACCAGAGACCAAGAGCTGCAAGTTCAAACCTCATGTGGTGGGTCAAACAGGTCAAATCATTTGAAATGTTTAGTGTTTTTTACTGGTGCATAGTCAACACAAGTTGTATTTTAATTCTTTACATGCCCAGAACTGCTGCAGATCAATTATTTGCAAGCATTATTTGACCCAGCTCTGAGAGATCCACGTGAAGTTACTTAATAAAAGGAATAAATACAGACTGTAAAAATAAATCAATAAATTAACCTTGAAATGTTGGAGAAAAGCCTGTTAAACACAACACTCAACACTTCATTAAAGTATTAAGGTAAGTGACGACACAAGAGTGGAACAGGGATATTCAATTTGTTTTTAAATCATTCTTGAAATACATTCTAAATATTTGGGAAGTAGTTATGACAATTGAATCATATTTATATCTGTACAGCTTATTTTTTGTCTGATATTGAAGTTACATTAATGTCAAATACAGATGTTGGCACACAGAAGACACTTTTGTATGAAGGCAAACTTTTCAGTTCACATGCAGTCTCTCCGTGATATTCATCTCAAGAGACACTGAAACTCGAGAAATTATACTTGTATAAAAAAAATGCTGCGTTTTCAAACAGTTAAAGAATAAAAATAAAACAACCCGAAACTGAAATACAAGCACGTCTTTATAAAAGTACAATCGCAACACAAATGCATGCATGCCGTCTCCTCTTTATCTGTCCAGTGAATGTTTGTCACCTCCTTAAGTCCATCCAGGAATCCGTCTCTCGGTTCAGTTCCTTTACTGTGACATTGATGCAGAGGACTCGGGACATAGGACCGGTTTAAAAAGAAAAAACATGTTCCATTAAGTGCAAAGACAGTCTTTCGTTCATTTCTGTTGTCCCGTTAGGACCTAGCTGGTCTTCTGCAGCAGTTTGTCCTCTTTCAGTCTGAACGGTACGCTGACAGACCCCCCCACTCACTCAGTGTCACACTGAATGGGGGGGGGGGGAGCAGGAGAAAACCCTAAATGTGAGCCCCCCTCACTCAGTGTCACACTGAATGGGGGGGGGGGGGGAGCAGGAGAAACCCCTAAATGTGAGCTCCCCCACTCACTCAGTGTCACACTGAATGGGGGGGGGGGGGGGAGCAGGAGAAAACCCTAAATGTGAGCCCCCCCTCACTCAGTGTCACACTGAATGGGGGGGGGGGGGGAGCAGGAGAAAACCCTAAATGTGAGCCCCCCCACTCACTCAGTGTCACACTGAATGGGGGGGGGGGAGCAGGAGAAAACCCTAAATGTGAGCCCCCCCACTCACTCAGTGTCACACTGAATGGGGGGGGGGGGGAGCAGGAGAAAACCCTAAATGTGAGCCCCCCCTCACTCAGTGTCACACTGAATGGGGGGGGGGGAGCAGGAGAAAACCCTAAATGTGAGCCCCCCCTCACTCAGTGTCACACTGAATGGGGGGGGGGGAGCAGGAGAAAACCCTAAATGTGAGCCCCCCCTCACTCAGTGTCACACTGAATGGGGGGGGGGGGAGCAGGAGAAAACCCTAAATGTGAGCCCCCCCACTCACTCAGTGTCACACTGAATGGGGGGGGGGGGGAGCAGGAGAAAAGCCTAAACATCTCTTCTCTGTCTCTCTCCCTATTTGCTAATATTGATGTCTTCATCTTGCACAATTCAGTCTCTCTATCCAGCATCTTCTTAAAGGGCCATCTGGACGCCCTCTTTAGTGATAAACAGATGTCCTCCAGGAGCCTGTTTTCTTTGTGCGCCCTTCGTAATACTGTCAGCCGCCTGTCAGCCGTGACCTTCGCTTCCTCTTTCAACTCTCGTTGTTCCGTCTCATTCCTCTTTAGCTTTTCATCCACCTGTTTAAATTTCTCCCCCAATTCTCGTGTTTCGGCCTGCTGCTCTTTAAACCTACTAAGCAGGGCTTCGTAGCAAGACTGCCAAGCTGCTGTTCCGGAGTCCGTGGTCGATTCTTTGTGTCTCCACCACTGGTCCATGTCAGCCTTCTCCAGAGTGTTGTATTTAGCAAGGAGGGCCTCATGTTCAGCTCTTTTGCTTCTCAGCTGATTTTTCAGCTGCTCAGACCCAAGACTCTCCAGATCCGCATAGCTTGTTCCGACTTCACCTTCGCAGGCGCTGCTGCAGAAAGTCTCCCTTTCAATCAGGTTGCTGAATTGATTAAACAGACTGATGGTCTCGTTGTGTTTTTGAGCGAGAGACATTTTAAGATCATGTAATTGGGTATGTCCTTGACGGTCCTGAGGCTTGTTGTCCTCTTTCAACTCTCGGAGTTCTGTCCCCTGGATCCGTTGTGTCTCAGACAGGTGGCATTTCGTCATTTCGAGCTCCTCAGAAAGACTTTCATTTGCTTTTCTTAGATCCAGGATCTCAGAGTCTCTCTGCTGGATCTGTTCCTCCATCTGGTTCACCTTCCTCTGGTGCTCAGCCTGAAGTCTGTCCAAGCCCTGTTGGTTCAGAGCGTTGGAGTTAGCAACCTCCAGAGTGTTGGAGTTAGCAACCTCCAGAGCGTTGGAGTTAGCAACCTCCAGAGCGTTGTATTTAACAACCAACGCTCTGGAGTTAGCAACTTCCAGAGCGTTGGAGTTAGCAACCTCCAGAGCGTTGCATTTAACAACCAACGACTTCATCAGAAAGCTGATCTCTTCGATAACTTGAGTGAGAGCCATTTCCCGGTTATATACTTCTTGAGGATGTCCATGAAGGTCCTGCAGATCCTCATCCTCATTTGTCTGTTCTGTAAGGGACATGATACGAAAAAGACTGGTGTCTGTTTAAGACTGTAGACTGGAATGGTATGTAGACTGGTATGGTTTGGAGTGTCAATGCAGAGTTCTAGAATTCTGGCCAGTTGATTTGATGTGATGTCACAGAATTCTTAATGTCACAGATTGAACCCAGCTTTGATGATGTCACAGATAGAACCCAGCTTTGCTGCAGGTAAACATTCCATCACCATGGATACATTAAGGACTACAAACCAACATGGCGTCCAGTCAAAGACTACACTGTAAAAAGTGATTTTACTTGTTTGTTAATTTTAGAATATTATTCTGTCAGTATGACAAAAGATTATTGATGTTGTCGTGATAACACAGAATTACTAGTTAGCAACATCTCAATGACAAAACAAATGTTAACCTGAAAATTCACATTTAACTGAATTAGTAGTGTAAATCAACTTGATTAAGGAGGTGTCATCACGTTTTTACGACTTTTATCAAAGTGCATTATGGGAAATTGGCGGGCGACGTTGACTTTCCTCCCGTCCTGTAGGCTACCTGTTTCGGACCAGGCTTGGGTGTCGTCGTCGGCTGAGACTGTTTTCGAGGTGAGTGAAATCACAAGTGTTTATATATACGTGATATATAAGTTTATATATGTGATGTATGAGCTATTATGCCATCGCAGGGACCAACATTAAGAGCCAGTAAAAAGTTACAATGGGCCAATAAGAACACTCCATAGCATGCATTTCCTTCCTGAATGGGATATTGTGAACATGTGTAGAGGAAGAAAGTCTCAACCCTTTGCAGATTGTTTATGCATGTTGTCACGAACGGCAGTCTTTTCCCAAACATTACGGGTAAAGGTGGTGTTGATCTTATTTATATTTACCCATAGTGATAATACTTAGTCGTACTTCCCTGTGTTACTTTTAGCCCATAGTATAATGTAGCGACCCTTGCTCAGGAAAGCTACGAGACGTTAGTTTCTTGTGGTCCTTTATTTGCGGACAGTATACAGGCTACTGTGGGCCGTAGCCTACGCCAACAAACAGGCAACACTGTTAACGTTCTTGAACATCTTTTACCATCAGCTCCCCGGTCATAGCCTCTCTCTCGCTCGTTCCAGCACTCAAAAACCACAACATCCCACAAGGCATGAGGCCTTCACTGACCTCCGTAAATGCAAGAACCAATCTTATATAACATCTTAGAACACTTCCTGTAAACACCATAACACCTAACATAACAGGTTAACATTATATGTCCTCAGTCCGTTACACTACCCTCCCCCCACAAAGTCCCTCGCCCCTGAGGGAGCAAACAAAGTCTCTCAGGTGGCCAGGGGGCCTTCGGTTCCTCTGAGGCCGCCGTCGGCCTTGGGGGGAAGGGGTCGAGGGGACGCTGGGCCCATGGGCAGGGGATGAAAGGGCTGGGCCAAGGACCCCAAGTTCAGTCTGTGAAGGGCCGGGCGAGACACTGGGGTTATTGGAAAGGGTTTGGGGGGTAGTCTGGACAGAGTCCAGGGTTCCCTGGAGGCTTCAAATAAGCCCAGTTGGCTTTCTGTCTCTTCCTACACTGTGATATTCATTTATCTCTGTTATGTTTGATTATTTAAAATGTTGTTGTTTGAATTGTGCAAAATAAAAAAATTTAAAAAAGAGACAATGCTTGGTTGGACCACTTGGTGGAGAATGCTGTGATGGAGCTGTGAGTCATCCTGAGGTTTGCAGGCACTCGGTGCCATTGGAACCACCACAAACCTAACCTAAACCTAACCCTAACCCTAACCTGGGCAGAACAGAGGGGCATTAGAGGTTTTGGGTAAAGATTCAGTTTTCTTGGCTTCAACTGGTTATAAATTAAACTGATATATTTCTACTCGATCACAAGTTGATTCGTGAATTACAGCTGAGAATCGTACAACAGATTTTTATATTAACTTTCAAATATCAATATTGGTATCTTTAAAATCCATTAGGGTCTAGAATCGAATACTTCATATTATCATGTCAATATTTCTTTAAATTATTATCATTATTACAAACCTAAGATAAGCTATAATCAAACTGTTTAAAATGTGATGAGTTAGGTCTATGTCAGTGCCATACATATAAGTAGTCAAATGTGTTAAATGTTTAACATGTTGACCTTTCTACTTACACCATCATCATACAAATGGACGACAGTGACTATGTAATAGTGCCACACATCTCTTATCACTTCCATGCACACATCATGAAATCTTTCCATAGCCTTTAGGTTGCTGAAGACCTTTACTATGACACTACCCTCTGGCCAATTATTCCATTTACTTCAACACGACCTCAAAAGGTCAAACAGAATCACTAATTGTGTAACTTGACTTTTATCTTATAAAAGGTACACGGACCTTATTTGACTTTGGTTCTTGGTTTTTCCATTTTTGAATTCAGAACGAAAAACGGAAATACGACCGCCCATTTCCGTTTTCCCGTTCTTGGTTTGAAACGAAAAACCAGAATACCATGGTATTTCCGTATTTTGGTTTTTCCGAATTAACGGTAAAACAGATCACTAAAACGTACACGGTCCGGTCTAATCTATATCATGAATTAGGTTAACGTGACTTCAGACGGGGCCGCTCTGTAGGTCTGCCAACGCCGCTGGACATGCTGCTCGCTAATCTGTGGGTTCTGGGACCCATATTTGAGAGATTATGGCAATTCTTGCATATGTCAAAAAATCCACTCATATAAGGGAATAAGGCATCAATTAAGCCCTTTGGGGCTGTTTTTGGGGACCTTAACTTGCAGCTACGAAGTCCAGATTATAGGTAGGTAATGGTGATGAGGGTTTCCCAAGGAGAAAATTAGTCAAATCTCTACCCTGATTTAAAGTATAAAAAGTTAGAGAAAAGACTGGTGAAAACTGGAACGTGGCGGCTATTTTGGAAACGCCCTCTACCACGTATTCTCTCTCTGCCCCTCCTATAGTTATTACGTGGCTGGAAAGGAGCCGGTTTCCCTCCCTCTGCGCCCAGCGTCATCTGCTGGACAGCTTGAAGCATGGCAAGTTGAGCCTTCTCTCCCGCTTGTCCCAAAGTGTCTAACATAAAAACAGAGTCTTGATGAATGATCAAAGTTTCAAGAAGTCAATTTAATGTTTGCAAACAGAGAACACAAAACACAACCACGTATTGCAGTGAACTGTGAATATGCTCTAAAGACACAAAATCCAAACAAGATATTTATACCGGCCGGCAGAGAGGAACAGATAAAACACAGGAGACTAAAGCAGAAATGTTTAGTCTAACAAGAATCAGTTGATATAGAGAAAGACCACGTCGGCTGTTTATCCCGACTGGGAAAGAAAAGTGACCTTCGTCCTAGACCAAATAGGTCAATGTGTTCAGACATCCAGACGCCCATACAGATGAACTTTCTAAACAGCAATATGTCTCACAGATAATAACATGAGGAGGTTGAAACATTTTTTATCATTACAGTATCAATAACCTAGAGGCACCGGTAAATATGACTAAATCTATGGTTTAAATACACTTATACTGTCATCTACTGGTAAAACTGGTAAACACTTTGACTTTGCATCTACTTCACGTTCACTAAATCAACAGCAAAATACGGTGGAAAAATAAATATCAGTGCCTACAACTCTGAACACGAAAATTACTTTGATTAAACTATATCACGAACTGTATTGCATCAAATGCACCGATTAATCGAAAACTTAATTATTGCTGTGTACATAGATAAATGAATATTAAACAGCATATAGTCAACTACTGATGCTAACGCACTCCCATCGGCCCAGATTAATTAATTAATGTATAAAGTTCTTGAAATATTCTTCTTTCCCGGTTACCTGCTGTGCTCTGTGTCTCGTTTTAAATGAAAAAACAAAAAAGGGATTTGCAAAAACGAGAATACCATGGCATTTCCGTATTTCCGTATTTTTTGACTGAACGGTAAAACAGATGACTAAAACGTACACGGACCTTATTTGACTTTGGTTCTTGGTTTTTCCATTTTTGAATTCAGAACGAAAAACGGAAATACGACCGGCCATTTCCGTTTTCCCGTTCTTGGTTTGAAACGAAAAACCAGAATACCATGGTATTTCCGTATTTTGGTTTTTCCGAATTAACGGTAAAACAGATCACTAAAACGTACACGGTCCGGTCTAATCTATATCATGAATTAGGTTAACGTGACTTCAGACGGGGCCGCTCTGTAGGTCTGCCAACGCCGCTGGACATGCTGCGCGCTAATCTGTGGGTTCTGGGACCCATATTTGAGAGATTATGGCAATTCTTGCATATGTCAAAAAATCCACTCATATAAGGGAATAAGGCATCAATTAAGCCCTTTGGGGCTGTTTTTGGGGACCTTAACTTGCAGCTACGAAGTCCAGATTATAGGTAGGTAATGGTGATGAGGGTTTCCCAAGGAGAAAATGAGTCAAATCTCTACCCTGATTTAAAGTATAAAAAGTTAGAGAAAAGACTGGTGAAAACTGGCTTTCGGCCATTTGGGAAAATAAGTGCCATCTGGTTCGAATCATCTCTGTTGGGTGCATTTGAAAAAACTTGGAAATGGCTTGTTGTCCTAATATTCACATATGATGGACAAAAGAGGACCCTCTTTAAGGCTCAATTGGATTCAAGTCATTAGCATGCTGCTAACAGAAGTTAGCTTTCCCAAGGGTCTGCAGAGATCTTGCTTTAGATCCTGCATCATGTTATCACAGGGGAATGATTTATGCAAAATTCAGGCAGTTTCAACCTTTCTCTCAGATTTAATGGGCCGTTTCTCACTTTCCAAAAACAGGCCGAAAGATAAGGCAATATGCCTCAATTTTGACCTTTGGGGCTGTGTTTGGGGACCTTAGTGTCAGGATCCAGGATCCCTGTCTGACCTGACGCCTCCCATGGCCACACCCTTGAGTGTGCACAGCTGAGGACACTCCAGCTGATCACCTCCTGCTGCCTGACACACCAGACTCAGGGCCCGCTAATGAGGCTGCTGGCACTACATAAGCTCTGGCCCTGCAGTCTGGGGTTGTCAGGTCGTACCGTCTTTCACCCGCGTCAACCCCGTGGCGTCCTCTGCCCGCCTTGTGTGTACGGATTACACGCCGCCGCGCTGCCCTCCTTGTGTGACACGGACTACTCTCGCCGTCAAGCTGCCAGCCCTCCGGTGTCGAGCCACGGGCCTCACACCGTCGCTCTGCCACTCTGGTGTCGGACCACGGGCTCCACACCTTCACCCAATCGAAATAAAACCTGTTCATAGTAAACTTCTGTCTCCTGTGGTCTTGCGTTTGGGTCCTACCTGCGAACTCCCACATAACACTTAGCTTGCATCTACGGCCGCAAAATTTGGGGGAATTCATATTCACTAGCCCCTCTTTAAGGAGGAAAAGGATTCAAATCTCTACTTTGATTTAAAGAGTAAAAATTGAGAGAAAAGGCCATTTCGGATCATAAGTACCATTGGGTTAGAATCCTTGATGTTAGGTGAAATAAACAATCAATTTCCAACTGATATTCGCATCATTTAATCTGTGGGCAAAGGTGGAATGACTGTGAAAATGTCAGGGTCCTAGCCATTGTTTTCTATGGGTATTTAGGCTGAATTGGGTCAAATATCCTTAGTTCACTATGGGAAAAGTGTTTGGAATTTCCCATTGATTTTCATACCACTTGATCTTTGGCCAAAGGTCGATTGACTGTAAAAATTCCAGGGTCCTAGCCCATTGTTTTCTATGGGTATTTAGGCTGAATTAGGTAAAAAATCCATAGTTCACTATGGGAAAAGTGTTTGGAATTTCCCATTCAAATGCAAGAATCACGGTATGGATTTTTGTTCATATTACGGTGTATTTCTGTTACCAGTACAATGTTTAGTACATTTAACAAACTGAATATTTTACGAACTATAAACGAAAAAAATACGGGGCTGGCTGTATTTCTTAAAAGTAATGAATGCAAAAATCACGGTATGGATTTGTGTTCATATTACGGTGTATTTCTTTTACCAGAACAATGTTTAGTACATTTAACTGTGACAAACTGCATATTTTACGAATGATAGATGGAAAAACTACGGGGCTGGCAGTTGAATGTATTGTGAATTTTACCTCAACTGGCAGTGCAATGGTCCGTACATTTAACAATAACACAATGTATTCTTTAAAAGTAATGAATGCAAAAATCACGGTCAGGATTTTTGTTCATATTACGGTGTATTTCCGTTACCAGTACAATGTTTAGTACATTTAACAATGACAAACTGCATATTCTACGAATAATAGATGCAAAAACTACGGGGCTGGCAGTTGAATGTATGATGCATTTTACCTCCATTAGCAGGGCAATGGTCCGTACATTTAACAGTAACAAAATGTATCTTTTAAAAGTAATGAATGCAAAAATCACGGTATGGATTTTTGTTCATATTACGGTGTATTTCCGTTACAGTACAATGTTTAGTACATTTAACAGTGAGATACCGACTATTTTACGAATAATAAATGCAAAAAAAAATACGGGGCCGGCTGTTTAATGTATGATGCGTTTTACCTCCATTGGCAGTGCAATGGTCCGTACATTTAACAGTAACACAGTGTATTTCTTAAAAGTAATGAATGCAAAAATCACGGTATGGATCTTTTTTCATATTACGGTGCATTTTCGTTATCAGTACAATGTTTAGTACATTTAACAGTGACAAAATGTATTTTATACGAATAATAAATGCAAAACATACGAGGCTGCCTGTTAAATGTATAATGTGTTATTTCTCCGTTGGCAGCACAGTGGTCCGTACATTTAACAGTAACCAAATGTATGTTTTAAAAGAAATGAGTGCAAAATGTACGGTATGGATTATTTTTCATATTACGGTGTATTTCTGTTATCAGTACAATGCGTAGTACATTTAACAGTGACAAAATGTATTCTATACAATAAATACATGCACAAATTATTGTTTTAGCTGATATTTGTATTTACGGTGTTTCACTGTCCGATAAACTGAATATAACCGATTTACAATTTACGGTCTCTTACTGTTGTGATTTAACAGTTTATCACCGTAAAATTCACTGACTTTTCTTACAGTGTATATATATTAGAGATTAGTGTCACACTGAATGGGGGGGGGGAGCAGGAGAAAACCCTAAATGTGAGCCCCCCCACTCACTCAGTGTCACACTGAATGGGGGGGGGAGCAGGAGAAACCCCTAAATGTGAGCCCCCCCACTCACTCAGTGTCACACTGAATGGGGGGGGGGGAGCAGGAGAAAACCCTAAATGTGAGCCCCCCCTCACCCCTACGATAGGCCAGTCTACATAATGGGTAGCCTAATTTGTAGGCACTTTTAGCACACGCACATACACGGTAGTGTGTTTTACAAAAAAGTGTGAGGCTGAGAATGCTTATAGTTGCAGATCAGTGCTGAGCTTTTTTCTCCTTGAGAGTCAGTTGCAATACATTTGCTTCATGTGCAATTTTATTGTGTTAGCAAATGAAAAAAACTGTAAGATGCTGATGTTAATGCCAGTAACATTAGTTATGAAGTGATACAAAGTGAGAGTACTGAGCACAGACTTATTTCCTCAGTTATGGACCCTGAGTAAAAGTGGTTTCATGAGAGATTTGACGAATTTCAAAAATCTGACTTAAACCAAATGATGTCTTTAATCAATGCTTTAGGGCAGATTTGACCCCATAACGCTGATACTTTTCTGCAAGTGTTATTATTAAACACATGGGTGTCAGGTTATAAGAAACTACATTAAAAGGGGAATTTAAGAAAATATGCAAAAATGGAGTAAAATACATTGAAATTCCTTAAAATCAAGCAACGCGTTGTTTAATAACATCCAAATAAGCAAACATAGAATACAACCGTTTGTTCTTTTTCAGTGAAAATTGAATTATTTGATTTTAATTACATATTGCTATTATACAAATATACATTGGAATATACAAAATCATAGGATATTTGAACAGTGTTATTAGATCCTACATCATTCATGGACATATTCTATATGAGATAACATCATTGCCTTGACCTCAAAAAACACTTTGAATTATATTATAAACATCATTAAAAGAAATCAACTGGAACATGTTTGTTAGCACAGTTTAATAAGTCAGTCAAACAAAAACTGTTGGTTGCAGTCCGTCAGTTGGAGTCCCAGCGTAGCTGGGCAGTGTGAGGCTCACAGAACTACATATATGAAGAGCGCCATGATGGCAGCACTGATCAGCCCAGAGATAGGAACCGTCACAAACCAAGCGATGAAGATGTTCCTGAACAGACGCCAGTCGACTGATTTCCTGGAGCGCAGCCATCCTACAGCCACCACAGATCCCACCTGCGTCAATGTAAAAAAGCATTGGGTTCATGAATATGCAATACTGTGTTAACACATGCTCAAATCAGAACCTACTTTTGATTATCATACTCTATTTAGGACGACGTTTGAGAGTTTTAAGTATCGTTACCTTGCAGTGGGTTGTGCTGACAGGAAGACCAACATTGGATGCCACAACAACTGTGAGTGCTGATGCTAGCTCAATGCTGAATCCACTAAATTGGAAGAAAACATGTTAGTACGCTTATACTATCAAATATATTAGAATTGTAGTTGTTATAGGATATAAATGTGTCCAGGCATACCTGGAGGGTGTAATGGGTGTCAGGTCTTTGCCGAGGGTTTGCATCACTCTACGTCCCCATACCCAGAGTCCAGCGCAGATGCCCACTCCGCCGTAAAGAAGCAGCCAAATGGGGGTAGGTGCGCTGGACACCACAGAGCCGCTCTCATACACAAGCCAGAGGGCCACCAGTGGACCAATCGCATTGCTAGTGATAGAAATGGTTTATGTTACAACTCAGAAACAGCACATGCATAAATTCCTCAGGAGAAAACCCCCCTTGCCTACCTGACATCGTTCCCTCCGTGAGCAAAAGAGCCAAAGCACGCTGTGAGTATCTGCAGGAACTGGAAAAGCAAGGAGACGGCTGGTTGGTCGACCTCCAGCTCATCCTCTTCCAGAGCGATGTCCCTGCCAGCTTCCTGAGTCACGCTCTCTTCCTGAACTGCACTTCCATTGGTCACTGCTGAGCTGTAGCTGCTGTAACTGCCCACCCTCAGTCTTCCTTGCAGCTCACCATCCTGGTCCTTGTGTTTAGGATCTCCTTGAATGCCATAAATTGCCAACCCCTAAATGTGAGCCCCCCCACTCACTCAGTGTCACACTGAATGGGGGGGGGGGGGAGCAGGAGAAAACCCTAAATGTGAGCCCCCCCTCACTCAGTGTCACACTGAATGGGGGGGGGAGCAGGAGAAACCCCTAAATGTGAGCCCCCCCACTCACTCAGTGTCACACTGAATGGGGGGGGGGGAGCAGGAGAAATGCCACCGGTTAGTGCTCACTTGGCGGTTCCTCCTGAGTTTCTTTATCTCTTCTCTCTGTCTCTCTTCCTATTTGCTAATATTGATGTCTTCATCTTGCACAATTCAGTCTCTCTATCCAGCATCTTCTTAAAGGGCCATCTGGACGCCCTCTTTATTGATAAACAGATGTCCTCCAGGAGCCTGTTTTCTTCGTTCACCCTTCGTAATACTGTCAGCCGCCTCAGTCGTGACCTTCTCTTCCTCTTTCAACTCTCGTTGTTCCGTCTCATTCCTCTTTAGCTTTTCATCCACCTGTTTAAATTTCTCCCTCAATTCTCGTGTTTTGGCCTGCTGCTCTTTAAACCTCCTAAGGAGGGCTTTGTAGCGAGACTGCCAAGCTGCTGTTCCGGAGTCCGTGGTCGATTATTTGTGTCTCCACCACTGGTCCATGTCAGCCTTCTCCAGAGTGTTGTATTTAGCAAGGAGGGCCTCATGTTCAGCTCTTTTGCTTCTCAGCTGATTTTTCAGCTGCTCAGACCCAAGACTCTCCAGATCCGCATAGCTTGTTCCGACTTCACCTTCGCAGGCGCTGCTGCAGAAACTCTCCCTTTCAATCAGGTTGCTGAATTGATTCATCAGACTGATGGTCTCGTTGTATTTTTGAGCGAGAGACATTTTAAGATCATGTAATTGGGTATGTCCTTGACGGTCCTGAGGCTTGTTGTCCTCTTTCAACTCTCGGAGTTCTGTCCCCTGGATCCGTTGTGTCTCAGACAGGTGGCATTTCGTCATTTCGAGCTCCTCAGAAAGACTTTCACTTGCTTTTCTTAGATCCAGGATCTCAGAGTCTCTCTGCTGGATCTGTTCCTCCATCTGGTTCACCTTCCTCTGGTGCTCAGCCTGAAGTCTGTCCAAGCCCTGTTGGTTCAGAGCGTTGGAGTTAGCAACCGCCAGAGCGTTGGAGTTAGCAACCGCCAGAGCGTTGCATTTAACAACCAACGACTTTATCAGAAACCTGATCTCTTCGCTAACTTGAGTGGGAGCCATTTCCCGGTTATATACTTCTTGAGGATGTCCATGAAGGTCCTGCAGATCCTCATCCTCATTTGTCTGTTCTGTAAGGGACATGATACGAAAAAGACTGGTGTCTGTTTAAGACTGTAGACTGGTATGCAATGTTCCCTCTAAGCTGCGCGCTTGAGCAATCGCGCACTGCTCGCACATTCTCAGCGCACAAGAAAATCTATGCAGCGCATAAAATAAAATTCAACATAAACGTATTAATTAATATCTAATATTAGTCCTAATCTTATCTAATCAATTAAACCAATAATAATAATAATAATAATAATTTTGTTTTCTGTACTATTTTGCAACGTAACTCAGTGAGTGACAGGTGTCCAGCCAATGATACGATTCGGTTCACTTACGCTACGCAGCCAATCATAGCATTGACACTATTGCCCTGCCCATTCGCGCCGTGCAGGTTAGCTAGCTATCAATAGTGCGGCGGAGTTACGAGACGCAAATGCCCCTTATCCCCCCTTATCATGGCGAAACGAACGGGCAGCGACATAAAGTCAAAGCAAGAAGCAGACGAAGCCATCAACCTGGACAAAGTGTACAACCATTGGAGAAGTGAGAAGGACAGACGTGAAAAATAAGGTAAAATTTAAGTCAGATTTGTGCATATTCTAGTGACATTTATTAAGATTTTTTACTTATGGATATTAATCATTAAATTATGTTACTACTAGATAATTTATGGGTAGTAGAAATGATAATAAAAAACTGAGTAATTACATATTTTACAGACAGAGTTACAGGAATTTACACTGTATCACAAGCTACAGCACACGTCATTCTGCAAAATGTGAATGTTTTAATGTGAACAAAATGTTATGTCTGAAAGGTGTATATGTATAATTTCTTCCACAACAGGACCTCACACAGGCCAAAGCAAGACTCTTCCCATGGCCAAGCAGGACTCTCACATAAAACATACTACACATCTCATGAACAACAAGATTTTTGTCTTTTTCCTTTAAAGTTTGTCAAATCACTTATATTAAAAGTAAACTAGTGGAAATTGCTGCTGTAATTTGATTCTTTGAATAAGCCATGTAACTTGCTATGATCCAAGGTTTTGAACAGGTGTGATACTGGTGTGTGGCCACAGCGTGCACATCTGATGTTGCTCACAGTGGTCCTCAGTGTGCTCAGGGAGCTTGTGTGTATGCCCAGACACATGAAAAATTAGAGGGAACATTGCTGGTATGGTATGTAGACTGGTATGGTTTGGAGTGTCAATGCAGAGTTCTAGAATTCTGGCCAGTTGATTTGATGTGATGTCACAGAATTCTTAATGTCACAGATCGAACCCAGCTTTGATGATGTCACAGATAGAACCCAGCTTTGCTGCAGGTAAACATTCCATCACCATGGATACATTAAGGACTACAAACCAACATGGCGGCCAGTCAAAGACTACACTGTAAAAAGTGATTTTACTTGTTTGTTAATTTTAGAATATTATTCTGTCAGTATGACAAAAGATTATTGAAGTTGTCGTGATAACACGGAATTACTAGTTAGCAACATCTCAATGACAAAACAAATGTTAACCTGAAAATTCACATTTAACTGAATTAGTAGTGTAAATCAACTTGATTAAGGAGGTGTCATCACGTTTTTACGACTTTTATCAAAGTGCATTATGGGAAATTGGCGGGCGACGTTGACTTTCCTCCCGTCCTGTAGGCTACCTGTTTCGGACCAGGCTTGGGTGTCGTCGTCGGCTGAGACTGTTTTCGAGGTGAGTGAAATCACAAGTGTTTATATATACGTGATATATAAGTTTATATATGTGATGTATGAGCTATTATGCCATCGCAGGGACCAACATTAAGAGCCAGTAAAAAGTTACAATGGGCCAATAAGAACACTCCATAGCATGCATTTCCTTCCTGAATGGGATATTGTGAACATGTGTAGAGGAAGAAAGTCTCAACCCTTTGCAGATTGTTTATGCATGTTGTCACGAACGGCAGTCTTTTCCCAAACATTACGGGTAAAGGTGGTGTTGATCTTATTTATATTTACCCATAGTGATAATACTTAGTCGTACTTCCCTGTGTTACTTTTAGCCCATAGTATAATGTAGCGACCCTTGCTCAGGAAAGCTACGAGACGTTAGTTTCTTGTGGTCCTTTATTTGCGGACAGTATACAGGCTACTGTGGGCCGTAGCCTACGCCAACAAACAGGCAACACTGTTAACGTTCTTGAACATCTTTTACCATCAGCTCCCCGGTCATAGCCTCTCTCTCGCTCGTTCCAGCACTCAAAAACCACAACATCCCACAAGGCATGAGGCCTTCACTGACCTCCGTAAATGCAAGAACCAATCTTATATAACATCTTAGAACACTTCCTGTAAACACCATAACACCTAACATAACAGGTTAACATTATATGTCCTCAGTCCGTTACACTACCCTCCCCCCACAAAGTCCCTCGCCCCTGAGGGAGCAAACAAAGTCTCTCAGGTGGCCAGGGGGCCTTCGGTTCCTCTGAGGCCGCCGTCGGCCTTGGGGGGAAGGGGTCGAGGGGACGCTGGGCCCATGGGCAGGGGATGAAAGGGCTGGGCCAAGGACCCCAAGTTCAGTCTGTGAAGGGCCGGGCGAGACACTGGGGTTATTGGAAAGGGTTTGGGGGGTAGTCTGGACAGAGTCCAGGGTTCCCTGGAGGCTTCAAATAAGCCCAGTTGGCTTTCTGTCTCTTCCTACACTGTGATATTCATTTATCTCTGTTATGTTTGATTATTTAAAATGTTGTTGTTTGAATTGTGCAAAATAAAAAAATTTAAAAAAGAGACAATGCTTGGTTGGACCACTTGGTGGAGAATGCTGTGATGGAGCTGTGAGTCATCCTGAGGTTTGCAGGCACTCTGTGCCATTGGAACCACCACAAACCTAACCTAAACCTAACCTGGGCAGAACAGAGGGGCATTAGAGGTTTTGGGTAAAGATTCAGTTTTCTTGGCTTCAACTGGTTATAAATTAAACTGATATATTTCTACTCGATCACAAGTTGATTCGTGAATTACAGCTGAGAATCGTACAACAGATTTTTATATTAACTTTCAAATATCAATATTGGTATCTTTAAAATCCATTAGGGTCTAGAATCGAATACTTCATATTATCATGTCAATATTTCTTTAAATTATTATCATTATTACAAACCTAAGATAAGCTATAATCAAACTGTTTAAAATGTGATGAGTTAGGTCTATGTCAGTGCCATACATATAAGTAGTCAAATGTGTTAAATGTTTAACATGTTGACCTTTCTACTTACACCATCATCATACAAATGGACGACAGTGACTATGTAATAGTGCCACACATCTCTTATCACTTCCATGCACACATCATGAAATCTTTCCATAGCCTTTAGGTTGCTGAAGACCTTTACTATGACACTACCCTCTGGCCAATTATTCCATTTACTTCAACACGACCTCAAAAGGTCAAACAGAATCACTAATTGTGTAACTTGACTTTTATCTTATAAAAGGTACACGGACCTTATTTGACTTTGGTTCTTGGTTTTTCCATTTTTGAATTCAGAACGAAAAACGGAAATACGACCGCCCATTTCCGTTTTCCCGTTCTTGGTTTGAAACGAAAAACCAGAATACCATGGTATTTCCGTATTTTGGTTTTTCCGAATTAACGGTAAAACAGATCACTAAAACGTACACGGTCCGGTCTAATCTATATCATGAATTAGGTTAACGTGACTTCAGACGGGGCCGCTCTGTAGGTCTGCCAACGCCGCTGGACATGCTGCTCGCTAATCTGTGGGTTCTGGGACCCATATTTGAGAGATTATGGCAATTCTTGCATATGTCAAAAAATCCACTCATATAAGGGAATAAGGCATCAATTAAGCCCTTTGGGGCTGTTTTTGGGGACCTTAACTTGCAGCTACGAAGTCCAGATTATAGGTAGGTAATGGTGATGAGGGTTTCCCAAGGAGAAAATGAGTCAAATCTCTACCCTGATTTAAAGTATAAAAAGTTAGAGAAAAGACTGGTGAAAACTGGCTTTCGGCCATTTGGGAAAATAAGTGCCATCTGGTTCGAATCATCTCTGTTGGGTGCATTTGAAAAAACTTGGAAATGGCTTGTTGTCCTAATATTCACATATGATGGACAAAAGAGGACCCTCTTTAAGGCTCAATTGGATTCAAGTCATTAGCATGCTGCTAACAGAAGTTAGCTTTCCCAAGGGTCTGCAGAGATCTTGCTTTAGATCCTGCATCATGTTATCACAGGGGAATGATTTATGCAAAATTCAGGCAGTTTCAACCTTTCTCTCAGATTTAATGGGCCGTTTCTCACTTTCCAAAAACAGGCCGAAAGATAAGGCAATATGCCTCAATTTTGACCTTTGGGGCTGTGTTTGGGGACCTTAGTGTCAGGATCCAGGATCCCTGTCTGACCTGACGCCTCCCATGGCCACACCCTTGAGTGTGCACAGCTGAGGACACTCCAGCTGATCACCTCCTGCTGCCTGACACACCAGACTCAGGGCCCGCTAATGAGGCTGCTGGCACTACATAAGCTCTGGCCCTGCAGTCTGGGGTTGTCAGGTCGTACCGTCTTTCACCCGCGTCAACCCCGTGGCGTCCTCTGCCCGCCTTGTGTGTACGGATTACACGCCGCCGCGCTGCCCTCCTTGTGTGACACGGACTACTCTCGCCGTCAAGCTGCCAGCCCTCCGGTGTCGAGCCACGGGCCTCACACCGTCGCTCTGCCACTCTGGTGTCGGACCACGGGCTCCACACCTTCACCCAATCGAAATAAAACCTGTTCATAGTAAACTTCTGTCTCCTGTGGTCTTGCGTTTGGGTCCTACCTGCGAACTCCCACATAACACTTAGCTTGCATCTACGGCCGCAAAATTTGGGGGAATTCATATTCACTAGCCCCTCTTTAAGGAGGAAAAGGATTCAAATCTCTACTTTGATTTAAAGAGTAAAAATTGAGAGAAAAGGCCATTTCGGATCATAAGTACCATTGGGTTAGAATCCTTGATGTTAGGTGAAATAAACAATCAATTTCCAACTGATATTCGCATCATTTAATCTGTGGGCAAAGGTGGAATGACTGTGAAAATGTCAGGGTCCTAGCCATTGTTTTCTATGGGTATTTAGGCTGAATTGGGTCAAATATCCTTAGTTCACTATGGGAAAAGTGTTTGGAATTTCCCATTCAAATGCAAGAATCACGGTATGGATTTTTGTTCATATTACGGTGTATTTCTGTTACCAGTACAATGTTTAGTACATTTAACAAACTGAATATTTTACGAACTATAAATGAAAAAAATACGGGGCTGGCTGTATTTCTTAAAAGTAATGAATGCAAAAATCACGGTATGGATTTGTGTTCATATTACGGTGTATTTCTTTTACCAGAACAATGTTTAGTACATTTAACTGTGACAAACTGCATATTTTACGAATGATAGATGGAAAAACTACGGGGCTGGCAGTTGAATGTATTGTGAATTTTACCTCAACTGGCAGTGCAATGGTCCGTACATTTAACAATAACACAATGTATTCTTTAAAAGTAATGAATGCAAAAATCACGGTCAGGATTTTTGTTCATATTACGGTGTATTTCCGTTACCAGTACAATGTTTAGTACATTTAACAATGACAAACTGCATATTCTACGAATAATAGATGCAAAAACTACGGGGCTGGCAGTTGAATGTATGATGCATTTTACCTCCATTAGCAGGGCAATGGTCCGTACATTTAACAGTAACAAAATGTATCTTTTAAAAGTAATGAATGCAAAAATCACGGTATGGATTTTTGTTCATATTACGGTGTATTTCCGTTACAGTACAATGTTTAGTACATTTAACAGTGAGATACCGACTATTTTACGAATAATAAATGCAAAAAATACGGGGCCGGCTGTTTAATGTATGATGCGTTTTACCTCCATTGGCAGTGCAATGGTCCGTACATTTAACAGTAACACAGTGTATTTCTTAAAAGTAATGAATGCAAAAATCACGGTATGGATCTTTTTTCATATTACGGTGCATTTTCGTTATCAGTACAATGTTTAGTACATTTAACAGTGACAAAATGTATTTTATACGAATAATAAATGCAAAACATACGAGGCTGCCTGTTAAATGTATAATGTGTTATTTCTCCGTTGGCAGCACAGTGGTCCGTACATTTAACAGTAACCAAATGTATGTTTTAAAAGAAATGAGTGCAAAATGTACGGTATGGATTATTTTTCATATTACGGTGTATTTCTGTTATCAGTACAATGCGTAGTACATTTAACAGTGACAAAATGTATTCTATACAATAAATACATGCACAAATTATTGTTTTAGCTGATATTTGTATTTACGGTGTTTCACTGTCCGATAAACTGAATATAACCGATTTACAATTTACGGTCTCTTACTGTTGTGATTTAACAGTTTATCACCGTAAAATTCACTGACTTTTCTTACAGTGTATATATATTAGAGATTAGTGTCACACTGAATGGGGGGGGGGAGCAGGAGAAAACCCTAAATGTGAGCCCCCCCACTCACTCAGTGTCACACTGAATGGGGGGGGGAGCAGGAGAAACCCCTAAATGTGAGCCCCCCCACTCACTCAGTGTCACACTGAATGGGGGGGGGGGGAGCAGGAGAAAACCCTAAATGTGAGCCCCCCCTCACCCCTACGATAGGCCAGTCTACATAATGGGTAGCCTAATTTGTAGGCACTTTTAGCACACGCACATACACGGTAGTGTGTTTTACAAAAAAGTGTGAGGCTGAGAATGCTTATAGTTGCAGATCAGTGCTGAGCTTTTTTCTCCTTGAGAGTCAGTTGCAATACATTTGCTTCATGTGCAATTTTATTGTGTTAGCAAATGAAAAAAACTGTAAGATGCTGATGTTAATGCCAGTAACATTAGTTATGAAGTGATACAAAGTGAGAGTACTGAGCACAGACTTATTTCCTCAGTTATGGACCCTGAGTAAAAGTGGTTTCATGAGAGATTTGACGAATTTCAAAAATCTGACTTAAACCAAATGATGTCTTTAATCAATGCTTTAGGGCAGATTTGACCCCATAACGCTGATACTTTTCTGCAAGTGTTATTATTAAACACATGGGTGTCAGGTTATAAGAAACTACATTAAAAGGGGAATTTAAGAAAATATGCAAAAATGGAGTAAAATACATTGAAATTCCTTAAAATCAAGCAACGCGTTGTTTAATAACATCCAAATAAGCAAACATAGAATACAACCGTTTGTTCTTTTTCAGTGAAAATTGAATTATTTGATTTTAATTACATATTGCTATTATACAAATATACATTGGAATATACAAAATCATAGGATATTTGAACAGTGTTATTAGATCCTACATCATTCATGGACATATTCTATATGAGATAACATCATTGCCTTGACCTCAAAAAACACTTTGAATTATATTATAAACATCATTAAAAGAAATCAACTGGAACATGTTTGTTAGCACAGTTTAATAAGTCAGTCAAACAAAAACTGTTGGTTGCAGTCCGTCAGTTGGAGTCCCAGCGTAGCTGGGCAGTGTGAGGCTCACAGAACTACATATATGAAGAGCGCCATGATGGCAGCACTGATCAGCCCAGAGATAGGAACCGTCACAAACCAAGCGATGAAGATGTTCCTGAACAGACGCCAGTCGACTGATTTCCTGGAGCGCAGCCATCCTACAGCCACCACAGATCCCACCTGCGTCAATGTAAAAAAGCATTGGGTTCATGAATATGCAATACTGTGTTAACACATGCTCAAATCAGAACCTACTTTTGATTATCATACTCTATTTAGGACGACGTTTGAGAGTTTTAAGTCTCGTTACCTTGCAGTGGGTTGTGCTGACAGGAAGACCAACATTGGATGCCACAACAACTGTGAGTGCTGATGCTAGCTCAATGCTGAATCCACTAAATTGGAAGAAAACATGTTAGTACGCTTATACTATCAAATATATTAGAATTGTAGTTGTTATAGGATATAAATGTGTCCAGGCATACCTGGAGGGTGTAATGGGTGTCAGGTCTTTGCCGAGGGTTTGCATCACTCTACGTCCCCATACCCAGAGTCCAGCGCAGATGCCCACTCCGCCGTAAAGAAGCAGCCAAATGGGGGTAGGTGCGCTGGACACCACAGAGCCGCTCTCATACACAAGCCAGAGGGCCACCAGTGGACCAATCGCATTGCTAGTGATAGAAATGGTTTATGTTACAACTCAGAAACAGCACATGCATAAATTCCTCAGGAGAAAACCCCCCTTGCCTACCTGACATCGTTCCCTCCGTGAGCAAAAGAGCCAAAGCACGCTGTGAGTATCTGCAGGAACTGGAAAAGCAAGGAGACGGCTGGTTGGTCGACCTCCAGCTCATCCTCTTCCAGAGCGATGTCCCTGCCAGCTTCCTGAGTCACGCTCTCTTCCTGAACTGCACTTCCATTGGTCACTGCTGAGCTGTAGCTGCTGTAACTGCCCACCCTCAGTCTTCCTTGCAGCTCACCATCCTGGTCCTTGTGTTTAGGATCTCCTTGAATGCCATAAATTGCCAACCCCTAAATGTGAGCCCCCCCACTCACTCAGTGTCACACTGAATGGGGGGGGGGGAGCAGGAGAAAACCCTAAATGTGAGCCCCCCCTCACTCAGTGTCACACTGAATGGGGGGGGGGAGCAGGAGAAACCCCTAAATGTGAGCCCCCCCACTCACTCAGTGTCACACTGAATGGGGGGGGGGAGCAGGAGAAATGCCACCGGTTAGTGCTCACTTGGCGGTTCCTCCTGAGTTTCTTTATCTCTTCTCTCTGTCTCTCTTCCTATTTGCTAATATTGATGTCTTCATCTTGCACAATTCAGTCTCTCTATCCAGCATCTTCTTAAAGGGCCATCTGGACGCCCTCTTTATTGATAAACAGATGTCCTCCAGGAGCCTGTTTTCTTCGTTCACCCTTCGTAATACTGTCAGCCGCCTCAGTCGTGACCTTCTCTTCCTCTTTCAACTCTCGTTGTTCCGTCTCATTCCTCTTTAGCTTTTCATCCACCTGTTTAAATTTCTCCCTCAATTCTCGTGTTTTGGCCTGCTGCTCTTTAAACCTCCTAAGGAGGGCTTTGTAGCGAGACTGCCAAGCTGCTGTTCCGGAGTCCGTGGTCGATTCTTTGTGTCTCCACCACTGGTCCATGTCAGCCTTCTCCAGAGTGTTGTATTTAGCAAGGAGGGCCTCATGTTCAGCTCTTTTGCTTCTCAGCTGATTTTTCAGCTGCTCAGACCCAAGACTCTCCAGATCCGCATAGCTTGTTCCGACTTCACCTTCGCAGGCGCTGCTGCAGAAACTCTCCCTTTCAATCAGGTTGCTGAATTGATTCATCAGACTGATGGTCTCGTTGTATTTTTGAGCGAGAGACATTTTAAGATCATGTAATTGGGTATGTCCTTGACGGTCCTGAGGCTTGTTGTCCTCTTTCAACTCTCGGAGTTCTGTCCCCTGGATCCGTTGTGTCTCAGACAGGTGGCATTTCGTCATTTCGAGCTCCTCAGAAAGACTTTCACTTGCTTTTCTTAGATCCAGGATCTCAGAGTCTCTCTGCTGGATCTGTTCCTCCATCTGGTTCACCTTCCTCTGGTGCTCAGCCTGAAGTCTGTCCAAGCCCTGTTGGTTCAGAGCGTTGGAGTTAGCAACCGCCAGAGCGTTGGAGTTAGCAACCGCCAGAGCGTTGCATTTAACAACCAACGACTTTATCAGAAACCTGATCTCTTCGCTAACTTGAGTGGGAGCCATTTCCCGGTTATATACTTCTTGAGGATGTCCATGAAGGTCCTGCAGATCCTCATCCTCATTTGTCTGTTCTATAAGGGACATGATACGAAAAAGACTGGTGTCTGTTTAAGACTGTAGACTGGTATGCAATGTTCCCTCTAAGCTGCGCGCTTGAGCAATCGCGCACTGCTCGCACATTCTCAGCGCACAAGAAAATCTATGCAGCGCATAAAATAAAATTCAACATAAACGTATTAATTAATATCTAATATTAGTCCTAATCTTATCTAATCAATTAAACCAATAATAATAATAATAATAATAATAATAATTTTGTTTTCTGTACTATTTTGCAACGTAACTCAGTGAGTGACAGGTGTCCAGCCAATGATACGATTCGGTTCACTTACGCTACGCAGCCAATCATAGCATTGACACTATTGCCCTGCCCATTCGCGCCGTGCAGGTTAGCTAGCTAACAACAGTGCGGAGGAGTTACGAGACGCAAATGCTAACCCCTTATCATGGCGAAACGAACGGGCAGCGACATAAAGTCAAAGCAAGAAGCAGACGAAGCCATCAACCTGGACAAAGTGTACAACCATTGGAGAAGTGAGAAGGACAGACGTGAAAAATAAGGTAAAATTTAAGTCAGATTTGTGCATATTCTAGTGACATTTATTAAGATTTTTTACTTATGGATATTAATCATTAAATTATGTTACTACTAGATAATTTATGGGTAGTAGAAATGATAATAAAAAACTGAGTAATTACATATTTTACAGACAGAGTTACAGGAATTTACACTGTATCACACAAGCTACAGCACACGTCATTGTGCAAAATGTGAATGTTTTAATGTGAACAAAATGTTATGTCTGAAAGGTGTATATGTATCATTTCTTCCAGAACAGGACCCTGACACAGGCCACAACAGGACCTCACACAGGCCAAAGCAAGACTCTTCCCATGGCCAAGCAGGACTCTCACATAAAACATACTACACATCTCATGAACAACAAGATTTTTGTCTTTTTCCTTTAAAGTTTGTCAAATCAGTTATATTAAAAGTAAACTAGTGAAAATTGCTGCTGTAATTTGATTCTTTTAATAAGCCATGTAACTTGCTATGATCCAAGGTTTTGAACAGGTGTGATACTGGTGTGTGGCCACAGCGTGCACATCTGATGTTGCTCACAGTGGTCCTCAGTGTGCTCAGGGAGCTTGTGTGTATGCCCAGACACATGAAAAATTAGAGGGAACATTGCTGGAGACCCACTGAAGAAATGCAAAGTCATGCAAAGTCTTTTCACCCACTGCTTTGAAGAGCAATGTTGTTATCACACAGCATGCTAAAGTTTCTAAAATAAGTAGTTGATTAGTTGATAGTCTTTTACCAATCCACCACTGGGACCATCTCATCATGCGGTTGGTTTCCCACAACGTGATCAATGAAGTTCAGTTTTCCACTTGGTCTGCACGGAAGCAAAAGCACACAAACATAAGCTGTTGTTCTGTCTTCACCGTCTTATGAACATTATAATGACTTATGTACACTCACAGTTTGGTTAGTGAAGGGTCCTTGAAGTCAGGGCGCTGGAAGCCTGGCAGAAACAACCCACTGTATCCGGCCCTCTCCACAAACGTGTGTGTGGTGTCGCCATACTGCGGCACACACAAGCAAGTCTACAATTCTGGCATTTTTTCTAAATCGACATAGAAAATAAATGTTCAATGTAAATTCATAGGATTCATGCTTAGAGACTTGTCTCACCGTTTGAAGCACGGCCAGCCTGACTTTACCATGCTTGTCCTCCAGGGTGCAGGGCTCCTTTACAATAACTGCACCTTGCTCTCTGGCTTTCTGTGAACAAGGACATTTGGTAAGTAAAAAATATTACTTTAATAGCATTCTTTCACAGCAATTAATTATCAACTCAAAAGTATATAGTGCTTTAGAAAACAGCTAAGAATGCACTTAAATGGAAAACCTGTTGTGTTCCCTGTACAAGGAAGTCACAGTCCTGCACTGTAAATGCAACATCCTTCACCCCATCCCCATGTTTGACTAAATGATCACCCATCTCTGAGAAAATATGAGAAAAATGAATGGACAAATAAAACAGTGACTGATCAAACCATTTCATAGTAAGTACAAGTTTGGTTTGCCAAAATATGAGTGATCTGTATTGTGGCAACTCCTTTATTTGCTCTCTCAAACAAATGTGTTTTATATTCTTAGAATTGTGACTTAAAAATTTGTTGATGAAAATGTTCATTTCAAACTTAAAAAATATACTTTTGTATTTATTAAGTATGTATTGTTGATAGTGACATGTGACATTTTGACAAACACAAATAACTACTTCAGCTATGAAAGGATACGTACCTTTGTTTCCACGATTGAGGGCAGATGAGAACACATAAATGATCTGTGAAATACAAAGTATCAAAACGTTCATTTGATTTGCAAAGTCACAATTTGAGTCCAATATAGCTATTTATTTAAAGCTAGTGTTACAATCCACATTACTCAAGAAAACTACAACATTTTGAGATCAGTTGTGTAATTAAACACATTTCTATTACGTATACTCACTAAAAGTCAAATACCTGCACAATACACTGTTTGTCATTTTTGTTTTGTTGCACTAAAATAAATCTTGCTGATTGTCTCATGTGTGCGCTGTACTTCCAGACACGATTCTTTACCTTTCCTTGTTTGACGACATGGGACACCACGTCACGACTGTCTGTCTCCAGATCCCGGTAAACCAGAGGCTCGAATCCCAGCTTGTTGCAGTAATATGATGCAGCCTGTTGAAGACAATGATTTATATTCAACAGAAAATCATGGCAATTTCTCTTAAATGTCACAGTTAACTGAAATTGGGCATGATAGCCACATATTGGCCTTAAACTCTTCCTTGCAATAATTTTGGAGAGATTGTTTTTGCTGTCTGCACTCAAGTTGCATCACATGTATGTCACCTGGGGTTTTACATGCTTTGTCCCCTCCACCCCTCAGGACAACCAATTCACTTTGTGTAGTCTACTCCTTCATTTGTGTGAAAGTTGGTCAGAATATATGTGCCCGAAAAACTGGACACAGAGCAGTTTAACTTACCTGTTTTGCATTTCCAACCCAGAAGGTTATGTGATCAAAGCAGAGGAACCCTCCCTGCTCATGCTAAGGACGAGAACAAATATTTAGCTTTAGTCATATGGAGTCAAAACATTCCCCTAACGGGAGAAAATCACATAGAAGGTTGAAGTAAAAACGCATGTTGAAAGGGAAAGACAATCGATAGAAAAATGAACACAAACTAAAGTTTTATCAGCCTACCGTTTCGCCTTTATCTGTGTATGTTGTCTATAATTAAAAAAAAACATCATGACGTCATTGTATTACAAAGAAAAGCAACAGCCATGCTGAAGTACATTGACAGATGTTATGACCGTGCAAACACATGGTCTCTTTATCACAGTTAATAACAAGATAAGAAGTCATCTGAAAATGACTCAACAGTGAAATGTAACTCACCATCTTGCTCCTGTTGACCTGACTGTCAGAATGAAATCAGCAGTGAATCTGTGAATTTAAAGAGAAGGAGGTTTCTAGATCCACACCCACCGGTGAGGAGGAGATATTTGAGGAGAGGGAGGAGGAGGAGGGATAGTATTAATTCTTCAGGCTTTTTTCCTGTTATACGATGACTACTTGGGAACAAATGTTGAAATACCACAGGTCTCATTATCACTCAATGCACTGCCACTCATTTTGTTTTGCATATTTAATATCGTCCCTTCATAATCCCTCCTAAATACAAAACAACTTTTTTCCCCCAGAAGGCAGCCATATGTGTTTAAATGGAGAGAGGAGGTTCGCTCATGCAGGACTCTCATTGGCCTGCTGTGGGTGAGCTGAGTGAACACAAATGCCCCCCTCTCATTGATCCTGCACGCATTCCAATCATTGTGATTATTTCAGTTAAAGACTTACAGAAAAGAAAGCAAAGCTATAATATTGATACTAAAATCCATTGGTAGGGATTGAACTCTGTTTTTGTGACATTATAGGTTGAATTCATGGATTCCAGCTGTTCCCAAAGTGCAGCTTATTTTGTGCACATTGTTGCACCGAAATACAACAGTGCAGTATCTGAAAAACTGTATGGAATCAGACTTTACTAATTTATTATACTATGTCCATTATGACATATGTGAACAAACGACAATATGAAGATAATAATAAGTTATGTTGAATTCCAATTTGATAAGTAGAACATATTTCTACAGAAAATACATCAAATACATGCACAACTACAACTTGCAGCTGCAGTATTACAGCCTGCCATATACAGTAACAGCACTTTCTTTGAGAAAAAAAGAAAAAGTGCAGGTGTAGTGTTACATCAAATTCATTTGTACACATTACATTTCAAATGCTTTTTTATTGATTTGTTAAAATCGTAATCATTCATCACACAACAAGACACTTTTTTTCTGATAGCTCAGTGTGCTTAAATCATACAACACAAATTTCAGATTTAAAAGAAGCTAAGCAGCGTTCACACTGCCAGCACCGGCCTCATGCCTTGGTTATTAATCACTCAGATTATTCTATCCTAATAATTCAACAACTACTCGGTTTACCTTTGTCATGTTTGGTATAATTTTGCTTCTCTTACAACCTTCCAAATCTGTCATCAGCTATGTTCCATTAATTCTAAAAATGTAAATCAAAATTGTATTTTCAAATATAAAAAAGAGAGAGTAATGGTGCAAAATCTCAGAAGTTAATGATATGCAATGACTTAACATATGAGTGACATTTATAACTTTAAAAGTAATCTTAAATTGCCCTTTTAATGTTGACGTTGTGCAATTCTGATCAACATTCATATTTGTTCAATACTTTCACTTTTTATTTATTCCAAGTGCCCATTTATCTTACAGTATCAGAGCTTTTATACTTTGTTGATATAGTTTGTCTGTGGATATTTTGTCTCTGTTGTGTTTTTGTTCAGTTGTAGTTGTAGGTACTTGTGAGGATGTCTGATATAATATTACATCATAATAACAGATAATCTTAATAATACCTCTCACAGCTTGCCACCGATACCCCCTTTGCATACAGACTCCTGTATTCTATCATTAAATGTGTCCTTATTGGAGTATACTAAAAGTTTTTACTTAGTTACAAAGTAGCCCCTCAGTATGTCGTGATTATGTATAAGTCAGCTTTCAGATTTGACCATTGACCTGTGTGGAAAAGGCAATAACTCCAAACACAAACTTCTTCCACAAAGTGTACTGAGTCTGAACATCTAGCAAATCAATATATAGTCTAAGAGACCTGTAAAGAAAACTGAATTGTAAAGTGTGGCCAGAAGCCTATTCTTGATACATATTTAGTCAAGTCCTCCATAGAGCACGTGTTGAGCAGCTTTACGAGAGTAATACATGTTTGTTAGTTGTGTGTTACAGCTCCACATTCCAGTAACAGCGCACTAATGAGAATTCTGAGCCCACCTCTCATTGCTCCCACTGCGACTATCCCTGAAGATCTTTGTTTTTCATGCTGTTACCAGGAGGTTCATTGTCATGGGATGCAACTACACACATGCAGACAGAGGAACACAGCGTTTATTGTTTATTAACTGGATCCCCATAAGCTGAGCGATAGCGGCCGCTAATATTCCTGGGGTCCACGGGAAGGACAAAATATAACACATACAAAACATGCAAAATATGATGTGAAACAAACAGTTCAAAACAGTACAATCAGAATAATATATTTCTTTAAATAATAGCAGCTGTTATTAAATAATAATAGCTGCTTTACATAGCTACATCTATTTAAATTGATAATGTGATATGGGAGCTGTATAAGTAGTTCTTCCAGCCTTTTAATGGTCTCATTTAATTGAAAACTTTTGATAGATTTAATGTTTCAGCTGGTTGAACTTGCATTGCCATTGTCTCACTGCAGTGTTTAAATATTATCTCATACATAATGCTGCATTACGCTAGACTGTAGGCTTAAATCCCGTGGTATTCAGTCTCTCTCAGGACAAACTAATCAGGTCCTTCCCACACCAGCACTACCCACATTGTTGTCGTAGCTCAGTCGAAGGGAACAGAACAGCTGTCGAGACAAGAAATAACAATGAGCGAACTATCATCAAAACTAAATCCGCAAATACTATTGAATGGTGAACAACAGAGGCACCAGCAGGAGGATGCTGCTGCAATAGAAGGGCAGATGTCCTCTGTCGGTCTGGAAGATGCATGTTTGGAAGACAGCGTTGCTGCAGAAAAGGAGACACAAGCAAAGGTGCAGTCTGTTTTCCAACAGGTACGTAACCAGATCAGATCACAAGTGGGTATGAAGGCCCCAAAAAGTAGCATGCTGGAGCTGGTGCAAAGAGTCAAAGACAGAGAAACGGAGATTGCACAGATGAACGGAGAACCTGAGGGCAATAATGTCAGCAGCAAGGAGAAGAAACCAGCCGGGATGCTGACTGATGAGAGCAAAGATGGGATGGATCTAAAGGAAGAGGAGCTATGTGCATTTTTTGAAAAAAAGCTTGAGGTGGATAAAAAGGCCTTAAAGGTTGAGTTTGAAGTGAAGATTTCTCAGGTGCGCAAAGAAATGCGGGCCTACACTGACCAGTCTCTGAAAGAGTTGGAGTGTAAGATGCAGAGCTGGCAATCCCACAATCTACAACATCGCAAAGAGCAGCAAGACAGCAAAGGTCCAAACAAGATACAGAAGACTTCAGCAGCTCCGTTTCTGGCATCCAGACGAGGAAGAGTCCTGACTCGGACCATGACCAGCATCATCCCTAAAACGTGTGCCCCAGTCATCATGGGCCCACGCGCCAAATCAGAGACACTGAGCTCCTCGAAGGGTGCAAGCTCTCGACTCCTGAGGGATCCAGTGCTCTCCCTACCAGTCAACAAGTCTTGGCAGAGCCGCAAGCCGCTGCTCCCAGCTTGCCCACCACTACATCAGCACAAAAAGTTGTCCGGCCGAAAGCTAAAACAGGAAATCGACTCAACTCGGGAGATAAAAACGGATTAATGATCGTTTAGGCAAATGTCCTGATAGCAAACAAAGCATTCAGGTCAAAATTGTCAAATGTTTGAATGGAACCTCTGTTATTGCTTGTTCATGACTAATGCTGTACCTGCTAAACTGCTGTCCAGTTTATGATTTGCCAGAGGCGCTGTTACTACTACAGCACTTTCAGCCTGATTACTAACTTTATGTGTACATTTTAAAAAAAGTTTGGAAGTAACAATTGTAATTGTAAAAATAATAATAAAGCATATTGTGAGAGTTTGAAAATAGATTCCTCATTCACTTTAATACAGTCAATGCATTGTTGTGCTTCAGCTGGTATTCCCCAGTCCTCAACAAAATATCTTAATTTATAACCCAGGCACTGTAAATAAAATTGAAATTACTCACAAAAGGACTGAAAGATATCGCTTTAATGTGTTAAACTTACTTAAAACTTAACGTTGGTCCCCTGAGTGTTGCAATAATCTCATTGGCATATATCTGACGAGCAACCAAGTGTAAAACAAAACCGTGATAATAATTTATTAAATTAAAAAAAGAAAACATTTTCTTCAGTACCCAGTGTGACGAGACTTTACCCTTGAGGACACATATTTTTGGTAATTGTACAATCTGACCAACAGATGGCAGCAGTTCATTTCTATGCGCTGTCAAGAATCCCATCCAGGTTAATGTCACCTTGCTTGCAGAGAGTGATGAAGCAGTTTTATAACTTCTTGTAGCTGCAGTGGAGCAACTTGAAACTGTTTCGTAATTAATGGGTTGTCATGTGGCGCGCTAATATAAAAAGTAGAAATGTGTGTAACACCCTGAATAACAATTGGAAAAGCTTGTGTCATTAAACAAGCTGTACAATATAAAAACTGTGATGGGACAGTGAGGAGTACTTGACCCATGAAGTCACTAATTTGAAGCGAGAGATCAGCTGGAAGGTGAGGTAACCTCTTCCCTTATTCAAGTCTGCGGTCTGCTGCTGCTCCCCAGTGGCCAAGCAGAAGAGGACTGCTGCTCTTCTGATAAGATGGAAAGATGCGTATCTATGCTGAAGAGATGAAGGGTGGCATCATGCAAAGGGTGCGAAACCATTTGACTCCATTTTGACTTTGATGTGACTTTTTCATGCATTCATTTGAATTATTTCTCATCATGATGCTGATTCTGCACGGTCAGGACAGACGAAATGTTTTTATCTGTCAATTTCTTTTCCTGCAGAAAATGTGCCATTTCTTGCTTCTGATGAGGGACAAAAAGGGTTAAAAACAGCAAGTACTCGCTCCCTGTTGATGAAGGTGTTACTTGTTCAAGAAAGGTGATCTGCACCCTGTCATTTACGTCTGATATTTACTCATGCAGACCTGAGCACCTGAGTGCTTCCAGCAGCTGAACTGGCACTGGGACCAGTCAGTGACAGGAGATGCATTTAGGCCTGAAGCAGGCACAGGAGCCGTGTGGCTCGAGGCAGGCCCTTCTCAATGGACGGGATAGAGAAGGATGTGAAGAGGATCTTTGTGTAGAAAGGATGATGGGCCCTGAGCGACCATATCCGGAGGGGACGAGAGCCCATCACATTCAGGTCTGGCCAAGCCACGCTGTCCACGGAAGCAGCATCTCTTGCCTAACGATATTCTCCAGCAGCAGGGCTCATTACTATGCACCATGCAGCTGGTTCTTGGCTTTCATAGATAGAAAGATATATAGATAGATAGATAGATAGATAGATAGATAGATAGATAGATAGATAGATAGATAGATAGATGGATAGATAGATAGACACACACATATCTGCTGCATATTATAAGTTTAACCCCAGTCTTTACATTGTATGTCCTCATATATTTTCTCAGCTGACTAAAGTCCTCAGCCCATCAGATCCAATCAGTGCTGTAACGGGTGGAGCGGACATGACCCTGAACAACAGTGAATAACAATGACAGGGAGGCGACTTTGGGGAGACCCATTTCAAAGCCCAGATTTCCTAATCACCTCTCGAAACGTGCCAACAGATAACAGAATTACCATGAAAACACTGATCTCATGTAAATACTGTATTTTTCTAGGCCGTTGTTCTCAAGGTCTGGACAATTATTGAGAGGCCACTTCCAGGTTAAACCAGACAGATTACCGAGACAAGCTGATTTCAATGATTCTTGAGCAGACGTGGTAGCAATTTACAGCCGTCATACGGGCGAGAAGTCAAGGAGGGAGACTGGAGTGTCGATGTATCGGATAGTCAAGTGGCCACTTTTGTGAGGCATGATTAGACATGTAATACCCCATTATTTGTGAGACCTATTGATAAGATTTGTGGTGATTTGGCTTTGTTTCCAAGTGCCGTGGAATGCCATTGATCACTATCAGCAAAGGCAAAGGGGTAGAAATGTTGCTGTGAATGCAGTAAAATAGGAGCTTTTACTTTTGTGAGACTTACTTTTACTCCACTCCATTCTGCACACACTCTCCACTCTTATTCATATGTTCATATTCAGATCATTTTGCCCAATGAAATGAGGTCTTTTATCTGTCCAACATACCAAAACCCCAAAAACAGGTGAAGGGAGATATGGCAGAAGGAAACTGCTAAACTTTCCAGGTTCCGGCTTCAGGTTGGACTGATTTGTTCTTGGTTGATCAGAGGCTCTGCTGTCTAGACTGGTGCTGGACTCAGACCACCACCGTCTCAGACATGTTATGTTATTAACAGTACAGTGTGAGCCTTAATCCTCTGTACAGTTTCCCATCACAAAGCTGTCAATCCGGAGCTTAAAGGACAGCCCCTCGTACAAAAATCCTATGTTCATTATCCTACAGAGAAAAGCTGGAATTGTTAAGAGAATTGGCATTCAAATGGTGTCTGTTTTTTGCTTCACTTTTTTTTTTTTTGTTAGCAAAGATTATCCTGCAAATAATAAATTGGGTATTTCAAGAGAAATAACTAAAACAGGACAAACGTTGGCAGAACATGTGTTAATGACGACCCCCATTGCTTATAGTCAAAAGCTGATTGAGAAAATATGTTGGACCTTCAAAGAAATAAGGAGGGAGGAGGAAACGAGGAACACATACACTACACCCATGCGAACATACTTAGAGATACTTACCCTAATGTGTGTGTGTGTGTGTGTGTGTGGGTGTGTGTTATGGTGTGGCAACAGTTGGACGAATGCTACAGAGAAAGTAGGGTTAGCGTTGACAGGTCATGGAATATGTCAGATCTCTTGTTCACATGTGCATATGAACACACACACACACACACACACACACACACACACACACACACACGCACACACTGCAGAGTACATTTGTTGCTGCTTGGGTGGGATTGAACAGCAGGGAGATCTGAGGAGAGGTGAGCAGTTGTGTTTTGGTTCAGATGTCCCATTTGGGTGCGGCAGCTCACACTGACGACAGCACTCAGAGCAGGCAACTGTGTGTGCTGCTTTAATGTGTTCAACTCAGGCTGGAGCTGCAGAGTGATGGTGCTACCAGTGACATTAGTCTGGTGATATTCTATATTTCATTTATTGTCAATAATCCAAAACCAGAAATAAATTGCCTGATTCCTCTGTGCCATTGTTGTCCAAAACTATTAAAACGCATTGATGAACCACACAGTTGCACCAGGTGAAATGTTCCTTTATTACCTTCCTTCATGGGCATTATAGTTTAGTTTTAGTCAGACCCACATACACTGTTCTGCTGCTGCAATTACTGACTAGAACAACAAACTGTGTATTAATACATCAATGAAAATAGTCCCCTTCAAATGCTTTGCTCCCTTTTAAGTAACATTTGCTAATAACTACAGTGCCCAGCTACTTTCAGCGGAAATTATTTCGTCAATTTTGAAAATAAAACTACATATTTCAGACCAGTTCTTGCAGATGTACACCTTCAGGACTGAGAGCCACATACTTGTAGGAAAGTTGGAAAATATTGAAAGACAGACGTTGGTTGGTTTTGGTCGATTTTAACTGTTGACATTAACAAAAATGTAGAATATCACTCGTCTTATTCTTTACAGTAAGATGAAAGGGATCACATTATCGGTTGATCTTTATATATGACAGAAACTCCATAAAATAAAAGACAGTAAAACAAAACGATAGCTCAAAAAAAGAGGATTACAACAGTGAATGCACCTCATTTATGTGATTAAATTACCCGCACAATGTGTTGTATTTGTGAATAGAAGTAACCAGTCAGAACCAGTACATTAATATGTGCATGTTTATGCTCTAGTCTCCTAATGAGGAAGAAATAACATTTAAGGTGCCAGTGGGTTACCATGGTTGAACGCCCTCTAAGAATACTTTGGGAACACTGTAAAGCCCTCACACCCCAACATCCATACACGCAAACAGGCCACACAGGCCACACACGAACACATTTATGTGCATACAGAGGCCTACACAACTGTTGTGTTTGTGCTGGCGGTGTCCCCTGTGCACCCCCGGTGCTTTGCTCAGCTGGTATTCTGGGTGAGTTATCCCAAAGTGGACTTGCTGGCTAACAGCGCCAGACAAGCTGTCAGCCCAGCTCATCTCAATGACAACAAGTCTGGCCAGTCCAGCATGCATGATTGACTCCACCCTGATTCCACTGTCTTATTGTCATACGTTTCAAATGACGAACCAGATGAAGGCTGCATGCTTTTGTCACGGTCCTTATAGTGATGCTTTAAAAGTCTGTATTATGGGCTCTCGCTTATAAATCCGTCCAAATGGCATCTGACTCATCTATAAGAACAACTATGTGTTTAAGCAATCCTGTTTCTGTCTGCGTGTGATGAACAGGCTGAGGCCCTCACATCCATCCCGTGATCCGCTTCAAGCTCCTCCGCTGTCAAATGGACAATAAGTAACATGTGATCGCTCACACACAAAGACGAAGTGAATCATGCGGCTTCACATTCTCGCCATTTCACATAACGTTGTTACTTTAGAGTGCGATGCGAGACATAGTTGTGTAGCTGCAGCTATATTCCTCACCTTGTTCACTATTTTTCCTCTTTTTCTGAGCAAAGGCCCCTCTGCTCAGTGTGTTGGACCATCTGCAGTCAGACGCCCTCCCCCCCCCCCCCCCCCCACCCCCGCCCTGCACCCCAACAAACCACTCTAACTGCAATCAATTGTCAGCGGGGACAAATATTGACTTGTTCGGTGTCCCGACTTCTGCCAGGATTAGAGTCCCACTTCCACCCCCGCTGTCGCCATCTCTGAACGGTGATTATGTCCAACAGAGCTCATTACTGTCAAATCAAAGGATCCCTCAGAAGAGTCACTCATTGGTAATGACCCTATTATTCAGTGAGCATGTGGGGTTCGGTTGACGTTACGTCCTGCGGATACTTTTTTTTTTTTTAATAGTTTCACATGAATTGTAAGTACTTAAAATGGATTTAACTTGAACTAAAAAGAGATTACTCAAAATATTTGGAAATACCTCCATCTGCTGGCAATAAACACTATTAAATTCAAAATCCTGTGATTGTGACCAACAGGACTGTGTCATCAAATAGTTGAAGTACCACAGCTGATGGAAGTCACAACTGAGTATTGAATACACACTCAGGATGACGGTCACTTTGCATAATCCGGTTACAGTCTGGATACTGGCCGTGAATCAACAGAGATTAGAGATCTATTAGTCTGAAGGTGTAAACCAAATGCAAAGCATTCATAACAAAGCTTCAACCCTCTGGAGATACTTCACACTGGAATAACAGGACGGTGTAATGAAACTGCTGTTAAACTGCAGGAGTTTAATTTCCAAAAGATACAACTTTTGTGCAAATATTTACATTTAGTATAGGAACTTTCTCCCCTTTTTCAAAAAACATTTTCAAAAGTGTTAACAAAAGTATGCATTTTGGTCTTCACTCACACACACACACACACACACACACACACACACACACACACACACACACACACACACACACACACACACACAGTCTCTCTCAAGAAATCTAGTAAATCTGGTTCATAGAACACATCTTTAATACAGTAGTTAGTTACAGTGATGTCGAAAAATAAAACATATACATCAAATTGGAACATTTATTGACAGAGTTCCTTTGTCCTCTTTTAGTGCTGTGACTACACTGCGATATCCCTCCACCCCACCCCGTTCCTGTTCCCCAACAACATTTGTCAACTGCCATCTGCCTGTCTGCCCCCGTCTCCTCTCGACAAACTATATAATTAAGCTGCAACACCTTCTCTCCTCTTACGCGCCCCCCCCCTTCTGTAGACTTCTACCTTCAAAAATAACAAGCTTTAAAGAGGACACTGCTTTATTTGATTTCCCTGCTCACATATCTTTCGAACAAGTGCTTCTAAAACAAAACAGCAATATATCTGAACAAGAAAAACAATGCTATGGTATGAAAATACTGTACAGCTTTACGTTTCATCCAGTGTAAACAGATTTCTGTGTAAATTGATTTACAATTCCCAACATCAGTGTGAGTTTCTAAAATCATAGTTTTGCCCTCTTTCCATGATAGGAAATGAGGACTTTTGCAGAGCAGGACAAAACAAAAAATACTTTTTTTTCTCTGAGAATTTGACGGACAAAAAAGCAGCTAAGGAGCTCAGCCAGCTGGCGCAGATCCACACAACAAACAGAGCATCCACATCTTTCGCTGTAGAATAAGAACAAATTATGGATTTCATGACTGTGAGCAGTGAAAGTTCATCATCTCAGTTTTTTTTTCACAAGTGTTCCAGTGGTTGGAGCTGGGACCGGCCTGCAGCCACGCTCCACCTTTCCTTTTATCCTCTACACCTTGGTGGCCAGTGACTGAATCTCTGACTTCTGAGTCTGGGCGCTGAGCGTGGAGGACATTGAGCTCATCTGGCCATGTATAGCCTTCTTCAGGTTGAGCAGGCACAGACACTGGGAACGAAAGCGCAGGTCGAAGAAGGCGTACAAGAACGGGTTGAGGCAGCTGTTGACGTAGGCCAGGCAGGTAGCGTAGGGGTGAGCCAGAAGCAGGAAGCGCAGGAAGCCGCAGGAGTTCGGGGCCAGGTTCAGGTAAGAGAGGGCATCCATGCTCTTTAGCACGTGGAAGGGAGTCCAGCAGAAGGCAAACACCACCACAAGTGTGGTGATGATCTTCAGCAGGCGCTTCTTCTTCTGGTCCTCCTTGCGCACGTTGTTGAAGTGGCGTGTGACGGTGCAGCCGATGAAGCAGTAGAAGATGGTCATGGCCAAGAACGGCAGGAGAAAACCCAAGGCGGAGGAGGACAGGCTGAGCCCAGTGATCCAGAGGTAATCGTGCTTCTGGTTCATGGTGACCAAGCTGAAGTCCATGGCGCATGTGGTCCGGTTGCTGTTTTGGTCGTTCATAGTGGTGCGGAAGAGCAGCGTGGGCACAGCCAGCAGGCCGGACAGGACCCAAATAGCCCCCAAGGACGCCAGCATGGTGCCCCTGGAGCGCAGCCTGCTGCTGGACAGAGAGTGCACGATGGCCAGGTAGCGGTCAAAGCTCAGGCAGGTGAGGCAGAAAACACTGGCGTACATGTTGACCAGAACAACGTAGCTGCTGATCTTGCACAGAGCCACACCGAATGGCCAGTGGTAGCCCAGCGCTGTGTACACGGCCCAGAGAGGCAGGGTTATAACAAAGGTGAGGTCAGCAATGGCCAGGTTCCCAATGTAGACATCTGCAGCCCGACGTTTCGATTTGGATCTCCAGACGGTGAAGATGACCACACCGTTACCTGACAGGCCCAGGATGAAGATGAGCATGTAGAGGACCGGGATGAGGGAGTAAGAGGGCTCCCACTCTGAGAAGTCACAGGCAGTCTCATTGTCGTCATAATAGTAGTCATAGTTATCAACATATTCCCCCGTGGTGGTCTCCATGCTGCAGTGGAAAAGATCTTTAAAAAAAAAAAAATCCTTTGTTCTCAGGAAAAAAAAGATTGAGTCCTGTACAGTTCCAAGTCTTCAGAAGTGAACCAAAGCAGAGAATCACAGGAGCTGTAGGTTCTGCTGAGTTGACTGCTGGTAGGAGTTGGAGGAGGGCAGATTGTGTGAGAGAGTGAGTGACTGTCTGCCTTTTTAAACTCGGCCCTCCACACCCCTGGTTCCCTCCCAGGACGACCCCCTCCTCCTCCCCCAGTAAAGCATCCCTCAGCCCCCCCCCCTCCTCTCCCTCACCTCCTCTGGCGGGGCCCAACCCTCTGCCCAAGAACGAGGAGCCCCGATGTGGCAGGTGAAACCCTCTGACCAATGTTTTTTTGACAATGCGAAATTAATAACCATCTATAAGGAATTTTCAAGAAAATGCAATTAACGTAACTTCAGTACGTTCAGTAACTTCCCACAATTAAGAATTTGTAAACTCGATCCCACCCTGATGTCTGATCGAAGTTGCAGCTGGTGAATAGGAGACATTCATCAATCAATCAACTGATAAGTCAATGCATTTTTGAAGTGTTTTACTTGTTTTACTTGTAAAAAAACCAAACATATATTAATTTAAAAAAGCCTACATCATTTTAAATTTAAAACGCGGGCACGTTGTAATACCAATGGAAATAATCTAACAATAATAATGGTGATCATGTCATCGAACAGTTGATTTAATCAGTATTTTCCCGTTGACAGAGTGAATAAATGACATCATGTAAACAAAGCGGACAGACGCAGACCTGTTGGCTGCTCTGTCTCGCTGTCGCTTGAGAAATCTTTTATCTCTGAATCGGCATGAAAACGCTCCAGCGCTGCATTAGTTTACCAGCGACTTCGTTGGTAAAGGTGGATGTTGCTCAGTGTGCGGAACAAGTCTGGACATTTCAACGTATCTCGTTTTACATCACAATCACAATTTAAACGGCTGTTAAAAATGCAAACTATCGGATGGGTCACATTTTCGTCTCCTTTTGTCGCCAAATTGACAATTAACGAAAGGTTACTGTCAGATAAAAAAATGTGTTGCAGACTTAATCTGAAATAATATCCCATACCAGTTTGATTAGTTGCCTTGAAATGTCAACGTAATTAGATCGGCAGTGAATTGCAAACAGTTTGAAGATAAGATTAAACGTCAGCGGGCAGCTCAAGGGATGTGTGAATTCAATTCTCAAGTCTGGGGGTTTATTTCCATGATAAAAGGACAAGCAAACGCACCGGTTTGAAACAAAAACACATTGACGCCATCACTGTGCTAACAATGTCTATTTCTAAATGCTTTTCATTGAGCGTGTTGGTTGACGCATGCTCTTTGAACTGCTGATTGCATCGCGCTAGGAGTAAATGCAGTGTAACTCATAAGGAACATTATATTTTGTATATTATATAAATAAGTAACTGTCCAAAAATAAAACAAACCACTACAAGAAATGGGAAAAGTTGAGAAAAGGATTAACACCCAGCCGAAATATAGAAATCTGCATTATAGGAATTCATCAGCTCACAAAATAATGCTATTTGTTGACCGGCACCAATCTGAGCAAACACAAATTAATTAAATTCAGTGAAACAAAGAGTGGACAAGTCTGGGCAGTGCTGAGCATTATTTACAGCAGCTTTGTTTTGGATAAACTTTGATAATAATTGTAAGTCGCTTTGGATAAAAGCATCTGCTAAATGACTGTAATGTAATGTAATGTAATAATCTGTCCAAAACTGGGCCTCCTAGTGGTGATGACAGAGAGTTACTACTACATAAATCCTCACTGTGGATTATTTTACTGTAAATGCTTTCAGGAAGTTCTCTCTGGATCACATTTATCAGCTTGACCGGTTATTGTGCTGCACTCAGAGCCAGTTTAGGGGAATCTAAGATAGCATGGAGACTTTATCTTTCTTTCAACAACGAGGAGACGTTGCCGCCCAGTTTCTTCTCTGGAGAGTCAACTGCTGCACGACATCTGTTTACATGATTTTGTATTTGTCTGGCAAAAAATTCAAAGTTCAAATAAAAAAAGTGAAAGCAGTGATCCTCCTCAGATTGGCTTCGGTAAAAGAAAAATGCACCATGCTTATTCCGCTTGTAGGTGATCCTTGATCTTAGAAAACCACACACAAAGACACACACAAACAAACACACACCAGGTGGATCCCACCTCTACCTCATTCCCCGGGGAGAGGATTGGCCGCCTGCTGCTTGCAGACCCGGTATCCCTTAGACAAATAAATTAGCAAATTTAAAAAATAAAGGTGAGTAGATAAGAAACAGATGGTCAGATTAGACCGCCATCTTGATATCTTCAGAGGACCTCCTCACTTGTTAATCAGAGCCTTTATATGCCAAGATAAAGCCCTGCTGCTGATCCTAAAGTCAGTTTTACTGGGGGTTGGGAGGATGATCATCAGCTATGATGCAATTTATTCAATGTCAGTTTTGACCAGAAGTCACGGCATGCTTTTATTTTGTGTCATATTTTCTTTACACCCCATATATCACCATTGCTACCTTGTCACCTATCGCTGCATTGTGTCACAGGGTTTTCACTGTAGGTCTGGACCACAGATGTGTCCCTGCCACAGCTGTGAATGCTTTTGATCTGCTGTAATTGCCCTGTTGCTGTGATATGACTGCTTCTATCTCACTCTGACCATCAGCTGTATTTTGAGTTGAGGGATACCATGGATACTTATGCAGCCCTACGATGGAAAGTCACTGTTATTATATGATTTGTAGCAGCTGATATTTTTAAAGAGAGGGAGGTTTGTGATACTCATCTTTACTGAGTTCACTGGAGTCGATGAAAGGCGACTTGGGGGACGTTTTCAATGGACTCATGTCAGCTCCAGTCTAGTCAGAGGTGGAGATAAGTGATTGAAGGTGTAATCTGGGACCTGAGGTTTGTTTGAAGTGTAAAAATTGATGGCGGCACACAGATCCTCCTCTCGCCTCCTTGATTTGTGGCCGATACAGCAGACCCCAGGCCTCACAAATCATGCTGAGGCACCAAGGGACCAAGTCCAAAGGGTGTCTAGGGTCACAGTGTGGTATCATTTAAAGAGACAAGGTTGGTCCCTAAGCGCGCACCGTCCCTGCTGAAAACACTTTATGCGGAATAGAGATATCAATAACTCATAATGGACACCGATTTGTGTTTCCATCCAATCTTAAAACTAACTGTGAGCCACAGCCGCAGACCTTTCACGTCAGCCCGCTAAGTGCCGACTTTGCTGTGTCAGACGACATCGCACTCCTGTGCCGTGGAGCCAGTGCCACACCCTCAGATGTGCGAGGGCACTGCTCCAGCTGAGGGGTTTACTAATTGGCAGAGCAGCTTGTCAAACTGAAGTTTGTCTGAGGATCACTGGCTGTTGTGTCTGCTATTCCTGCTTGACAATTTGCTTCTTCGTGTCTGCATTTCCAATGCAAAAAGAAATCAAATCTCACAAGAAAGCACAAGGATAATATACATCCTCATAGTGTGAAATGGAAAGTTCTGTAAATAACTTCCAGAAGGCATTGTGCTGTGCTGCATGTGCCTAATTAAACCCTTAAGCTCGAGGTCACAAGCAGCTATCTTTCTCCCGCATCTGCCGCCTCTTGACTTCAGCATTGAACTGAATAGAGACCTCCACCCGGTCATGAGAAACGTTTGAGCTGATAAAGCTGCTTCATTGTTTCATTTTTGTCGCTCTAAGCACTAATGACCAATGCACCTGCAGTTAGAGGGCTTTTTAAAATGCCATCATGCATCTCAGATTACAATGAAACAGATGCTTTCAACATTAATAACTTAACTCTGAAGATATTCAAAACGGTGATCTAATCTACAAATTTACAACAAAAACTTATTATTTTTACTATTAAATTATTACAGTATTTCTGTCCATATAGTCAAATGCACCTTTATGACTTATATGGTGCACTAAAACTCAAAGAATATTGACTAAAACAAAATAAAATAAAAATGTATTTTAAAAAAAAACCTCTGCTGCTGCAGTCGAGTTGCATTGTGGGTAATGTAGGTGCCAGGTTGTGACAAGAAAGAAGAATGTGTGGATTCTGGATGTTCGGTTCTGCTGCATTGATTTTGCTACTCGACTCACAATGACACTCCATCGTGAGTCCGACAATGCTAAACCAGTGGAGTACTTTCATGCACTAGCTTCTCGCTGTTGTTGAGCTTGTTGCTTCCCATATAGCTGAGGCTGCAGTATGAAGAAGTAAATCCATCCAGATGTATGCATTTTTAACACTTATTTTGGTGTAAGTAAACTGGACATGTGCGTGCATCAAAGCAATGTTTTCCTTGGATGGAGACTTTATCTGCAGCAGAAGTCGTGCTGTCTGTGTCTGGGAGATAGTTGGCTTCGACATCCATATCAAAACCCAAACATGGCCCAGCCAGAGCAAAACTACAGCAGTGTTTGCAAGCTGATTACTGTTGTTGCCACAAGAGACAAAAGTCTGACTGTTTATTTATGACTTATCTACTTTCCTTATTGCACGTCTGCCAAGAAATTAAAACAAAACACACACACACTCAAACACACACACACACACTAGGACAGGATTATTTTGACATCCAATGCAGCCTCAATTAGTTAAAATTTGGCCTTTTTTTTCCACCTGATGAAAATGCTTTTAACACTTCATGAATGCATCAAATTTAAGCAGCTAATCACGATGTCAAATGTTAGCCAACAACAACTGATTGACCCAAATCAAGGCAGCTGCCCAGCGGTGCTCTCTCGTCCATCCTTGTTGTCTCCAGTTGCTTGGTCAGGAACAAGAGGGTCACAAGGTGTTTCCCCTCTCCTTTCTCAGGACTCTGGACCACCCCCGGACCCATCCTCTCCCCACTACACTGTGTGTGAGTGTTTGTGTGTGTGTGTGTGTGTCACTGGACAAAAGCGTCCAGCACCACAGGATGTGCTATAATAGGACCGTTTGTCCTCTCCAACTGAGATGCTTCGGTCAGATTATTTTCTAGCTGCTTACGGTAAACTGTAGTTATTCTCTAATTGTTTTTATCAGTTCAGTTCTTCTTTTTAAGTGTGTAGGCGAAACACTTAAGATTTATGTTTCACCTGCACTCACGGGGGAAGATAAGGAAGGAAATCCCGTAGAAACCGTAGGAACAATAACACAGGAGAAAATAAAGAAGCGGGAGATGAGTCTAATGAAAGAGAGGATGTGAGGTAAGAAATAAAGGGACAAAAGACAGGGCTGATGAGAGGGTAGTGGCTGGCAGGCAGGCCAGTTCTTTCTGTGTAGTAGAGTTAATGACAGGGATTAAGGAGCCGGGGGGACTGCTGGGATCTGCAGGCTCTGCTAGACTCCAGCCCGGCCCTCCCATCATCCCAGGAGATCTGCAGGAATCCGACTCCATTTGGCCCAAAATCTCCTGACAAAACAAAAACCCTGTGGCTCAATTAGGAGGAAATAAGTCTATCCTTCCACAGTTACATCTTACTGGAGCGTTAACATGATATTCAAAATCAATTATCTGGTCTGCTTTTAAGATAACCTGGCTGATCCTTTAAAGCTGGATGCTTATTCTTAATTGTTCAGGCAGTAGATGTATTCTGAGAGGAAATGTCTGGATGATTTTGGCCTGTTTCCCTTTAAACTACAGACACAGAAACCTAAATCCTATCCTGTTATGAGAAGTCCCAAACAGCAGCTCATGTGAAAACCAGGTGCGTTGCAGACTTTTCATTTAAAGTCTCACGAAGTCTGAGCGGAACTTTTATCTGTTATATGATCATTTCCTTCAGGACAGGAATGAAAGAGCTGCCACAGACCTGACTGGCACTGAGAAAGGCCAGGACGGAGCCCCTGACAGAAATGCTGGGTGAGCAAAACCATAAACTAAAATCTCAGACAATCAGTGGGCTTTAATTGTTAACTTTTAATCCAAATTTACTCGTTATATGATTTAAAGGACTACAAATGTGCTCTATGCAGCAGCGCACAAAAAGCACAAACAGGTTCATGGCAGTTAAATGGCCAACCAAACACTGGAGCCCTTTAGAAAAACTGCTAAAATAAGAAACAAGTTGGTTCACACAGTATGAGCATGTCGGGAATATCTAGACTATTAATATCTTAAAAGATTTACACACAAAATGACGTCCACAGACAAGCCCTGTGTTACATTTTTGTTCTTATTTCAGGACCACGTATGACAATGTTTTTCCATGAGTTTTAAAAAGCCCTTTTCAAATGTGAGCAGCTGCGTTTATTTACAATGTAGTTATCGTTCGGTTTCAGTGTGTAAATATCCTTTAACAGGATATTTAGCAGGTTGAATGGTCATCACAGGTACAACACAACACAGTGTATGCTCTACTGTTACACTTTTATGGGAGCTGTTAACCTTCCCATCAAACTTAACCTCTATAGGGAGCGGTCCTCAGCATTCTTGCCACTGGTGAAACTGCAAAGCATCTAAGAATGGCGACAGTGTGTCGGAGGCAGCACTGTTTTACCCATCTGTCAGCTGTTTGACAGACAGCAACAAACTGTAAATCAGTGAGGCTGTCTGTCCTTCTGTTCAGAGCAAACAAACCACAGGGTGTGTGTGCATCGTGGGCCTCCTTCATACGTGTCTACTCGACACCAAGTGGGGGAAATGGGGTCAATTCCTGTTGTATGTGCTGTGCATTTACAGACTGCTACTTTCCTAGGCAACTGTACTGCATCTAGGCTTATCATGAATCAATTTTGATACGGGATATAGAGTCTCAGCATAATTTGGAACCCAGCTTCTGCAGAAATGAGTCATTCCTAAAAATGACATAATTTGTCTCTTTGTTTGCGGTTGTGGTGCCTTCAAAATGGCTTATTTTCTTTTCTCATCTCGTGATCGGGCATTTTTAGATCGATCATAGGCTAAGTATTTTACTTTTTCTTTCCACAGTTGCAGTTTGTTTTTGCTTACTTTATGTCCCTGCTCACAAAGGGATTTTAGTAGTACAAGAGTATCTTTGCATAACTCTTGAGTTTTTGAATATCAAAATATCGTCTACATAAAGTAGAATTTGACTTCCTTGTGGTGGTTCAAATTTAGCTAGATTAGCTGCCATTACTTGAGAAAATATGGTTGGACTTTCACAATATCCTTGAGGAATCCGAGTGTAAGTGAACTTTTTCCCACCGAATTGAAACGCAAACCAAAACTGACAGTCTTTATGCACTGGCAGAGAGAAAAATGCGTTTGCTAAGTCTATCACGGAAAAGTATTAACACTTCGGATTAATTTCATTTAAAAGATGTGGATCTGGCACTAATGGTTTTTGTATTAGTATTCGGTGACTTTAAACTTTGTTTTCATCCAACAGAAAAAATGTAAACAAATTTTTCAGAGTCTCCTCTTTTGTTCAATGAGGAGACTCTCAAGTTTCTCAAATTAATACAAAACGCCACCAAGAGTTTATCTTGAAGCGCACATCTCCTTATATTCACATAACTGTTGTGGATGGAAACCTGCATTAAATTGCATTTTATTTTGCAGATATTCTTGAAAGCAACTAAATTCGGATAATCTTGGTAAATGCAGACAAATGTAATGTGCCATTACCTTGTCATTAACACTAGTTGCTGTTCAGTAATAGCGATATAGTCTCAAACTGAAAATTGTTTCTCGGAAGGCCAAGTACATATATATAATTTAAAATGAAGAAGGACAATCGTACCATCATAAAACCAATTGTACGACTTGAAACTGCATTTGTGCCTGAGTAGATCCCACCACTCCACACTGTGCCTTAGCAGGGACTGGTCTTTTTTTAGGCTGTCTGCTCTCAACTGGTCTGCAGCTAGAAGCGACGGCTCCTTTAAAAACTAACAACCGCTTTAAGGAGTCAAACAATAAAATCAACTTTAACACTCTGTCGACAACTTTGCTGTGCAATCACAAGGAGGGGAGGGGAGGGGGCTCAGAGTGGGAGTAAAAACATCCTCCAACTTGCCCTAATTCTTTCAGCATCTGTTTTGCTGTTGCTATCACCCAGACAGGCTGAAAACACGACTGAAAACACACATTCAAAGTTTCCACTCCGTCCATTTCCTTTAATCAAGCTGCCCTCAAAGCGATTGATTGCCAGACCAGACCTTGGTCTCGTCTTGCCCGTCTCTCCATCTCTGCTTACTGTACAACTCGTGTTAAACTCTACAAGGCTTTCCCCACAATAATACGTTTCTTTTCCCTTCAGGAGCAGCTGATCTTTACATTAACTCATTACAACTGATGATTATTATCACAGTATGTGACTGAGGGAAGAAAGGTAGGATTGGGCCATTAGGCGTAGTTTGTATTTGAGGAAGAGTCCGTGGCCAAAGCGTGCTAATGAAACGAGACCAACTGGCTGTGGAACGTGGCCTTCCCATTATACATGTACTTCAGGTTTCTAAAAGAGGAAGCGGGACCCTGTTAAAACACAAAAGGTCCAGATGTGAGGCCCCTTGAAACACATCCCACTGTCTGCCCTGTGTTGAATGCTGACAAATTGGCCTTTAACGATCCCAAAACAGGCCTAAAGTCAACGTCAAAGACATGTGCCACTCTTCTGAGCCCAGTGTGGGAAGGCTAAGTGCCTCCAAAAAGAAGCCGGGACTCTAAGAAAATATTTGGACAAAGCCCTGGACTATTTAAGCTTTCAAAATGGGTTGATCCCAATACTCGAAACTCAACACATGTTGTTGCACTTCATCTGGCTCCAAGGATTTAGGGGTTTGAAACACAGCTGAGGGATTTAGGACCTCTTGCATTTAAATGAATGAAAAAGACACTTCTAACTTTAAGAATACTTTTTCAACTCTAAAACTATCCATGCTCATAATACAGCATGCAGCCTGATCCTTTGAGCTACCAGGTTGTTCTATGAGCTGGGTGTCAGGGTGGCCATGATGCCAGCATATGCGATGGCTTATGAAGCCAAAGGTTTGCACCCTACACTTTGATTTAGCTGAAACAAACAGCTGCAGACCACATCCCTCCTGCCCTAACAGTGTCTCCTCTTTAATCTACTGCTAACCACCACAAAAAACACTGCACAGCATTGAGTTAAACATCACTCAAATGTGACAACCTTCCCTATATTGAGTAGTAGTCCATATACAGTATCAAGATGTGATACTGAGCATTAATAAGAAGTGTATAGTACAGTGTAAGGAATAGCTGTGGCCAATGCTGACCTAGATATGAAATATGCTTTGATCTCATGCCTCCTTACAAGTCTTTGCAGTTACTTTGTCATATGCATGGCTTCCATATGGCAGTAATATTGTGGAGCAATCTGGAAGAACCATCTTGATACACAATCTCTTCTTTCCAACTGAGACAGCCAGGTACATTCACAAAACAGCAGAGCAACATAGGCTGAGTTTCAACAATGTTTTTTCTGCAACTAATTGCATATATTACCGTGCCTCAATGTGGTTAACACTTGAAGAGTCTAGAACCACGTTAGCAACTCTGACTCTTCCAAATCTGGTATCCTGACGAGACTTTGCACGTCATGCAGCAGTTGGGTTGACTGTGGAGGTGTGACAGTTAGCATCCGAAACGTCTCGCTTAAGTTCTATGAATTCTTTGGGGAATGTTATTTTTCAAACGTGTGCACCATTATGCTAAAAACCAGGACCCTCCCTCTTGTGTTTATCCAATGTCTTCCTTTATTTGCAACAAGTGTGTGACAATGGCCTACCACAACAATCACACCTTTCCATTTCTGATGTCACAATAGGCACATCAGAGCCGTGATTTGAGAGTGTTTACATTGCCCTGCAGACCCCAAGTTTTTGCTCTCAGAGTGAGAATTCCCTGAGAGAGGAATACTTAAACAGGAAAAACATACCCATCATACTGCACTGACACTATACATACGATTGATGCTATGGCTGTAGGGTTCAACGGCTCAGCCCTTCCTGCCTTTGTTGGTCTTTGTTTAGGGTGGTACGCCTTTATCAACGAGGGTTGGCCTTGTGGGTGACCCTTGCTCTGCGGGTTAGTCCCGAAAGATTACGCTTTCTGTTGCACTTTAGTAAAAGTTTAAGGTATTTCATTTGTAAATGGAGCCGAACCTGGAGGAACTTATGTACCTGTATTCATGAGTATCATGGACACTGAGTGTTTTTTAAACAGATTGGTGAGGTGGGTACAGCCCTGAGGGCCTGTAGGATTAGGACTGAGAGGGCAAGCCCAAACCTGCCCTCCTACCTTTCCTTCACTGACTTTACAACACATACACGCAAAACTGTGATGGAAATAAAGGTGATGTGTGACTGAACAAACCACCTAATTACAAAATTCAGTTATGAAGTGAAATGGAAACGTTTTAATTGCGGTCACACGGAAACCACCATGATTAAAGGGAGGGAGTTTCTCCCCCTCACACCTGTGCAAGTGTGACTGTATGGGTCCATGCATAGGGCAGAAGGCTGCTTGACAGCAAGATCAAGGTCAGAGAGTTTGAGAAGGAGGACGAGAGAGGAGGACACCCAGGCTCTTTTCAGGGATAATCTCTGCTACCACAATACAGAGCGACAGGCTTTCACGGGCCCAAAAGGCAAACAGCTCTCAGCATTCCAACATGGCAGACTGATCGGCCTATTCATACGTAAAGCGAATGGCGAGTCACCGCCTTGCTCCCCCTGACATGCGCGGGGGGGGGGGGGATTTGTCATGCAGGAGAGAAGTCTCACCTGTTAGATGTAGAAAAGCCCTTTGGCCAGGACACAAAGCAAATAAAGAAATCCAACAGGTCAGGTGCGTTTTGTAGACAATCATGAAGAGGAGGGGCTAAGCGGAAAAGACAGACTTAACCCTTACTTAAAGTTCGATACGTATTGCTCCGGTTATAATTTTGTGACAAGAGCAAGTCAACATGAATTGAGGCAGGAAACGTCTTGCTTTGATATTCATGCACTACTGTATGTATAAATAGAGAAACACACTCAGCCTCTCAGTGATCCTTATCTTGGCTTCAACATCCTCCCTGCATAACGCATAAGCACCTCCTGCTTTGATTCAAATGGCATTGATGATGGACCTGTTAGGTGCATTACCTCTATCAAATTGAATTGAAAAGTTAGAGATTGTGGATAGGCTAATACAAGTATTTGCTTTCTTGCAGAGAGTTGAAGCTACAGCCAGCAGGTGGTTGGCTTAGCTTAGCATAAAGTATGGAAACAGGGGAAACAGCTATCTAGCTCTGTCCAGCGGTAACAAAATGAACCCTCTACCCCTCTAAAACTCACGAATTGACACGTTATTGCCAGGCTGACGTTAGCCATTTACCCCGGTTTCCAGTATTTGTGCTAAGCTAATCTTCATGATTATTTGTACAGACATTACGCGGATGGTATCAATCTTCTCATCTAATTCTTGGCAAAAAAACAAATAAGCTGTACCAAAATGTTGAACTATTGCTTGAAGAGCTTTTTTTCTGTAATTCTACACAGAATGCAGTGGGAAATCAACAGTTCACTCACTCTCAAAATAAGTTTTTGGCAATTGTTTCCAAGTTAATCAAGCTCTGTGCTGCTGCATTGTTCAATGGTGCTATTGGGCAGCCTGTAACTAATATTCTGGTCAGTAAACAGTGGACAGTCTGCTGATTTTACTTAAAGAAAATCAGGGAGAATCCAATTGTTTTTCGGCTCCCTCCCCCTCTCCCTCAGTGGCTTTCAGCAGGTCTCTGGAGAAGTGTTGGTTTCCGTCAACGTGCTGGGGAGATGTTTCCTGTGGCAGGTCTGTCTGCTGCTGATTAGAGCCCATCCATCAGTCAGACCTCCTTGGAGCAGAGAGGAGGGCACTGGTCAAAGCTGTCTCCTAGACCAGACCAGCCTCCCATAAACAAGACAAAAGTTTACAATAGGTCCACATCTTGCCTCTCCACCCTGGACAGCACGGCCAGATACACCCATCAATTGGCACTCACTCATTCAAATTTGGAAGTGCACACAATAAACAATGTTGGAACTCAGCCGAGATATAATTTGACAGCTCTCCAAATGACACTTATCTCAATTTTCAACAATCTAATGGGTCAGCTTCGATCAAATAATCTAATTATACACTGAAAGTCACCCATGCACGTGTGTTTCTTTCTTATTTGCAGACGTGATCCTTCATCAGCTCCTGTCTGCAGGCGCTGATTGCTCTGTGCAGCAGTGTGCTTGGTTTCTTCCTCTGTAGACCTCTGTACCCCCCTTGGGTAAAGCACCCACAATAGCAGGATGACTCAAGTCTAAAAACAGGCTGCCGCGCATGACCCCTGCTGTGTTGAGGCCTGTTTCTCCCCCATCCCCGTCACTTTCTTTGGCCTCCAGTGTAAAGTGTAAACAGGAGATCAGGCAGAGGAAACCACACAGGGTCTGGAGATTGCACTTTCTTGTGGTCAGCTGGTCAATTGGAAGGCAGCTCTGTAAACTCCTGAGTCATAGAACCTGTGTTATAGCTCATCTATTGTGTTGGACATTGTTTGTGGATTGATGTCAAAAAACATCCTGACCTTGCATGTGAATGAAACTTTGCTCCTGTGTTGGCACTCTGGAAGTGCATCAGGGAGAAACCCTGATGGGGAACAGTTCAAGGCATGGGGACACAAACAGGGAAGATTTAATTTAACAAGTGAGCACCAGAGCTCGGGTCGGCTGGTCAGGCTATCAGTGCTGCTGTCTCAGGACTGGAGGAACTTCCCTCCCAAAAAGAAGACCCAGAGGTCATAAATTGTGCTTGCGTACATAAGAAAGACCAATGTTTTCCTTTTTATGCTTATTCTTTCAACACTATCTAAATCAGCAAATATTACTGTTTATAATACAGACATGCTGTAGGTTACTCACAAATTCCTTTGTATTACAACTCCAACGACATAATTGACCACGTCATGCAAAAGAATTTAGTCAAATTTATGCCACACTTTGACTTAAGGCTTTGCTTTTTAGGGCCCCTTCCAGGCATGCGCTTGTGCGGATGTAACATTCCTCAGAGAGCAGTAAGTGACCGAACACCACTGACCGTACTCACCTCAACCTGTCAGGCTATTGAACCTGAGGCTGACGTAGACAATGCCCAGGTCAACAGGTCTGCACTGCAATCACTACAGGCAACAGATTCCATTACTCAGGTTTGACCTCTGACCTTTGAGGGAGTGACAAAACAAGATAAATTAAAATGATGGGGACAGCGCCAAAGTCAAAGGACAAATTAGAGAGTGGAAGATATTCAATCAAAACAAACAAACTATAAACAAGCAATACAGCCATGCCAACAGCTCTGTGAGGTTCTACTTTCAGGCCTCTAAAGACTAGCATCAGCATGCTAACACGCACAAAATGACAAAACTGACTGGCTGGTTTAGCAGGTATTGTGTTGACAATGTTCACCATCGTAGTTTAGCATGTTAGCATGTTTAGCAGTCAACACAAAGTAAAGCTGAGGCTGATGGGAATGTCTTGATAGAAAGATATTGAGATTTTTCACAGGACAAGTGAAAACTTTGACTTGCTGGTTGTGCTACAGAAAAAGCAAGGTGATCACTTAAGTCATTAGGATTCTGCCTCTGGGGACCATACATGTCTGTACAAAATGTTATGGCAATCCACCAAATAGTTATTAAGATATTGCAGTCTGGACTAAAGTGGTGGGTTTACCAACCGACATTGCCAGAGAAACCTCAGTAAAAGGTCCTCTGAGGATGGCAGGATACATTTTCTCAGGCTCCAGCCTTGGGTTAATTGCCTTCTGCATGTTAAGAGCTAAAACCTCATCATCCTCTTTTACCTTCTGGCAGGAATACAGGCGGAGTATGGGTCAAACGTGTGACCCAGTATGTTGGAGGAACTTGGACTTCTTGGAGTTATTGAGCTGCAGAGGAGGGACAGAGGCCACCACGGGCTTCAGAGGAAACATGTTGCTGTTCTGGCAGAGGAAAAAGGGAAAGAGGAACTCCAAGCTGGCAGGCAGGCTTGGAAAGATTTATAGTCTTCGTAAAATAAATTTTGCAGGAAGGATTACAGCATTGCATTGTAAGTACAGTAGAGGAGGAGCAGGCAGCACTTGGTCCAGGCAGGGACGCTTCAGTTAATAGCTTGGCCACCGCTGCTGTTATTGTTCCGGAGACGCTACGCCAGGCAGACTCCTCTTTAGATCAGATGCAGCAAGTCTCAAAGGCAGACACTGAGATTTCCTTTCTGCCATCCAGCTGCTGTCTGTCATGACTGAGAGCCTCTGAAATTACAGACAGCTGCCCCAGCAGATCAACTCATTCGCACTACAGCCATCTGTACAATTGGATATGAAGCATTAAATTACACACAAATGCAAAAAAAAAAGTGCAATATTTGTCAAAGAAATTTCAATGATCCACATACTGTTTGGAGGAAGTGTGCAAAAACAAATGGATCATAATCACAAATGATTGGAAAATACTGTAAATCAACCCTCAGATATGTTCTCATCTTGCACATTGACTCCTCTCCTTCTCCTTACATCTCTGCCTCATGTGCATAACTCAAAGAGAGAGTTTCCACATATCTCTCATTCCACTTCAGCATGTATCTGACCTGGATTGTTCGTGGACAGACCCTCCAAATTCCACAGCTAACAAACTCCATGGGGCAGAAAAGGAGGGAGGCCTGCTGACTTTTCACCAAGGAACATCTTATCAGACAAAATACCACCAGCATGCAATTATCTACCAAGCTCGGTCATTTAAACACAAACTGCTGTTGGTACAAAGTAAAGTTTCTGTGATAAAACGACTTATGTTCCTTGGAAATGTTATACAACTTTGTCTGGTTCCAGACCTTTTAATCTGCCCACTCCACTGAGTTTGAGTTGACCGTTCTGTCTGATATCAGGCAAACAACTCCAAGGTGCTCAATGTAATTTGTAATATTTGCAGGTAAATGGCTCAGAATCACAAAACAAAATATTGAGCTAAAAACATTCCAGATTAAATTAAAGGACCAGACTAATACGGTCCAAAAGCACTGTACATGCAGAGAATGCCCTCAGCCTCAGTCTTCCTCTTTTCTTTTGTTGCTCAGGCGTGGGTTGTCAGATCGCATACGCTGGCTGTCGTACATTGTGTAAGAGGAGGGCACGCTCAGTAAAAGCTGCAGAAGCCAGCGGTGTGACCTGACGCTGGCCCCTGACCTACACCCAATGGGAGCGAAGCTCAGAAGAAGGATGCAACTGCCGACGTGACAGCTCCTGCTGGGAGGGGAACGGGCGAGGCACAGCTCACCTCTAATCCCCACCAGATCGGGCTTCGCCAGCCTGGTTCCCTGCCTGGACATCCCAACAGTGCAGAAGCCTCTGCTAGACCAGAGGAAAGCACCTGTTAAGACAGGGAATTAAACTACAGTGTGCTAAATGATGTCTAACAAGTGAAAAGTGTCCATGTGAGCATGCAGATATTTTCTCACACTTTGCATGTGATTGGTAATGCGGTCATGTGTGCAAGGCTCACATGCAGCAGCATGTTTCATGTCACATCCACAAGGCTTAAGATGTTACCTTTGGGGCACAATGCCCAAAGCAAATACTGCAGATCTCTGAGGAGTTGAAGAAACAAGGGAAAGGCATTTAGGGGCTCCCTGAAAGCAATTATCCTGGCATGCGTACACACACACACACACACACACACACACACACACACACACACACACACACACACACACACACAAAGGCTACGGTCAGTCATTGGTGAACGGCTTGACTCCTCAGGCTCTGGTTCTCCAAACACACCCTCTTCCTGTTTTCATAAGGAGAAAATGGGAGCAGCAATAGAGAGGAAGAGAGGCGAGACACAGCAGGGCGAAGGAGAAACTGTAGTATCATTACCCACCAGCCGGGACAGAAACCTGAGTTGTGCGTTATGTCTGTTTTAATTGGAGCGGACAAAATTATTAGATCGACCGAAAATGTATCCAGCAGTATTTTATGATCGATTTATCGTTTCAGTCATTCAGTCAAAACTTTCAAAGGTTATCTGATTAAAGCTTCTCTCATGGGAGTTATGGGAGGATAGTGTGTGTGTGTGTGTGTGTGTGTGTGTGTGTGTGTGTGTATGGGGGGGGGGGGGTTGGACAAAACAAGGCATAGTATAAAGGGGTCACTTCAGAAATGTACTGTACAATGGGCATTTTTCACGATTAATCTGCTGATTGACAAATAATGAAAATAATTATTTGTTGTTGTCAACCATCTTTTGCCAATATAGATGCAAAACAACAAGGTTTCAACAAAGATAAAATAAATGTGGTGGGTGGTGATGGTTTTTAGATGACTCAAAAATACCTCAAGAATAAGGGGATGCATGTCTAACCACTAGTATGTGAGTGTACATTTATAGGATGATACCATTCATGAGCAAAACGCATAATCATGAGTAATGGTCCCAATACGCTGAAGCCAGAGGTCGGACATTACAGGCACAAGCTTTTCCCACATGAAAGCAGAAAAGGAAGAAACCACTGGCTTTTATCCACAGGCACGAGGCGTGCAGACAGCGTGCATCAACCAAAACAAGTATTTTATAAAGCAGGGGAATTACCGGGGGTTAATTGCGTCAGCATGTTTGAGAGGGGATACAGTATATGGTATCCCAGTGTGGGAGGTGAACACAGGGACACTTCAAAAGCCTTTCACGCGAGACGCTGGGTGTTGCCAGTCTCTTTGGAAAGAACGATCTCTCTTTGCCAAAGATTGTTAGCTCCTCTCCTGAAAAAACGCCAGATTAGTCACGGTCTAAATCAGAAGAGCCATAAAGTCTCTTCCAGAACCTTGAAAAAAGTTACTACTGTAAACTGAAGCTCCAAACAGAGGAGTAATCAACAGAGTACACTGTGAGCGGCTGGACGGGCTGCTCCTGTCGTCACACCGAGTGGATTCCCAGTTCCTATGACTTCCTGAGGGGCCCCAGGATCTGCAGAACAGAGCTGTATTGCAGACAGCCAGTCATTATTACACTTTCAGCTGAGAGCACACCACCAGATGCACATTATCAGCTCCCGTATGATGCAATTCATGCAAAGACATAATCTACAGCTCTCTCAAGATATCCTGAGGGAATGTTACAGAATGATTCAGGGGAATGTAGCAACAAAAATATGAGTTAATAATACTTTCATAACCTTAATCATTTGAATTTTTATGAATACTGAATGAATGAATCTGGAAGCTGGGCTGAGAGAAAGAGACTTGATGCGTATTTATTTTTCTCCCCCACTCAATTATCTGCAAACTGTGACATATTCACTCCCACTCAAAGCTGAGGAGGGCCTCCCGGTCTGACCACCACAGCCTCTCCCGTGACATCAGCGTGATAACTGAAGCAGCAGGCAGGCCAGGGGAGGAGAGAGCTGGAGCTCCAGCTGGACCGCATCCACCTCACTGGGTCCAGGCCTCATTACAAAGCACTAACACACGTGTGCTGCAGCCGCCGCTGGATTCCCCCGACCAACACTGGACTATTCATACTTGAATGAGCTCCTGTTTTTTTTTATACATTCTGGCCTGTGTGTGGTAACTGATGAAATTTAGCTCGACAGGTCAGAGTTCATGTTGATGTAACTCTAAATAGGATTTATAATAGTTAAAGGGCACTTAACTGTGACCAATTTAGTAAATCCCTTCAAGTATCAGATAACGTAGCTAAATGTTATTGCTTATTTATCCCTGCGGTTAATCTTTTGCAAGAAGGAACTCAAGTCAATTACTACTGACCACAGCTTATACATCTCTGAAAATTGATGGGTCAGCTGACCACTCAATAAAACAGAACAAAACAGAGATTTTCCAGCTTGGCAACAATGACACTGTCAATCTTTGGATTTCTCCACATGCAGAAGTTAGTCTGTTGGATACAAAGAGTTTGGAGGGTGTCTTCTTTTAGCTCATCCACAACATTTCGATCAAACTGTGTGTTTGTCTGCTCTGACGTAAGCTGAAAATGTTAGCATGTACGCCTGATTCTCTTTCTCTAGTAATAACCTAAACCACCATTACTTCCAAGGAGCTTTTTTATACGACTTTATTTTATGGAGTTACAATTTACATTACGACTAGTCCCTTCATTATGTAGTATTTCCCAACTCAGTGAAAGCCGGTGAGTGAAGGGTAACGTGACACCTCTGTCCAACTTTTCATTCGATTTGGCAAAGTTGCATTAAGTTACAGCAACTCCAGCCAAACTCATTCTATCTTAATTTGGAAAAAAACTACAACACTAGAACAAGCACCATTAACTGATGAAGACGCTAACTTTTCACCTGGAACATGCAGCTTTAACTTCCAGCATTATATTGTGTGTGGCCATCAAATTTCTATTCAAGACTGTTTTCACAAGATTCTTGTTTTAAAATGAGCGAGCTTGAAACATAAAGTTAGCCGGGGATGACGTTTTAAACTAAAACATGAGGGTAACGTTGTTAATACCCATGTTGTTTGCAAATATGAATGTGAATTTCGAGCGGTAAATTTGCCACAAATTCATTGTAAACGCAATGATTTGCTATGCAAGAACAGAAAGCCTGATAGGCGTAGCAACAGTAGGCCTATTGATGGATGTACTATTCAGCATTAACAGCTTACTTTTGGTATACCATCAGTTCCATCTAATCTTCATCTCATCTCAAAGGACCTTTACTATTAGACTTCTTTCTTCCAGCATAGCTTTTCCTGGGTGGCAGATTCTCTGTGAGATATAATTATTCACAGCAGGCCTTTGTTAGATATGGGTCTGTAAGATCTCACCTGTTGTCCACACAGCCCAACGTGTATACCAGGCCTGTTGCTCCCCCTACTCTTCCTGTGCTTATGTCTTTGATCGATAATTCTGTGGCCACCAGTCAGCCATCAATATGTGCACCAGAGAGGGGCCCATTGTCATCTAATTACAGGCCTACTACTCTCTGTAACTGAGCCAGTGCCTTGGTGGGTGTGATTAAAAGTCAGCTGGGAGATGCTTTGCTTCCCAGCAGCTCTTTCAACTGGAACCAACAGCTTGGAAACACGGCCCCGCCGAACAAAGCTTTCTCCAGCACACTCCGGTCGTGGCTGAAATTATAAATACTATTGGTGGTGACGTTTCTCTGTGATGGGGGTTCACAGACGTCAGAAGAAACGTGATTGAGCATCTAATTTAAGATGAAATTGAGAGCACCTGTGACATCTGGAGAGGCCGAAGCTGAATCACAGATGAGTTCATCTTCAGAGCCAGATGAGCGGAACATCAGGACAATAGCTGATAGCATCAGGAGAGGGACAGCAGCCATCCGAGTCAGTGTTAGGAGCCAAGGCCATTGTTTGTCTTGACTGGGGTAAAGGATAGCATACACAATAGGATCTGCAGAGCTTATATGTGTATGTGTGCATATGTATGAGCTTACATGTTCATCTGTGTATACAGTACTTTGAATGGACTGCAACCCCCTCCCTTCCTGTGATAGCAAAGATCAGTAAAGTTTTATTTGATTCGCAAGCTTACGGCAAATCAGTTCAAGATGGCGACCGAGGATTTAGCCTGCATCTAGTCCGCCATAAACCCACAGTAGTGGATGGAAGAGGACTTTTCCTGAGGGGACACTCACAGGAAACACCTTCTTCTTTATTATCCTTCCTGCTGTTATCGCTGCCAGTGCCTGTTTGCTCTCTCTTCTCCACTCTAATCTCCATGGCCGGCGTAGTCTGCACGCTATCCCGGCATGACTCCTCTTTCTCAGGACCCCACTCCCTCATGCATCCTTCTTCCAGGGTCAACTTCCTCACATAAGCTTCATCCAAAAGCACAGATCAGATAGCAGAAATGAAGGACTTTGTACATTGAAAAAGTGCAATCACATTTGACCCAGCTCAGCTGCTAATTTATAAAAGCAATGCACTCTATCTACTTGTTAAAGCTCCTTCTAACTACAGTCAAGACAAACTCAACAAAGCATCTCTGACTCACTCGTCTGTTGATGCGTTTCTCAGTGATTAAGAATTAGTGCTTTCCTCTCATCTGCAGTAATCATGTTCTTACATCTATCATGATCTGAGGAGCAGATGTAAGTCAGCACACACATGCAATCATGGCCACAGCAAGATTTATGATATGGCACAATGAGTTCATATTGATGCATGAACAAAACCTTAGCTGAAGCCCAAACTCCAGATGTGCTCTCATGTGGCTTCATTGACTCCAAGATATTTTGACCTATGAAGAGGCTGTTTATTTTCATTACAGTAAAGTTAAGAAGTCACCGATGTGGCACATCAGAAATAAATTAAAACTATGGTGAACCATGACCACCAGTCAGGAATTACTGTATCAAAGACAAATCAAATATTTAAAATATAAAGTTTCACTGATTAGATAATTACTACACATCAGCCTATCAATCAATCATTTGTTATTTTCTTCCTTCTTCTTTTTATATTTGAATGTATTTTAGTATGATGTAGCCTATTATCTTATGAGGGCACCTGCTTCATATAATGTGCTATGAATTTACAATCGATTTACGTCAACGCAAATGACAGAACAATTAAATAAAAGTGAGGGTGAAGTGAAAGATGCATTTACTCTTAAATATAGCTAATTAATGCTTTTCAGTCGCATCCTTCGCTGATCCACCATCTGAACTGATGCTTTTTGTGCTACAATAAGAAACCTGTGTCATGTCTATAGCACGCACCTGTAAGACGCGTGTATATATTTAGCATTAGGAGTATAAAGAGTAGGAATTGTCCTGCAGCTGACCCCTCTTCTAATGCCTTCATGTACATATAGAAATAGCTGGGGTAACTGAATGTATCAACAAGCAACCCTTGTGAGTCGTAATCCAGCATAAACCAACAATATTTAGCTACCAGACCCAGCCCGCTGGCTAAAGCTGAAACCTGCGGCCAGTGGTCCATAACAGCAGTTTTAACAAGTCCCACCACTGTGCCCTGATCCTCCTCAATCATACCCAACCTGGTGATGAAGGGGCTTTGTCCATGCAGCTCTGAAGACACCACACCCTCTGTGCTGATACATGAGCTGCTGTTTCATCCCCACAGCTCATTGTAAATAACAGAAAAGCCAAACTCAAGCTCTTTCCATGGGAAACAAACCCGCTTTGTTTTCCTGTGTATCCGAAGTTTTCAAGTGCTTCCTGTCTTCCTCACAGTGCTGGACTCCAGGGCCAGTCTTTTAGAGAGGCCCCATCTACATAGCTGAACATCAGAATTATTGGTTGGTTTATGGTTCATGCTCGGCAGCGCTCAGGTTTCTACTCATCTGGTCTATATAACATATGAGCTGTGAGGGGATATCCTCGCCTCCAACTTGAGATTCTGTGATGTCTGATTTAGGAGACACTAAAGATCTAAGACTCCACCACTATTACAACATGTCTTCACATGGAGCATCAGTCCTTGCTTATTACTGATTATTTCAATCATTGTCACAGGTTACACCAACAGTAGCATTCAGAGTGACATAAATGTAGATGACTGTTCATTTATTGCTGTTTTTATGACAGTTATAGTGGCATTGAGACACTTAATTACCAACTCCAGGAGTTTTGACATGTCTGACCTCTAACTTATTTCAGGAAAAGAGGGTTGGTGGAGAAAGAAGAGCATTTCACTTAACAGAACATCACACCATCACCATCATCTCCAGAAATTCATGCTATCACAATGGACATTCCTCTAAATCAGTGGTTCCCTATCTTAATGAATAAAAAGTTGAAATTGTTGAAATGAAAGAAACAACTGAAACTGTTGACTAAATGTAACTGTTAAGTTTAGTTAGCTAATAAACTGTTTAAATAATTATTTAAATATTATGAATGAATAGCTGAAATCATGAGCTAAAAGTAAATGGTTGAAACAGTTAGCTCTCGATAATGAATAAAGGTTTTCACGGTCCGGCCCCTCCTGTTTCTGTGTCACCCCTTCTTTGTGTTTCTTGTTCGGTCCCGTTTATCATTTCTGTGTGTGTGTGTGTGTGTGTGTGTGTGGGCGTGGCACTCAATCTCTCGCCTGCTAATCGACCTGCACACCTGAGTCTCATCCACTCATCAAGCTGTATATATACCCCAGCTCTTCACTGCAGCCTTCACCAGATTGTTCAGTTGACCTACGAGGTACTAACGCTGCAGCCACAACACCAGTTTGGTTGAACATCTTCCGTGTCTGTCTGAACACAGTTAACCTCGTGTTTTCCTGTCCAAGGTCCATCATCCCTTTGTGGTTTTTGTTTGCTGCCCAGCCAGTCTTCTACCAGCTCAAGTTCTCTCTGCCTGCACCTGGTTAACCTGTAACATAACAAACGTGAAATTGTCAGGTAATGCTAAATGTAATGGATAAAAAGTTTAAATAATAATTAATGAACAGTTGGACTCACTAGCTAGCTGCGATGATAAGTGGAATTTGATAGCTAAATGCAACGATAAACAGTTAAAAATATTAGCTCAAAGCAATGAAATGTGTTACATAATATTTGAATCCATTTAAAGAAACATATCGGACTATGAGTGCTGTCAATGAGGGGAGCACTTGAGCTCATCTGGTAGCACTGTGGGCGTACATCGGCAAACAAAAAGGTTGGGACTCACTGATGCATCAGCAATGAGTTTTAATGACGTTGCTCCTACAGAAGATTATGTGCGCACACACACACACACACACACACACCCTTTAAGCGATGGATCCCTGCAGCAGGCTTGTCAGCAGCACGGCAGTGTCCTGGCAGTGTTAAATAGTTCATCTGGCAAGCAGCTCTGTCGGGAGCAGTTTTCAGCAGCCAGCCAAGAAAACATTTCTCCGCCAGAAGGTTGATAAATTACGACACCGGTGTGTTGGAATTGTTGTCTTTGTTTCGATTCTGATGGGAAATCAGTGATCCTATGCTGGTTGTATGCTCAAATATAATGTGTCTGGGGCCTTCAGTTCTCAAACATATGTATTCATGATACAGTTAGGTGCTTTGGGGGACAGTAAACCGTCAAACAACAGGGTGTTTGTGTAAATCCGTAAGTGTCGAGAGAGACCAATCAGTCCAGCCGAGCGATGACAGTTGGAGTCATCAAAGAGAATCGACTGCCACTGCATCTCACAAAAAAAGCCAAACAATGGCAGGAAGGGGCTGAGTCTTCAGGAGATGAGCCACACACAAACATCTTCAAGCAGGATTCATTAGACTGGTTCGGGGGGGGGGGGTTCCCATCCATTTCCTGTTTTTACCTCCGAGCTAAGCGGTGACGAGGGCCTCCGTGTGCCAACACCACGAATGACTCAAAACTTGTGTTTGGCTACTAACACGATCATTCACTACTCTATTATGCCCAGAATGGAAGTGGTGCACAACATGCATCCTTGGGTCCACACGTGTGTTTTGGCAACAACATCATCTCATCATTAGTGGTGACCAGAATTGATGCCAGTGGCTGTGTGTCCCACACAATGGCTTGTTAAGAGCCTCCTAACACAGAGGACATCCTCCCCATATGGCTGAGGGAGCCTGGCTCCAATACTAATCTGCTCCCACTGTTTATAAAATAAACAGGCCTCCAACGCCAACCTACAGACTGCCCAGTTTCCCCCCTCCTGTGCTGTCCACATTGCATCTGGCTGAACTTTGACCTGGACTGTTTGAACTTTTCTTCCTGTCCAATGCAACGTGCATATGGCATCATGGCAAAATCTGCACTGTAGGCATTTTTCATGCAGCGGAAGAGGGGATTACCAACACATCCCCATGGTGTTGGCACATGTGGCAGCAGCCATCCCACACATGAGCACGTAGAGGGCTACAGCAAAGACCTTTGATTATGATTCATATAAGTCCCAAAGGCTTAGTGGTTGAAAAAAAGAAGGTTCAACACCTAGACGCCATTGCTATAAAAGTGCAAATGAGTATACATTTACATAAGGCTCCATTAAGTGGTGTAAAGTTACTTCTAATTGCAAAGCATGTGCCACTTAAAGGCAACAGCATTACCTTTTCAAAACAAGGCTGTTTTCACAGACATCCCCACCAGACACCCCCCCCCCCCCCCCCCCACACACACACACACACACACCCCCACCCCTTCTCTCTGCGAGCCCCGAGCCTGCTCGGCTCACTGATGGTGGAATGAGACGAGATAAGCCCATGGTAGGCCTCCATCAACACATGAGGCTTGCCAATGCGAGTAGGGTTACAGACAGGCGCTCCTCTGGGGCTCAGTGGGAGTGGGAGCGGGCTGGGACGGGGCTGCTCAGACATGTGAGGCTGCTAATCTGCCCCCAGCCAGCCTGCTTGATGCCCACCATCTGTGTCTGTAACTCATCACCCACCAGCCAGGAGCCTCCGCAGGCACACACACAAGTAAACAATCACCCAGAGAGAGAGAGAGAGCCATTTAACAGCTAATTCTCTACCTGCCGCTGTTAATTACTGATTATCAGTGCGACCCAAAAAGCGGAGGACAGGAGCCGGTGTGGAGAGGTAAGAAGCGATAATGGGGAGACAGCTGTGGATGGGGGGGCCAAGTAACTTCAGCCTGTTTCATTGTTCTCATTATGGAGGGAATTTGTGAAAAATAGCTTCGTCAGAACACAACGATATGAATCGTTTAATTACCATCAGCAGGGAATGAAGACCCGAGTCAAATCAACAGACTTCACAAGTGTCAGGAAACATGTAGCTGCTGCTTATGCTTCATTTACTTGACAAGACTTCACAGCTGTAATTGCGCGTGCCTCTGGCAAACTGAGCCAGGGGATGTCGAGGGTTAAGAGGTCAGGAGGATGGGTGCAGGGGGGGGGGGGGGGGGGGCAACTGATGGAGATTAAATGAAACGCCTAAAACTCCTCAAGGTGTATGCCAGACACGCAGGTGTGCAGCAGTTACCCCCACATAACCCCCACACCCCCATCGCTTGGATCTGAAATACCCTGCAGGCGCAGCAGCGGGCAGGTGATTAGCGGATACAATTACTATGCCTCACTTACCTTTTTACCACTCACCCGCATGTTTAGATCTCACCTTTTTGCTTCATGGGATTTGAACCCCCTAAAACCACTAAATGGCTCGTTTCTTAAGTTGTGCTAAGGGGCTTTATGGAAAAAGGGGAGGGGGAGCTACAACGAGGATGACTTTAAATTTATTGAAATTTTTCCATGCCCAAGTTTTGGGTTGAAAATAGTTAGAACAACAATCATGTTTTCCAGCTGTAAGTAGGACTGCTATGTCCGTTTTGAGGCAGTGGATGTGGATTTTTTTAGTGAATACTAATTGAAGATTATCTCTCGAGAAGGCACACAGTTGTTTCCCTTGGCCAACAGTCACCTTCACTTCCCTTCATAACAGAACTATGGTCAAATTTAATACATTGTTACCCTATAGTAGAATGCACGATCAACAAAATACTTACTATTGGGTGAAGCAAAAACGTTATCGTGCTGAAACACGTCAGCCTGTGCCCCTGTAAACAAAATGCACTGTTTCTTATTTTTCATTATTTTGACAATTCATCACACTACTGTTGTGTGATTTGGGCTCTATAAAAAGTGATTGTTCTATTAATATATTAATTGAACTAAAAAATCGGGGGCCAAGTTGAGAAGTTAGGTTGGAGGTTGTTGCATTTTTGCTATTAAAGGGGAGGGTCAAATCCAAATATTTATAAAGTCAAACATTAAGTTCAGCCCTGAATAACTTGCGTATGGTCTCTGATGAATGAGAATTGTGATGACATTTCAGGTATTTTACTAAATGCACCCATGAGGATTTTTAGTTGTTATTCTATGTTGAATGTACCAGTTAACCATTTATATAAGTAGACCATAAATGGAAGCAAAGTCATATGGTGGAAACAGCATAGGTGCCAAAACTCTAGTCCAAGGTACACAGAGCCTTATATACATGATGGAATAGCTAAGTCTGCAGGCACAGCTCCAGACTTAAATAATGTTATAAATGCCTGATAATGTTGAAACAGTAGTTCATGTTTAGGGTGGTCAAACATAGCTGAGAGCCAGAGGATGGAGAATATTTATAAAGCTATGTCTGGAGAGAGAGAGCTGTCGTAGCAGCGCCTGAAACTTGGAGGCAAGTAGTATTCATGACAAACGTATTACAATGCTGCAGAAATAAAGAGCAGTTACAAATGATTAGCTTTATTAAAGGTCTGATTCAGAAAAGAACACAGTCATCCATAATGCTACAAGCGGATGATACAAGTGAGTTTTTTCCCTTTCCTTTGGCCGATGAACAGAAGAGGTGCACACTGAAAGAACAACACAGGGATGATTCAATTATCCACCCTGGCTCTCGCACAGGGACGCCCCCCTCTCTCAATGCCACAAAGACTAATGTTTTCCGTCACTGCAATAAATAACTTTTTATTCTGCCATGGAAAGTTCACCTGCACAGACGATCAAAATGTCTGCCCTCATATTTGTTACTGTGGCCTTTTAATTTGACCTGAGCCAACCTGTCATGCTCCATCAAATGTGGGAATCGGATACCTCAGGAACACAGGCGCCTTTGCTTTGCGTTATGCCATCCACCCCCTCTGTGCCTTAACACATTGAGCCCGGGAGCAGAGAGAAAGTCACCCGCATCACATGAATCAAGCACTGTGACAGGGGTCCGTTGGGTCTGGGATCACACGGAGGACCACAAGTCTTTCTTTTTACTGCTCCCTCTGCCATCTCGGTTAGCTGGGGATGGCCCTCCAAAGGCATATATTTCCGTTGATGAAGAGATAAATCAGATAATTTCTGGAGTAAGGAAGGGAGCACAGAGAGAGCCTTCTTGGTTGTCCCCCTTTGAGATGTAAATGGCACGGTGGCACTGAAAGAGGGCCAGGTGTCCGATGCAAAGAGGGAAAGCGTGACGGTGCATGCATTCCTCTGAGACCTAGACCATTAACTGTTGCTTTGCCTCGTGTGAGCTAACATCAACAGATTCCATAACGGTCCATAATGACAGAATGGATAAGTATCATATGTACACACACCTGACCTACCTGCAGTTAGACTGATCATATAGAACAAATGGTAATTGTAAAGACAATTATTCCCACATCATGTGCAACTGGCTGCCGTCTCTTGTAATCACTCTGAGTCCCTTGTGACCAGAGGTCAACAGCTGCAGCTCACGCCTTGCTGGACGATTAGAAACCAGTTAGCGGGCTTTCTGAGGTCATCAAGGTAGCGATTTGCAATGAACCCTTTCAAGCCCGAGGCAAAAAACCTTAAAATATCTCACACCTCAAGGTGGAGAAACGAGGCAGTCGGCAGTTCAAACAGTGAATTAAGAAAATAATAGCAACCTGTTATTAGTCTAAACGAGGAGAGAGACCAGGAATGACCTCTTTGGGCGGGGGGCGGGCGGGGGGGGGGGGGGGGGGGGTTGTAGCTGAAGAAATAGCCTTAAGAGTAGAAAGGTCAAATATTTGTGTCATGACTAGATACACTACAGTGACTTCACTATCTTTTTTTTCATTTGCAATATATACCAGACCATAGACTCCCATTTGATAAGATGTTGTACTATGTACTATCTGAGGTGATAGATTTGACAGTGCAGAATTACAAAGTTGATCACTGCAGAGTCTAAATTCCATCATTATACTAACAGTGGTAGAGACATTTGACTAATCATCATATATTTAGAAAGCCCTGAAATCCCAGACCCCACTTTGGTAACCACTGTTTGAATTAGTTTCAAGGAAAGGTTTCACATCTTTGGGAAATATACTGAATCTATTTTTTTCTTCTTTTTGCAGAGTGACATGAGAAGATTGATATCACTCTTATACGTATGCTAAATATGTAGCTACAGGGGGGGGGTAAGCAGCAGTTAGCTTAGCTTAATATAAAGACTGGGAATGGGAACAGCTCCATCAGCACCACTAAAGCCCACTTATAGACCAAAACATTTTCCAGCACATATCCTATTTATTTTGAATAAATTAAACAACCAAGATATCACATGTCAATTAGACTGGCATTCCCAGTCTTTGTGCTAAGCTAAGCTAACTGGCTGCTGGTTGTAGCTTCATATTTACTGCACAAACATAGAGGTGGCCAAGAGTCAATCTTCTCCTCTAACTTTCAGCAAGACAACAAATAACCACATTTCCCCAAATGTTAAACTATTCCTATAAATCATGGCACCCCCATGCGCACACACACACACAGCACCTGTGCAAGTATGCATGTGCGTAGTTATAATAATTTATGTCAAAAACCTAACATAACAAATAACAGTGATGTAGAATGTGTGTCAGCACCTTGCTTGGTAGCTCGCTGACATCGATGTGTGTGAAAGGATGAACGAGAGGAAAATTGTAAAGTGCTCTCAATAAAACACTATGTAAATGCAGTCCATTTACTATATTAATGAATAGGTTATTCTAAGAAATATGTTGCTGTGCTGTAATATATATATATATATATTCCCTCATTTACATAAAGTATCCTGTGATCTTTCCATATTTATTCAAGCATCCTTGTACTCTGCACCATTGCACTTTTATCTCCATTTCAACAATATATTGTTATATATATTTATATGTGTACATAGCAGCTAAATGTTTATGCTTACCGTTGCTCTATTTTGTTGTCCTCGTCTTCCATTTGTCTATTTCTGTGTATGTACGTTGCGAGAAACCGGAGCCAAATTCCGTGTAAGTATTTGCAAACATGGCCAATAAAGCTGATTCTGATATAAACAATGATGAAAAAATCTAAAAAGAAATTATGCTAATTGTATGCTAATTGTTTAAATGTATTTCTAGAGATCTGTTTGAAGGCCGTCACCGACCGTAGCTGTGAACTTACTGCACGTCTTTCACAAGTTTTAAAACCGTGATTTATCTTCTTCTCAGGGAACCGCAGGCCCTTCGTTATGACGCCCCAGGGTGCCACAGCACCAAGCACATAAACCACTGCTTAACTCAAAGGGGCAACTCTGGAGCTCCATCTGGTGGTAAAAACTAAATATTTAACCAACGTATGGTCATCAATTAAAACAGGCAAAATAAGAAAAGGATTTATGATGGCGGGAATAAAGATTTATTTGTAAAGTTTAAACTCATGATGATGCATACTGCCCCATGGTTGTCAAACATCTCTTTAATAATCCGAATGATAAAATAATACCAATCCATCTTTAGAGTAACATTGTCCTACACCTCAAATTATTTAGAGACGTGTCCTCAGTTTATGTAACTGCTGCATAAAATATAGCATTATACATTGAAAAATAGATTTCATTACAAAACAAATTGTTATTTTACATGTATCTACACAATGAGCATTCAATTAAAACATAACATCAGCAAAATGTGAGGTGTGTAATACAAGCAACTAAAACACTACTGCAGAGGGGCAAGTGGCTGCTTGTAAACGTGGTATCCTCTTCAACCACTCTGCTTGTTATAACTGACCCAACACGTGCATTGTTTAGCAGACTTTTCTTTATATTAATCATATACAAAAACACATCTTACACATGTGCGCTCAAGCTTGTCAAAACTCCCTTTACTTTGTATCATTGTGATGAAAGTTAGAAAACAGACTTGGGCCGTCACAAAAAAAGGATTGTCCAATATGCTTTGAAAAAAAGAAAAAGAGAAAAGCCTCCCCACCCCTGCATGTCTACATAGTTTGCAAACAAAAGAGCCAGGTTTTCAAAAAGAGAAATGCTACAAATATCCCAAAGACCCAATCCCAATGAAATCATTTGCTCCCTCTTGGCTGTTCAAACAGAGCACGCCTGGTCACATGTAGCGTTTGCAGGTCATCTCAAAACAACCGTCTTGATCTGCTTTGGAACTTCTAGCATAATATATATATATATATATAAAAAAAAGACCCAACAAGATCTTCTTGGCTCTAACTGGATATTTGAGCAAAGCCAAGAGGAAGGTCAGCACAATTAGGTGATTTGCACTCGCTCGCTGTCACAGGAAACGCATGCACAAATACACACATTATACAGAATTGCATTTGGCAACAGACAGCTTTCAGACTGATAAGCTTTTAACAAGGCAGGACTGTGTCGTCCAGTGAGGAATGTCCAGTGTGCTCCTCTCTGCTGCCAGAGTAACGGGAGTTACCGCTGCTCTAAAGTGTCTGCAAGTGCCTGGCACAGTGAATATTGGGAGTTAAATCACATATATTCTACAGACTCTGGAAAAAACAAAACCAAAGTGACCATTTGTGCACTAGCAGGGTATGCACAAACGACAAACGTCCTGCTTAAACTGTCCATTAAATAAGGGTCGTAGGAAAAGACGTGCATGAACACAGTGTCGTGTGACTCGTTCTCGTGGGTCAATTCAAATTTCAGAACAAAAAAACATGAAATGCACAAGCTCCCTTACTGGAAAAAACAACAACACAAAAACAGAAGCTCAATCTCAGAGTTGTACCTCCCAAAGTTAGTGAATCCTTAAAGGGATCCCATCCCTGCTGTGACCAACGGGGAATGTAACAGCGGAAACCTCTGCCAGGCTGCCCTCTAGTGAACAAAACGCTGAGTGAAAGATAATGGCTTAAGAAGTTGAAAAGCATGGAGTTGGACAATTTACATCCGCCTTCTGCACAGTACGACTAATGAATTGAATAGTGTTGAATTTGAGTGGAAATGTATAGAAAAGCTGAATGAGCTGTGGCCCCTCATTGTTCTTTAAGTCCCATTTTAAACTTGAAAGCACACTGCTATGACGACATGACTTTGCTCCCAATGACTCAGTAACACGTCTCTCTTGCAGACAGAATACTTAAGGTCTGAACAACAGCATCAACAGGAGTTAACATCAGCTTGACATGAAGAAACGGCGGAAGCATCAAAGTAGTTGTACACGTCGCCGTGATGCTTAGTGTATCACAGCAATGTGATTGGCAAAACGGTGTCTAAAATGAATAAATGAATACTAAACAGTCCAACATTAGAATAATAGACCTTGGCATGGCTGGCTGGTCGTTGGCTGAAGGGTGCTGGTGCGCCGTTGACACACACACACACACACACACACACACACACACGCACGCTGACTGCTGTAGAGCTACAGGTATGTATCCTGCTCTGTGCTGCTAAGGCTTTGTGTGGATCGCTTAAGAAGAGATTCTTTGGCACAGGGAAGGTCTGTAGGAGGCGCTTGCTGCTGATGAGATGGGTCTGTTTCAGTCTCTGGTACAGTCTCTGGCACAGTCTCTGGCACAGTCTCTGGTACAGTCTCTGGTACAGTCTCTGGCACAGTCTCTGGCACAGTCTCTGGTACAGTCTCTGGTACAGTCTCTGGTACAGTCTGTGGAACAGTCTGTGGAACAGATTCTGGCACAGTCTCCGGTGTCTCGTTGCTGACTGGAGGAGCTGGTGGATCTGACGGGGGCGGTGGAACGTCACTGAGAAGAGAGTATGGATTAGGGATCTCCAGAATAGGCTGGGATTTCTTAATGCTGATCCTCTTCTTCATGCTGCTTTTCTTTTCCTCCTTCTTGAGCTTGGGCGGAGGCACCTCAAGTACAATGGTGGGGTTCTGCTGCAGGTCCTGGCGTCTTAACGGCTCGGACAACATGATGATTCGAGCTCCGTGCATCCTCGGGGGGGATTTGAAATTCAGCTCTCCGTGGCTCTTCTTCCAGTGCTTCAGCTGGGTGTGGTTCTCCCTTTCCACGTGTCGCGCCGTCACCGGCACCTCCAGAATCTGCGACAGGAAGAGACGCGTCATTAGGTCATAGCTGGAGTCAATTTCATGTTCAATGTATAAATCATTTTCAAAGGAACTGTGCGGGGAAAAGACCAGCCTATTTGCTGGAAAATACAGCAATACAGTTCCTTCCACGTGTTAAAAATGTGAACTTTTGCAGTGAATGCCAAAGGGCCTCAAGGCTGCATGGTCGCCCACAGACAAGACAAGCCTTCGTATAAGAGGTGGTATTGTTAGCCTGGACAGAGCGCTTGGCACAGGGACCAGACACTGAGCAGCCAGCGCTCGGGTCAATTTGTCTCTGTATCACTTCAATTCACGCTCTCAAGAGTCTCTACTGTTTCCATGGCTGCATGTCTGAGCACCCAGTGTTCATGACCGCCACAACACTCCACATCTTTAAATGATTATGGCAGTGGAATGTGACTCTGTAGTAGACGACGTTAACAAAAATGGACAAAATATAAGGCAAAATATCATCGATGAACTAATCGACAACACTTACTGTATTTAGGTTGTTTATATGAGTGAATAGACCCACAACAACTGAAGAAATCAATATGCATGGCCCAGCCTATATAGACCAGCCCTTGTGTGACATAATTCTTTCAGTGTTTTGATAGATTCAACTAATTTAACTCCTCCTGCACCTGGTGGAGATTGAGAATTTCATGCATGGACAATTAAGCAGGGTGAATGTTTCCCAACAAGGCACTTGCACACATGCATTCTGGTTTAAGACTCGTCTCCCTCGTCAGGGCACCATGTTGCTGCCCCTCTGCCGTTACCTCTCGGACCAGGAAGCCCTCCTGCATGTATCGAGGCTCTATGGCCCTGAGAAGCTCCATGGTTTCATACTGGCCCTGGCAGGCCTTCAGCTTCTCCCGGCTCCCCAGCATGCACTTCAGAAGCACCAAACCCACCCGAAGGATTATCTTCACTCCTGGGAGAGGGAGAAGAGTCAGGGACCAGTGTGAAGAAGTTCTACCTACAACATCTGGTCTCACTGCAACGAGCCGTCGTTACCGTCACAGAGGAACATGTCCCAGACACGCAGCACAGAGGCCCAGGGCAGCGTCCTGGAGAAGGCACACATGAACCACTCCGTCATGTAGAGGATGGGGTCAATCTTGTGTTTCTCCAGATGGCGGAAGGCTAGCGGGGAGATGCGTCGCAGCAGAGCAAACAGGATCTCTCCATCTAGCTGTATAGCTTCCTGAAAGAGACACAGGTAGGAAAGCATTAACAGAGAAAACAAAAGCCATTGTACTCTCTATTGTCGGGGCTGAAACCTGATATGCATGGGGATATTCAAGCAGTCCAAATGCTTCACGTTGCTGGAAACACAATTAATAAGTCTCGTTTCCATTTTAAATGAATTACATGGTAAGAAAACAATAACGCTGAACAGTGATCAACAGGAAAAATGTATCTCGCAAGATTGTTTACTTGTGTTGTGATGCAATCATAAATTATGGTCCGACAAGACTGACAACGCCTATTAGTTTCATCAGCGAGACACTGTGACCACTGCAACAACAAAATGCATCACAGTTTTACTGTAATCGTAGCCAAAGCCCAGCTAGTTAATCTGGATCATAGTTGTTGTAACAGCAAAGTCAGATGATGTATTAGTCTCTCTCTCTCTCTATTCCTTTCCAACACCTGGTGATGTCATCGTGCATGCTTGTATGCGTCTCAATCTTACCAGGCCAGGACTGTAGTAGCCAGGAAGGTACTTCTCACAGATTTGGACCAGCCCCCAGAAGGCATCCTGTGGAAACAAATACAGATGACGTCAGGAAACCCAGTAGAAGCGTTAGTTTCACAGGACATTTCTGCATGCTCACAAGGAAAGCAGGCTCATACTGGAAATGTTAACTTATCTAGCCACTTATAATGAAGCACTTTGGATACGTGGCATAACATACAGCTGAAAGGCAAAATAATGTGAACACTTTAAAGACAAGAACAGTGACGTTACTACAAACACTACCACTAATGTGGGTCACAAACCTCAACAACGAAGCTGGGAATGCTAACCTAAAATGTCCGGGGTTTGCACAACTTCAGACATTTATCTGAGTTTTATGGCTGTGAATTAGAAAACCGACATCTACAGCCCAAAAAGGTCACCATGACTAGAGTCATGATGTTCTAACTAGTATTCAGTCTCTTGAGCAGCGCCAAGATTTATCTCCAGATGACATCATCTGTACAGTCCGTCTCTGTGCTGTTCAGATTAAAATAGACTTGTCTGAGGCCATGAATTACGACAGAGCTGTAAAATGTAATGAACAAAAAACAACGTGTGATTTCGATTCAGGGTTGGATTTTTCTTTCAAAGACCAAGATATTAACAAGCCTTACAACAAATAAACTTCAGTACACAGTAGTTTATACGGCGTCTGTGGTGGAGGGCTGTACCTCAGCAGGCATGTGCATAAGCAACACAGCAGCGATGGGGGCCTGAGCCTGGCAGTATCCCTCCTCTGGTCTGTACAGAGTGTAGGCTTTAAGAACACGGAACAGGTCCTGCTGCCTGCGGAGCGTCAAAACACCAATACTCAATCAAAACAGGGTCGTGGCATCAATCCCAGTCTGTAATGTCACATCATGTTCAGACAGCGTACCCGTGTCCTCCCCGAGACACAAACATCTCGTGGAAAGGAAACTGTCGATGGAGGTCTTTCTCGATCACATCTACCCATTTGGGGTCTCCGGGCTGGCTATCCAGCTCCTGACAACACACACAGAGGACACACAGTGAGATCTCTTTATTACACACTAACAATTCAGGGTTCTCAACCAAAGACGTAACCCACAGTTTCAGCAGCAATTTCTAAAGAAATGTGAAGAAGAAGAGAGCCCAAGTACAGCATGGAAGAAGCTGCACAGATGGAAGTGAAACAGAAATCTCTCTGACCTGAAACTTTCCTTGGTTCTGCTCTTTCTTCACCTTCCCTCCCGACAGGTAGAGCCATGCACGGCCTCGGAGAGCAGGAGGGATTCCTTTCTGGCACCGCAGCCTCACCTGAGCCACAGAGAAACAAATCACCCAATAAAGCAGCATAGAGAAGGAAACTAGTGGGACAATGGCTTGTCACAAGTCAAGAAAGGCTGGTGCTGTATGTACAGTCTGTGGGAAAAGCACTGGACCCATCACTTGGTATCGGTTCCTTTTCTTGAATACACATTATCTGTTCAAGACACTGAGTCACTGCATTACTGTGAAAAATGCCTATTGACAAAATTCACCAAGATTAACTGGAAACAATAACATTAACAATGCCTGGCATTGTATCTGAGGAGGAATGTAGTGGCCTTAATAGACCCAATCTATGTAACGTACTTACTGTGTACAGTGGTGCACAAATACAATGTATTAGAATACCTCAAGCATAACTTGGGCAGGGTGTCAAAGTAGCAGTGAAGCTATAATCTGTCATATAGAGTCACAGGCCACCTTTGACGCAATAGATTGGTTGAACGAACACTGGTGTTGGTTTGAGTTGCATTACAATTTCTGGATTCTATTGTTTTTCTATTCTGATATGAAGCTTGCACACTTCCCTAAGGAGGGTGAGCTGTAACATTATGATGAACGAAGAGAGCACAATAAGGGATCAGACACTCTGACCTAGTCAGGTATTTGACAGGGTCTTGCAACTCAAACAAACCCGTTTCTTCTTCCTGTGAGGAAAAACTGCCCCTTGCATTTGAGTAGAGCTATATTTTATCCTCACAGCAACTTTATTACATGGTTGTCTGTCTCATAGGAGGTCACCACGGCCCCACCCTGAATCTGAGACTGTCAATTTGTCACTTGGGGCGTTAAAGGGATGGGTTGTGTCCTGCCCTGCTACTGACTCATGGAAACAAGGTGAAATTGCAGCTCAGTGCTGAATTTCTGAGTGTCTCACGCAGAACCAGTTAGGCAAGTGAAGCTGCTAGTAATATGTCATGTATACAAACTACTCAGGATTGATAGTTTTGCAGCATGGACACAGTGGGTGTCAAGCTGAGATATTGGCTTTCAAAAAGGTTTTAAAACAAGAAGAACAAAAGCACAAACTCAGGTCTGGCCTAACCACATGGCTACGAAACATACCAATGTGACATTTGACATTTTGTGTTATCGAGTTAATACTTGGTGCTGACCTTATTGAATCTCTTGATCATCCACTTATCCCAGTGGCTGAGCATGTCCAGCCACTTCACCTCCCTTTGCCTGAGCACCTGTGGGTGTAAATCCTGAGCTCTGGGGACGCAATGGAGGAAAGGAAGGGAAGATAAGGTTCATATCTTGTCACATTTATTCAACATTAAACCAAATGAGACTGAACAACAGCTGAGGAAACAGCCAGTGTAATATAAAATAAAGGGAAAGTCTGAAATAAACTTTTGAATTGGCCGAACATAAATAGGCGGTGTGTTGGGAGGGTGTGACAAAAACAAACAAAACAAATCCCCAATATATCTTTCTGAGTGTATCATCAGATCTGCATGGATGGCCATTGCTCGTATGCAGTCAGTAAGCTACGCACCTTGTTTTGAGGAGACTATAAAAGACACAAACTCAGATCTAGTCAATTTAATGGCAAAGCCTGTTAGACCTCAAAGATCTGCAGGATTTGACTGTTTTATGATGTAATTTAACTTCAAAAAACTTAAGGGACCGCACATAACATTCTCAAGCAGAAAAAGAAAGCGTAGGCAAGTTTAACCTACATTATGAATGAGGTCTGATGCTTTACTCGGGTATGTCATTATCTCATCAACACAAGCCTGTAATCGTAGGGTTCAAACATCTTCAAAGAAAGCTTTGTCAAACTTGGGAAAGCCCTCTTACAGTTAAAAAAGAAGAAGAAACGTTGTAGGCGATATGTTGGGGATCAGTACAACAATATGTTATTCTCCAGCTTCAGCTTCTAAAGACCTTAAGCAATGATGAGTTACCTTCAAATCACTGCCACACAGTGTAAGTTAAAGCCTGGATTTGTGACCACCTATAAAACGGTGAGCCAAAAGAGGCCCTCCAGTAACGGGGCACCAGAACTGTGGCTCCTAGTCTGCCAAAACTCCAGAAAACAGGAAGCTCCCAGCCAACCAGTGCTTGGCACAACTTACACTCACTCCTTCCACTATTTCAGTGCTGTGGGTTTAAGGCCCCAGTGAAAAAGGGAAGAAAGAGAGGCCTTCTTAAGAAAAACACAAAAAAACAAGTGCAACTTGTCTCAAAGGCAATCAAATAACAAAACAGCATAGTGTGAATTGTTCTTCAGCTTTTCCTACACACACACAAAAAAGAAAAAAAAAAAATCTATGAAAAAGTTGTTTACATGACGGAATGAAGATAAAAACATGCTACATGTTGTCTTAATCTGCTTGCCTCCAGCTTTCATATTTGACATATTGGGTGAGGCAAACACTGGGCATAAACAGGACATTGTGCCACGCAGCTGGTCGCGAGCTCTGTCGTGCAGAAGACACGCACTAAACGTCATTTGTGGGGTGTAATCACAGGTAGATTAACTGCTACATTTTGACCATTTTCTGCACTTTATCTGAAGTGGAATAAAACATAATCGAGTTTGCAGTTTTTATATAATTTAGATGAGACGACACTGGCAGGAGTTGCGAGACACTTACGATTCCTCCGTGTGCTGCTGTGCCCCACCAATGAATCCATATTTATCTGTTTGTCTGTCGCTGGTGAATCCGTTGATCTCCGAGTCTGATCCCAACGAGTTTTCATCGTCCATGCGACTGCTGCCGATAGTCCGGATGCTCATCGTGTCGAACGATTGACGGCCGTTCTCTATTCTGGCCATGGTAGCAAGAGAGAGCTAGCTGGCTAGCCAGGATAGCTAACGTCAGCGGAGCTAATGTTGACAGCCCAAAGTCAGACCTGCTCCTCTGCAGATGTTGTCGAGCTCAACCGCATCGACGCCATGATTCTTGGACGCGAGTTAAAACTTCCCCAACTATTGTTCCGTCTATAAATGTTATGCACCGCTACGCTTTTAACCGTCAGGCCACACATCAAATAGGTTAAGCGTTAAGCTAGCAAGGTAAACTTTAACGCTTTTTTCCGATTTAACATTAGCTAGCTAATGGTAGGCTGCTAACGTAAAATTAGCCTGAAAAAGCTAGTGCTCAACACAATGCACAACTATTGTTATGACGATCCTACCTTCAACAGACTAACCCGGTATTGTCAGCTTGTATTTCAGAGTTAGACATGAACTAACTCTGCTGGATGGTAAACAAACTAGTTTATCAGGACGTCTTGACTCGCTGTCCCGTCATCCAGAGTGAGCTGGACAGATTTAGTCTCGACCAAGTCTTCAGTCCGGGGTTGGTACAGGTACCCCTAGTGGCTGCCTTAGAAAGTAAATCTAGTGTCTGGAAAAACAATACGCTAGGCTACATGCACTTCATATAATCTTAAATGTCAAAGTAAACCGCCATTTTAGTCGAGACTAACCATTCACTGTTGTATTTAGTCTACATCACTAATGATCGTGCATCAAAGCACGTGGCCTGCATTAATCACATTAACTAGTTGCTAACCTTACACACCATGAAGCAACAAAAAGCTAATTCTTTTTTTTATTCCTTTATTTAGCATTATGTGTCTCTACACGTTACAAGTTACTATATATCATCATGAAGAAATGAAGAGTTGAACCAATAGTGTGAAGCCAGTACAGTACAACTCAGTTAGCATTCTGAGGGGACAATTAAGAAAAACACCACAACCACATCATTTTGAAAATTGTCATTAAACTAAAATGATATGACAAGAGTGAGTGAAAAACACATTCACATGTAAAATATTTCTTCTTGCTGCATGGCTCACTTCTTTCTTCCGCCTCTCTCCTTCAGTGCCAGGTGAATGACCGCGCCGTTGCTCATGTTGTAATAAGCCAGGGAGTTGGAATCTTTAATGAAAATTCCCTAAAAAAAAAAAAGGAACAAAGAAATACAATGTATTATTCTAGAAGTCAGGTTAAAAAAGGAAAGATAAGATTAAAATAACAGTTTACCTCAAACTGTAACTTCTGTTTCCCTGCTGGCATGCCCGTAGCTTCATGGATTTTGACTTTAATAACAGACACCTGTGGAGACATTGCATTTGCAGATCCATAAGACTGCAGTCGGTGCACTGGTTTACACTTAAAAACGCAGAAACAATAAGCCACCATTTGCAAACCTGATCTGTGAGCGGGACAGTGAAATTCAGCACTTGGCCATTCAGCTTCCATTCGGTCTTGTCCTGCATGTTGGGTACCTGTACTTTAACTGCCACGGGACCCTGGAGAGGAAAAAATAAAATATCATGGTTTAAGCTAAGACTATCTGTAATAAAGAGTTTGGTTTATCAATGAAATATTGAACATATACCTAGACCTACTTTACTCATATATTCATCACTTTGATTTGGTTGTTCCTCTGTAATCTGTATATTTAAACCCCTGCCTATATTTGTCTCGAATAAAAAGTTTGAATCCTGTATTTTGTCTAAACGCAGATTTCACCATTAACTATTATAAATAAACAAACAACATTTCACTGCTCTAACAAACCTTATTTCTGCGAAGGAACTCCTCCTCTGGCATAAGGTTGTCCTCGGTCTTCATCTTCTTGTTGACTGGCTCATCATCATGAGGTGGCGGTGGGTGGGATGGTGGTGCAGGAGCAGAGCTCGGGGGTTGTGGTACTGGAGGGGCAGGGACAAATGCTGAAAGAAAAAACAGTTATTTCAATTTAAAATGATAATGAGGAGGCCTATGTGGGAAAGGGTTCCCTTAATGTCCCAAATATTTGCATATTTATTTTGAATGTCAGGGATAAGTGTACGGAAACCGTCATCTTACCAGTTGGAACAACCATGGGAGGTGGTCTGGGGGCCATAATGTGAGGTCCCGGTGGCTGCATGGGGACCACATTGATGCGGGGAGCAGGAATCATGGGAGGCATTGAGGCTATAACTTGTCCTGAAGCAAGGCGCACCACAGGAGCCATAGGTCTTGGAATTACAGGTACAGCAGACAGGAGAGTGGTGCGCACTGGTCCCATCTGTTTACAATGAACACATTAGTGAGATATTAGTTTTAGAATTAAATTGAATTACAAATGAACTGTTTTTTTAAGTTACTTACAGAGTGGGGTGGGCGAGGCATCATCATTTGGTGACTGGGTTTAGGCATACCCATATGGGAGGGCATGGGAGGCTGGTGATGAATATCACTCGGCTTGCTTGGGCCAATTTTCTCCTTGGTGTCGTCCTCTCCCACCAGTCCTTTGGCCTTGTGAATGGCTTCGATCTGCTCTTGCAGGGTGATGTTGGCCTGAGCCGCCTGCTGGGTACGAGCCATGCTTCCCGAGTGGCCATCCCAAGTAACCTGGTAACATGGAAAGAGAAAAAAAACGTACAGACTCAGAACCTCAGGAATTCCTGTAACCCCTTACTGTGTAATATAAACCCATGACTGTACCCACCTTCTCCTCTGGCTTCTGGATTTCTTCTTCACCGATCTTCTTACCGATGGCCGTCTCTTCCACACCAAAGATATCTGTTCGCCTCTCAGCCAGTTGTTTCAAGCTACTCTCGATATCCAAACCAGGAGCGTAGACCTCATCTTCGGTCTGTCTCTCCCTGATGCTGCGGTCCCTTTGTTCCAGCCAGCGCGGATCCAGCAGACCAATACGCATGTGCTCTTGCATTTTGCTGGCTTGGATCTTCTCACCAGTAATTGGTGAGATGAGGTACTCATCTGGAGTTATGATTGAGGGTGGAGGCTTGGAAGCTGTAAGGAAAAGATGGTTTGAGATCAACACACTGTACAGCTTGTGATGCAATTGGTATTCCCTCATCTAAGGGAGCATGTGTTACCTTTGGGATCGTAGTCTTTGCGAATGATAACCTGGTCTGGAGTCGGGGGCAGTGGGGGTGGCATAGGGTTGTCTGGTGGCAATGGAGCCTTAATGCCATCATCGTCATCATCAGATCCCTTAAGAAAGCAGGAGGGGGTGGATATAATAATATGATGTTACCAGCACTTATTATTTAATTTTTTTAAGCAGAGGGTCAGAAAACACAAGTATTTAGTCAGATGAAAATTAAATGGGGGCAGCCTGCGATTGGTCAAGGATCAACAGTTTACAAGGATTAATTTCTTCATCATTTCTTACCTCATCCATGTCCTGCACTTGTGTGTCTTGATCAGGCTGTGAGGGCTGGCCTTCGGCCCGGACCTCTCGCTCATCGTCGTCATCCTCACTCTCTACCTCCATCTCCACCTCCTCACTCTCTCCGTACTTCTCATAGCGCTCTTGGATGAGGATGCGAGCGCCAAGCTCCTCTGGTGTGGTAGGTGGGGGGAAGTGGCCTGGGGGAAATAGAGATGCCAGTAAACATAAATTATTCTAGCTACATTTAGGGGGTTACATGTTTAATAATTATAATAATTGTGGATGTATTACCTTGTTCGTTGGGCTGGAAATCCACCGTCTCAACCACTACAAAGTCATGCCAGTCAATTTGGGCATACGCCACACGTTCTTTCTCCCTTTCCTCCTCCTCCTTCTTTCTCTCGCGCTCCTGGAACTTTGCCCACTCAACACGGTACTTCACCTGATGGTTGTGCAGAAAGACAGCTGCTTAACATGTGCAACGTGCTATTAAGTGCTTACTCTGAGAAACAGTCACAGTTTAAGGGGATTACCTGGTCCATAACCTCTCTGGGATTCTCAGCCTCTCTCTTCAGCTTGGCCAGAAGGCCTTTGGGAGGGATCAGAATCTACACGTTGTGAGACAAATCAAAACAGAGTTTAGCATCCCCTCCCAAACATACAATAACGGTAATATCAGAGGATCAATTTGTGCGGTCACCTTTGTGTACTGCTCAACCAGTTTGGTGAAGTAGTTGAAAAGGCTGTGCTGTGGCCGCAGAAAGTCAAACTGGTAGTTCCTCTGTTCTTTCTGCATAAGCTGAGTAAGAAACTGGCGGCCATTGCGAGCGACAAACTGGGCAGTGAGCTTGACAACATCGAGATCAAATGCTGAGATTGATGGAGGATCCGCAATGAACTCGTACTCAGGAGGTGGTTCTTTGGGGACAACTGCCTCTTGAATCACCTGCGCCTAATGACAATTACAAAGGCACATTAGCAACAAATATCCATTAAAAGGACATGAAAAAAAACATGCAGATTAAAATGCAGTGTCTTACTTTCTGAAGCTGTTGAGCTTGCAGCATGGCCTGCTGCATAACCTTGGGCACGGCTGCAGATGGTTCCTGTCCTTTGCCCTCCTTAAATTCATTGACTTTGTGACGGTAGTAGGCATGGTACGGGTCATTTGGGTTGAGGAAATTAAACTTTGGATTGTTGATTTCATTCTGACGGATTCTTGCTTCAAACTCGGGTCCATTCCTGTTAAATGACAAGGAATTTGTTTAGTCATAGACATAAAATCCATTGAAGACTGCAGCTGTATAAAAGATGATATAATTGACACATGTAGAGTTACCAACCTGGCAACAAAGCTGGCTGTCTTGTCAACGATGTTTCGAACCTCAGGAGGTGGATAAATGATACCAACAATGGGTTTAGTGGCTGGGGTTTCTTCTACTGGAGCCTCATTCTGTTGGCATAATTCATATTTGTTAGGCATTTGTAATATGCAAGATAAAAAATATATAAGAATCCTATTAACTATCACTCACTACCAACACAATAGCTTCAACCTTCACCCAGCTTGCATAACATTAACCTCCCTTACCCCTTGTAGCGTCATGCCATGCATACGGATTTAAGTTTAATTAGCAGATGTTTTGAACTGTCTGTTTGTCATTATGTCCCCACCCCAATAAATATAGGAATATTTAACTTGCGGCACATTTACTACGAATGACATTTGAGAAATGCACAGCCAACAGAATATCCCTTCTACAAAATAATTTTCGGGTTACAGTGGACAATGCAGATGTCGCTGTAAAAGTTGAAAGTTTCAGGGGCAAGCGTTAAATTTCGTTTTAGTTAAAGGTAACGTTAGCGTTGTGCGTGAATTGACCCTGAAAGCTAACTCCAAGCTAACAGGAGTTACGCCTTGTGGCGATTATCCAAAATAGACGTCAACGTTACCCACTCCTACTCTGCAATTCACGTTCATTGATAAAAAGAAAAAGTGAATTGTTCACCAGTTCCCCCACTCACAAACAGTATGCCAGCTATATTGCTAGCATGAGCTAACTCGTCACCTTGTTGTTGGACTCCGGCTGAACGATTTGAACAGGCCCAGGCGGCATGGCGAAGTCTTTTTTTGGGGAAAACTGGAAGTAACCTGCAAACACCAAACCAACAAAAGAGTTATGTATTTAACATACACGGATTATACTATATATTTAGCTAGAAACGCAATCTATAACAACTTAAAGTCTAAATTTGCTGTAGTTGGAACACGTACTGCGTCGCGCTTTTGTTGACCCAATAGAGACGTATTACTTCCGGACACATTAATGCCGCAACGCATTATGGGAGTTGTAGTACGTTTTTGCAGGTTGCTGAGGAGATGTGATGCCAACAAGCTACACATCCTCGCCCTCATTGCTGTGTCGGACAGAAACAAACATAAGCTATCTTGTCAGATATGAGTCAGTTCTTGGGTCGTCAGGACTGCATCGAAAGCCTCCGAAGAGACGTCGTCGACCTTCAAGGTGCGATTCTGGACGTCTTCTCCAGAACTGGACCGGTCCGCTTTTCCTCGTGGAAGTTCCCCGATAAACTCTCCTGTCACCTGGACATGGGAACTCTACTGGAGCAATATGACTTTGTGGATGGGAAGGATGCATTCAATCAACACTCCCACATTGTGTTATTGGAGCTGGTGATTGACAGGTAATACATACTTCAAATTAACAAATATTTACAATAGTTATTTATTGATTATTTACTGAAACATAACTTGCCCTTTCTCTCTCCTTTCGCTGAAGACTACTGCTTCTTCTACAAAGCTTCAATGCGTATGTTGAGCAGATTAGGTGCAGCCACAGGAGAGAACAAACCCAGCACAGAGGTCTGTCAGTCGGTCTTGTTGTCAGAAACTATTGGAGTAATTTTGTTCAGTTTGCCAACCTAAAGGTAGGGACATTGATTTATTTAAAGAAAATAAACATGTAAAAAGCATACCAATAGAGAATGGACAGATCTCGTTACTTTTTATACTTTCTTTTTTTTATTTTAGGGGACATACAAAGACATCAAGAAACAAACAAAAGCAAAGCCATTTGACTCTGATGGGACAGAGACAGTGTCACCGGTCTCCCCCCAAATAAGCACAAGTAGAAATTCCTTATCTTCCTGGTCTTCAACAAGCTCCTTTAAGTTTTTGCCACAGGATCATGTACCTTCCAGTGCTACCAACAACACCCCATGCTATCCTAAAGTTCACAGCCACAACGTAAGCTGCCAGACTGTTGAATCATCCCTTGTTCCCTGCAGTGCATGCCACCAAGTGCAATCTACTTTAATAAAAACAGGGCATGCTTTGGTGGAACTGCTTCAGAGTGAGAGCCTGCCCTCATCGCTGCAGCCACTCTTAGTAGCTGTGGAAGACACCCTGGAGCTGGGACATATGACAGCAGGCGATGTCGCCCAGTGGGCCAATGAGCAGCTAAGAGACATGCGCCGGCTGGAAAAACATCTTGTAGATGTGCGGGGTACTGTGCAGCCTCTTAAAGATAGACTAGCAGAGGCAGAAGCTGAGCAAGAGAGATGCAGGTCTCAGCTGGAAGGTAAACGGAAGGAGTTCAAGCAAGAGATGGAAAAACACCAAGCGAACACAGTCCAGCTGGAGTTTTCACTGAGGAAAGCACAAAGATCCATGAAAGAAACAGAGCAAAGGCTGCAAAAGGAGCAACGGCAACTCAAGAGAGGTGCGGAAACGTCAAAAATGAATATGATGGGAACTCATTGCAATCACAAACTGTATCTTTAATATTTTTGTAACAGAAACATTGTGCTTGGAGGAGAGTAATTCCGGACTGAAAGAGAAAGTAGCAGTGCAGCATGATGCATTACAGGCACTAGGTAAGGACATAATATTCAGGTACAGGTACTAAGACAACAAAATACATTTCTCTTACTTACTTAAAATAACCTTGTATGCTGTTTGATGGATCATTTTATTATGCGGTAGAACGAGAAACGAATGTGCTGCAGGATAAATTGAGGACCTTGCACATAGAGGAAGAGGCCTCTTGCAAACTACAGCAAAGGATCCATCAGTTAGAGAGTCAAATCTCTGAAACTCAACTTCATCTTCACAAAGAGAATGCCAAGTACCACAGCGCTTGTCGTCAGCAAGAGGTCAGTGACATCACTTACAAAATAATTATTTTTAGCTTGAGTCCATGACGGTATTTAAATTGGTCGATACAGTTCTTTGTGTGTGTGTGTGTGTGTGCGTCTAGTCAATGCAGGCAAAGCAAAAGTCTTTGTTAGAGAGAGTTGATGGTCTCGACGAAGAGTGTGAAGAGCTGCAGAGGCAGTTGTTGGAGAGGGAGGAGAGACAGATTGACCTTCACAATCAGCTGCAACGGATGACAGAGCAGAAGGATCAAATGCAGGCTCAATTTGCTCAGCAGCAGGTATATTGGAGTTCTTGAGTGCGGCTTTACATTTCATAATAAAGACTTTTTACCTGGTGATGCTTCTTTCCAACAGGACCTGTGTTTGGAGTTCCAAAAGGAGACGCAGACCCGGGAAACATACGCATGCGAGCTAAAGGACAGTGTGGCTGAGCTCAAGGAGTATGTGCAAGCTTTGAAGGAGAGAGAGAGGCTGTTGGTGGCTTTCCCAGAGCTCAGCCCTCAGGCCCAACCAAAGAGTATGGCAGTGATGCACTATTTGTCTCTACAATATCAACATTCTGCACGAGTCATTCACTGACTGACAGCCTAATTGAATGTAAATAAAACTCGCTTAGTACTGTTTACACTCCTATAGAGCACCAGACAGCTACCCTTTTCTTTGGAATGCACACAAACATGTAGCGGGTATCCAGTCATTTATTTCCCAACTGCTTCTTTTTTGAGTCGTGCAGTCATGTTTTAAGTGTTTAAATGTTCATTGTATATTTCAAGGTACAGGAAATGTGCTTTTGGATATGGAGCAACAATTGCAGGCAAATAACTTGCGTATAAAAATTCTGGAGCAAGAAAACACAACCCTGTACACCAGCCTTGTGAAACTGAGGCACAGAGCACAACATAATGCCACCAGGGTAAGTGGATGAACATATGTGAATTGGTGTGTATTACACATGAACTCTCATTCATCTGCTACATGTTGGTTTTGTGGATGTTGAAATTTACATTAGACTGTATATGTTTACCAACAGGGAGCCTCACCTCAGCAGACATCTGTTGAAGAGCAACAAAATCACCTGACACAAATGCAAAAGAGTCCATTGTGAGTTTAATTTGATAACATGTTACTTTGGAACACATGTAGCATTATGCATCATTTTTTAAATAAATGATGTATCATCCCGCTGTGTTTTGGGTATGGCCTTATTTCTCCTCTGGACCACAGGCAGAGCAGCAGTGCAACAGGGCTGGAATACGATAACGGGAGGAGGGAAGCAAGACGAGGGGAAAGTGGTCTAGAGTCAGCCGGGTCAGAGGATCGTGTGTCCACTGCCTCCGCCTCCCCTTCGTCCCTGCAACTTCACCATCAAACCCTTCACCTCAACATGGACGCCACTGCTGCTAAAAGCCATACAAAAACACGCAATGGTTCTCTTCTCTCTTACTCCAGAAGCTCAAATCAGAGGAAAAAAATTTGAACGTAAATGCACAAATACAGTAAAAAAGAAGACACTCTTGAAGCTGGAGTGAGAAAGGACAACAACTACAAAAGGCACATTCCCTACATTAATACGTCGTGATGTCTTATTGTACATTATAGCACACTAACACAAATAATTTTGTAATTTTCAATTAGATTACAAATTATGACAATAGATTACCACTGCAGCCACTATGTTTGTCATTATGTTAAGTTGAATACATACACTGTACATATAAAACTAATTGTGGACATATGTACGGAGCACTGTTGTCTTTAATAGGGTATTCATGTCTGTTGAATAGGTTTCTGGATATATGATATGCTGGATGTATCTGATAGGGTGGCGTTCACAGCAGATGATGCACTTGGCTCTGAGTAGGTGAGCAGTTTGTACAACCTTGAGTGGGACACAAACAATGACACAGATGTGTTGATGGATTTTTAAGTGCTATCTGATGAGGGTTCAGAGTCGGATGTTTCCATGGAAATGCAAGTGCTCTGCGTTATTTTATCTGCGTTTATCTACTTTAAAAAAATTGTCCATAACTTTATGGAAAAAAAATGTCTCTTAATGTAAGTTGCAAGAAAATGTAATGTGTACAATGAAGAATTGATAAATGTTTCTATTTCTTGTTACATGTTTTTTCTAAGCAGCAGGAGGCTGGATTACTAATTGTACAAAATAAGTTATGCTACATTTTTGATAACAATAAAAGAAACAATTCATGTATCGAACATTTTAAATCAATAAATGGTTACACATTAGCAACAATTTGGGTTAAGTATTTAGCAGCAAGCCATGTGTAGAAATTCCTAAATGGCCATGGATCAGACTATTTACAGGTGGTTGAGTGTACTGCAGACCGGCTTAGATATACTAGACATTCCTGCATGTATGACAGAATGTCTATATTATATATATTAAATACCAGACAGACACTGTCAAAATTCCCAGACAGTTTGGCAGGTCACGACCACCACGCAAATAACTGACTATCCTGTCATTCTAGAAATTCTATGCACAACACGCTGTTTATGTTATCTGCTAATTATAGTGTATTTTAGCCACAATTTTAGTCCACTATTTATATTTTTGTATATGCCGTTTCAAAACATTTATTTTGCATTTATAACAGTCTTTTGCATTTTATACAGACCTACACTATAACAGAAATATTTGAGAATTTGTGTGCAAGTACAGAGTACAATACAATTCAGAAGTAAGAAAAGAATTGGATCATTTATAACTGTGCTCCCTGCACAAAACAGAAAGAGAAAGACGTGACAGAACATTTAGCTTACAAAAGCACAACAGTATCAATACCTGTTACTGGCCCCGACATCCAAAGCATAACTGTGAAACACAAAGTTACCAGACAATAGTTGTCAGTGTGCAAAGTTGTACAAAATTCAAGGAATGCCAAAATGACTCCCTTTCTTCCATGTTTGTGTTTAGCTTTACTAATTACAAAGCATGAAAGTCCGATGTAAGAGTTGTTTTTGATCCAACAGACAAATTTAACTAAATCATAAAGACTGATAACTTCAACTTTGGGAATTAGTCTGCACTGATTACTGCAGGTTTAAGGCCATCGGTTTCTTATGAAACACATGCAAACACAAATTGAAATAAATGAAAACATCACATTTATTTGGATCTTTTTAAGTACATTTACCTTTGTAAGAAACAAAATAAAGCCTTCCCTTATTGACACTGTTGTTTACAAGTGTAGACTATGGGAATGCTCTCTATATAATATGAGCGTTCTCACATCTGTACCTTTCTCTAATCTAGGTCAAACTGCAGACAGGGACTGATGCAAATCTGCTGGGATTACGGAGGCCTCAGAGAGATGGAACACATTCCAGGTTTAACATAACCAAAGTCTGCCTGCCTGCCAATATTCAATCCTGTGTGAAGATTTCCATTCAGAGGGTTTGTGCTTGCCTTACATATATATTCAATAATCAAATTATCTCAGGAAAACACAATCAAATAAAAGGCTCAATAATCGAGACATTTGTATAATCTCATACCAACAGGGAGAAAGGGTAAAGGGCTGCTGTTTAAACGTGTGTGAGAAAAGACTGGACAAGCGCAAGATCAGTAACACAGAAAACAACAGGACCATGAGATGAGATGTATGAGATTAACTAAAGCACTGAAGTGGTATCAGCCACTAAAAAAGTGAACACAAATGACTGATGCAGACTAATAGAGGTACATGCAAAACATATAACACAGATACCCTGATATACAAAAAGGACAATGACAACTCAAAAAAATTGAAGCTCATGAGATCTGTAGATAATAATAGAAAATGAAATACATATTTTAGAATATGGGATTAAATAACTTGCCAGAAACTACTTTTCTTGGGGCAGTCTATGAGTACCAAAAGGAGGCGATGGACTAAGAGGATCCAAATCATTAGAGCGTGTAGTTTCTCCTGAGGTTTGCGGGAGAATGTGAGAAAAAGGCAAAAATGTAAACTCACAAAAGCATACCTCTGCTTGGATAAAAAACAAAAACATGCAACGCATGATTGCTTAATATGCTCAAAATTATTTCCCACCTCCAGATCTGTGTTAGCAGCTAAAAATTAAAAAAAAGAATCATCGACTGAGTGTACTTAAAGGTTCTATATATGAAATTCAGAGCGCATCTATTGCTTCCTCACGGCTCTCAACATGGCGACGGCAGTACTGACAAAGCAAACAGTGTTTACCTTGAGGGAGCGGCGTGTGAGCGCAGAGAAGAGTGGCAGCAGTGGCTGCTTTGTTAATGCTCTGAATATCGATTTGTTTGATTTTAGTACCTTTAACTACACATTTGTCACAAAGCCAGCACCATACATAACCTATAACCATGTGTATTTTGACAAACTGGCAAGGTTGCGAGAAAAGAGGATATAACAACTTTGATGCTAGGATCTTACAGGACAGTGATAAAGCGCCCTACTGTACATTCGAGTATTACAAGATATACAAATAGGCTTCACAACAAGACAGCGAGCGTGCGTCCCATCCTGTGGTGTGCTTACATTTGGAGAGCAACGAGTATAGACTGTGGCAGACCAGTCACACGCTAACGGGAGTGAGATACAGAGAGAACACCAGGAACAGTAAAACGCATGAGTGGGAGACAACAGACACAATACCAGGCAGTAGTAATGACGATGTTAGGTCACACATCATCTATTTCCTGCGTACTCCTCAGCTGTCGAGGCAGTGGAAGGGTTGGTTTGGTGCGGCGAGGTGTACAATTGTCCATCGGGCTGGACAGACTGCACCGTCTCCACCAGGCTGCCGCTGGGTAGCACCACGTACCGGGCGGCCGTGTCTTTGGGCTGCATCTCCCGAATTCCCTCCTTACTGTGCCAGATTCCATAGCCAAAATACACAAAGAGACCTGGGAAAGGGACAACATGAAACACGGGTAACCATCATGACTCTAAATTAAAGTCAAGAATGCTGCACACAGGTGTGAAGTGAGAAAAATGTCTCAACGTTGGATATATCAGTTTTGGGTTGTGTTCTCATTTTGTGAAATGTTGATGGCTTTCATATTTGATTTTATTTGGGCAAAATCAATATTTGTGTTTCAAAAACCCATGAACGGTTCATAAAAGCTTTGACTATATTTTGTTATACCAACATGCTGGCAGCATAGTAGTGCTTCAAGCTAAATGCTAGTGTCAGCATGCTAACATGCTCAAAATGACAACGCTAACATGCTGTAGTTAAGCAGGTATTATCTTTACCATGTTCACAATCATAGTTTACTGTGCCATCATTCCAACATTTGCTAATGAGCAGTAAACACAAATTACAACTGAGGCTGATGGGAATGCAAATGTTGACCTGACGATGATGCGATCAATGTGCACATCATCACCAATGTTGATAAAGTGAAGGGGACATGCATGTGTGTACAAAACGTCATGAAAATCCATTTCATTGTTATAGTAGTTGTTGAGATAGTTCAGTCTGCCCTCAATTAGTTACAAGCTTGATGGAATACAGAACTTTTATCAATTTGTAATTATATTTACTCTTTGGTGTAATATTGATTACTTGGATTGAATTCCACCTAAACTGAGTCGAATGTAAAAATCCTACTTTGTTTTGTCTTTAGTGGCCATTAATGCCGGTAAGTGCCCGTAACTGTTCTGAGAGCCGAGCCTAAAACCCTGTCAAGTGTAAAATTCCATGTGTGTGCGTCTCGTTAACTTGCTGCAGTGCGACAGCGGTCTTAAAATGGCTTACTAGTCAAGAGACGCCTTAAGCTAGTGCAGCTAATCATGTTGCCCCAGTGATCTCCACTGACAGGGCATGAATGCAGTTTGACAACCATCTACATTCCCTGAGGGTTGTTGACGACAGTAAACACTTTCTCTATTCCCTTGACACACCTTGAGCTTGACAACCGTGACACTTTGTCACGGTTGAAAGCAGTAATCAAGTTACGTAGCCTCTGTGTTGTTGTACACTATAGTGTACATTTTAAATAAGTCTATTGCAAATAACGTGATTGGTTGATGCATTTATACGTGGTGTGAAAACTCAGAAGAATCGACCTCGTTTCAAAGTGTAGTATTTGCATTCTGAATGAAAGTATTTATTAAAAAAATAATAAACAACAAAACAACAAAATATAATGACGTGCAAAAAAATGCCCCCGGTGTGAACGGTCTTTAGTGGGCAGAAAATGTTTGTTTGTTCCGAGGATGTAATGCACATTAAGTTCACGCGGCAGATGTTTTACGATCATAGACTGTTTATAAGAAGTGGACGTAGTCACCGCGACGTCACCCATTTATTTGTGGACTCCCGTTTTAAAAAGGCCTCAAATTTTTTGCCATATCCATCTAGTTGTTTTGGCCATCGCGGCTTTTTGCAACCACCAGTGACACGAGAGGGTGGAGCCAAGAACAACCAAGATATTTTTAGGCGACCGAAAAGGTTACAATTAACCTTCATAAACTGAAAACACAATGTGAAAGGGTTAAATTTGTAACACAAAAACACGGAAAACGCCGTGGTAGCTACCTGTCATCACAAAGTGGCCATGCCCTAAAGCCTATCCTGTTTTGTCATCTATTTTACTCTGAATGGGATCATAATTTAACATGAACATGTTGTATTTAGACTTGAAACGAGCGATTGAGAGCATAAACTCTGAATTGTTTACTGAAGCGTCGCCCCCTGCCATCAGACAGAATGCAAGTTTAAGGCAATTCGGCATTGGCTTGACTTTTCAGACCTGAAGGTGGCTGCCTGTTGATTACTTTGCATTCAAACTACCTGCTGAGATAATATTCATTTCAGTTCACGTGTGTGATGTTGATAACGCTCCCTTTAAGTAACCAAAATTAGATTAACAAAATGCATAGCAGTGTTTGTTTAGAGAGAGTATTGTATACCCACTGCTTGCCGCCTTTGAAGTTGAGCCAAAACGTGTATTGGAATTGCAGTATTGTTCTTGAGGCATTATGCAAATGAGGAGAGTAGAAGTTTTTCTCCAGCCAGTATGTTTTCTGTCCGAGTTCTGGTGCCTTCTTACCTACAGCGATCCATACGGTGAAACGAATCCAGGTTAGATAGCTGAGCTTCATCATGAGGAATATATTAATGAGAATACTGGCAGCTGGAGTCAATGGAACCAAGGGTACCTATAAAACAATAGCACGTCAATTATACTCCAATCATAGTTGCCGTAGTTTTCATGACGTTAACAATTGGATTTAAATAAATGTCTCAATTTAGTTGAGATTAAATGTTGAGCATAATTTAAATGTGTGTTGCTGCCAGGACAGTGAATGCAGTGGAGCAAACACGTTGATCTGAGGACCCAACAAAGTGAAAGACAGCAGTATTTAAAAAGTCTTTGAAACAGAGTTGTGCAATAGTTGCAAAAACCATAAAGGAGCTCACCTGAAATGTTTTGCTGCTGGTTTGTGGCTCGTGTAACCATATGAGTGCCAGGCTGAGAACATAAGCTAAGCTGAGAATCACCAGCAGCATTGTGAAGCTCCAGATAGGCAGATGCAGCTGTTTGGTTCCAAATTCTAGCACTGCACAGAAGGAGACTGAGCTCACGATTATAGTCAGCACGCAGTAACCCACCACCTCGCCCGACTCACAGTCCCCCAGCAGCTTGCCCAGGTACGGTTGCCAGTAGGCCTTCAGCTGTCCCACCTCCCGCCGCTCTGTTGACGCCTGTCTGTCTACCAACTGGAGTTTGTCAGAGAAAGACTCGTACTGCTTCAGCTCCCCGCTGTCCTCGTTTATGGTCCGAGACTCTGAGGGGGCATCAGAAGGCTCAGCACTTGGGTTGGAAGATGTGGAAGATGTGGAAGATGTGGAAGCGGTTCCCTTGGAGCTGGTTTTATCAGGCTGGAAACGCAGCACAATGACACTCGCTGCCACAAAGGTGTACGCCAGGAGGGTGCCGATGGACAAGAACTGAACCAATGCCTCCAGGTCAAATACGAGAGCCATGGTGGCCATGAGGACCCCAAACACCAATATGGCATTGACAGGGACCTTGGTGATGGGATTGACTTGTGCGAAAATGGAGAAAAACAACCCATCCTCTGCCATGGCGTACACAATCCGAGGGAGGGAGAAGAGATTACACAGCAGCACAGTGTTCATCGCTAGAAATGGGAACAGAGTAATTATCAGGATATGCGCAGTGAGGACTACTGCTAACCATTATGTAAGTATTACCATAATATACTTAGTCTAACAGACATTTAAATTGTACTTCTCAATTGAAAATAGACTCACCACAGATGGAACCTATTGCCACAATAACCCCAGCCCAACTGTAACCCCGGCGGAAGAAAGCATCTGCCAGAGCGGAGTTGGGGTCCAGCGTATGCCAAGGTACCATTAGTGTGAGCACCGTGGAGACCAGGATATATGCTGCAGCTGCCAATCCAAGGGAGATGGCAGTGGCAATTGGAACAGATTTCTGTGGGTTCTTTGCCTCCTCACTTGAAGATGCAATTACATCAAAGCCCACAAATGCGTAGAAGCATGTCGCTGAGCCCGCCAGTATTCCAGACAGCCCGAAAGGTGCAAAACCTCCTTCTTTCTCGCTCCAATTGGCTGGTTCAGCCAGAATGAAGCCAAATACCAGGATGAAAATGATGACAACCATGCTAATAGTGGAGAAGATGTGATTGAGGTAAGAGGACACTTTAACTCCAAAGGAAATGAAGAATGAGGCAACTACTAGAATCCCTGCTGCAAGGAGGTCAGGGTAATGGGCAAGGAAGGGCACATTCCACTGCATGATGTGCGTCTCTGTGAAGTTCTGGATGGCGTGGTTAAAAATGGAGTCCAGATAGCCACTCCAGGCACGTGCCACAGCGGCGCCACCGATCATATTCTCCAGAATCACATTCCAACCAATGAGAAAGGCCCAGATCTCTCCCACAGATACATAGGTAAACATGTAGGCAGATCCTGTTTTGGGAATGCTTGCCCCAAACTCTGCATAACAAAACGCGGCCAGCAGAGAGGCAAGACCTGCAATAATGAAGGATATGATGACAGCAGGCCCAACTATGTCTTTAGCCACTGTTCCTGTCAGGACATAAAGGCCAGAGCCCACCATGCCACCGACTCCCAACAGAGTCAGGTCTAAGGTGGAAAGGCAGCGCTTCAGCGACGTGGCCATCATGTCATCATCCAGTGTCTTGAGTCGGTTCAGTTTCTGACAAAAGCGCACCGCTGGGGTGCAGCTTCTGGGACAAGTTTCCATAGCTACAGAGTTGGAGAGCTGGACAGGATGTTGCTGAAACAATCACACTGGATCCATCGCCTGTTTATCAAGCTGACCTGCAAGACAGAGCACAAGCAGACAAACATTGTCAAATGCATGAGGAAAAACTACTGCAGGTTACGTGGTCTAAAGTTTTAAACCTATTGCATAGCCAAGAAACACAGAATGATGGTTTAACTTAATACACTTTATGTTTATATTTGAGCTGGACATAGGCTACTGTTTCAAGCACGTACAGCATGACGAAATAAGCATTTTGTATAGCGTTGGTGATAGTCATTATAATGGAAATAATAGGTTAGTTGAATAGGAACTCCCGGAATCTTTTATGCATGAGAACCAAAAGTTACATTTCTGATTTTAAAAGCAGCATATTAGTAACAATTTGCTTTATAAGTAATCGTGAAACAAAGCTCATTTACTTCGAGCAAATAATTAAAAAGACAGAAAACATAGTCTATCTGGCCGTTCACCAATTTGAGTAAATCTATTTTATCTAGACCGTGCAATTAGGCCTGCATGTGTTACACTGAGCACTCATCACTCAGTAGCCTACAAGGCAAGTCCACGTCATCCGGTGCGCGGATAAAAGCTTCACATCATGTAACGACGTGAGATGGAGATAGTGCATTTTTTATTTGTTTGACTGTAAACAATGTGTTATGGCTCGTCATTTGTTTGATCCAGTATTCATCCTCCGGGTCTGGGCGGTGCAACATCCGATGCCTGCCCTCGATAGGCATATGGCGACAACAGAACGCCTCTGCTATAATTACGTAACGCTTTATTCCCTTCTAGAAATAACCCCCCGGCGCCATAAACTACAAGAATCGTTTACACTACATAGACTATTTATCTTTAGTAGGCTTTATATCTATGACCACACACTGTACCGTGGAGGGAACAGACGACGACGGGAATAAACGTCGTTTTAAATGCCAAATTAATAATTTAAAACAAAATGGAAACGGACGCAAAAAGAAGATCGTTAGTCTATTAGACTTCCCTACTCCTGTATGTTTTGAACATGCAGAGCGACGTCGCAATCATTCGTGCGTGAGCAGGTGTGAACATTTCCCATGATTCTGTTTGTAACCGCATAGACAGAGACGTCCGTAATAACGTAAGAAATACAAGCATTTGCTTTACCGTTGTTGTTCATGGTCTGACATGGTCTGTTGCAGGTCCGGCTTGACATAAGTTACCGAGGTGCATCGTCTGGTGATGGAGCCGAAGGTGCGTCGAGGAATAAAAAAAAAAACCTTCAAGCGCCGCCTGGACTGCTTCTTAAAGGCACAGTCACCTTTAACTGAGAGGGCTTCCCCACCGCGTCCCACCCATATTACAGCATCATGCGAGATTATACGGATCCGGTGCTCACTATGAATTTAAACACGTTTGAAAATTATACAAAAAAGAATCAGCTTAAGTAAGTACAAATGGTTTGAAGTAAAATTATACTTCCATAGTTCAAGTGACTAAAATCAGAGCAATATTCGAAAATCAAACAACAAACACACCACAAACCAGGGCCCCGTGCCACGTAAGTGGTTCAGCAAAGTCGATCAAATGTCCTATTAGCCAGCCTACATTAACGAGATGATTGATGTCAGGCTATCTCGGTTCCTGCAAGGCTGATCCGCTCTCAAACAGTCTCGTTAATTCGAACCAGACGATCGGGATCAGGACGATTGCGCGTGCTCGTCCTACGTCAAAAGGGGGAAGCGTCGATCACCAAAACCATGATTTTCTAACAGTAGGGAGCTGCACATTAATGCAATAGAGGCTTCTTAGTTTGCTCAGCTGGTTTTAAGGATCACCGTGTGTCTCACTTTACATGCATTTCCGGAACTCCCGTATAACCCCCAGTATATGCGCAAGCACATTAGACTACCGTATATGACCGGAGCTGCCATTTCTTCCGGGGGAGTGACCAGCTTATCCAGCTACCTTCACTGAGCCTGCGCTGGAGCAGGTTCAAGCTTTTGGATGTGTTGCCATGGTGATTTTGCCGAACTTGCTTCGTGGAACCGAAAAGCCTGATCTACGTCATCTTATCCTGAAAAGTATCCGGCTAACTCAGTTAGACACATACGTGACACGGGGCCCAGGTCAATCTGAAAAGGTGCGTCTTCAGTGTCAACAAGCAAAAGCACGCATGGTGCATTCCCTTTAGGGTGCTCCCCTAGGGTTTCTCGATAGCCGAACAGGCGCATGTTTTAATTGGCTCGTGATTGAGTGTTGAGCAGTCGCAGCCTCCGAGTGAAATAATTTGGAACCCAGTGCGAAACAAAAATAACTGCACTGAAAAATATTACTGTAAAATAATTCACAAAAGACACAAGACATTTTGAGAGACTTAATCTGTTTTATGAAAACAAATATTCATGAAATGGAAAATCAACACATACAAATATGCAATACTGCCATCCAAACTGGTATTGTTCATATGTACCGGTATATCATTAATTAAATTGTTCATTGTTGGTTATTTGTTTATTTATGTGGGCAGTAAACTTAAACCAACACTGACATTTAAAAAAATATAAATGTAAATGTAAAGGTGTTAGCTCAAAATCGAGTTAACATCCCTCGTGCCCACACAACTAAAGCAAACTTAACAGATAAAAAAAACATTATACACAAAGAAAAAGTAGCACAAATATGGGTAAAACAAGTAGAAAATGTATTATAATACTGTTCATTTAAATAAGCAAGGACGTGCCGGCACACTGGACCTGACACTTCAGTCAAAGGTATCAGGAGGCCTTCATGAAGTAGTCCCAGTTACAGCAGTCTCTGTGCCCGTAAGCAACATATTGATCCTCTAATTTCCGTCAGAGCCTACTCCCTCAATGCTCTTTAAATATGTAAACAATGTATCTGTAAAGGTTTTGCAACATATTAACTTCCTAGTTTCACAATCTGTGACATGTCAGTTAAGTGCTTTACAATCTATGTCGTCACAACCTGCTTCTGTTCTCTACCGAGACTGCAGACGTCTCACTTGTACACTCGAGAACCAGCCTTCTCCTACGGTTTTTGATGGTGGATATTACACTTCCAACAAGTGATGAACACGTCAAAGCAATCAATGCCACAAGTTGACCGACACTTGTTGGATCTCACAATTACTGGAACGGGAGCATATGCAGTCGGTGGCTATTGCAGAATTGGGCCTCCTTGTCAAAGGAGTCCAGATTGTGACTCCTTCTGTTGAAGCTTGAGGATCAATTCGAGTAGGTTCATCTGCATCGTCAGCTCCTGAAATAACACATACGTTGAGGAGAAATTAGTTAGGACATACATTGCCATCTGCTGGGCATTTGTCTGTACCACAAAGAGCATGCTTTCTATGCTCCCCCACTTGTGGTATTAGTATGCATTTTAACTACAGTGAAGTGAGTAGACGTTTAACCTGAGGATTAGTGGTGATAAAAAATCCAGGGACTCCTGCTTTCTCCAAGGTGTTCTGCTGGTCTATCACTTTTTGATCCATTTCCGCTACAATCTTCCTATCCATCATTCTTTGTTCCTCTCGCACACGGATTTCCAGAGACTGACAACACAACACACAACTATTAGTAAACCAAAAAGAATACAGCAATAATCATAGCACCAGATTTCAATGCCTTACCTCTAGCTCTGCTTGTTGGTTAGATTTGAGAAGCGTGAGGTTGTGAGACTTGCATGACTGTATGGCATCCTTGTGTTTCCGTACAAGATCTTGTTTGAGTGCTGCACACAAAATAAATAATTCATCAAACATCACACTGGGATGCAAACACAACCTGACACTAAAGGCCCGTTCCAAGAAGCAGGTTTGATACTTGATATTGAAGGAACTCCTGGTTTGCATCAGCAATCATCCAGGTTAAAAGGGCACGAGCTTGCTTCTCGGAACAGGCCCCATTAGTCACGAAAAGAAAGAGAGCAGAGCACCAACCTTGGTGTTCACAGTGCAGCTTTTGCCTCTGGTTGTACAGATTTTTCTCTGTGAGATGCTGAATATCCAGGAGTCCTTGCACAATCTCATACACCGTCCCATCTATGAGTGCTAGGGCCAGGTCACCCAGCGTGCTGTAGGACAGCCGCTGCTGGAAGGAGCTGCAAACCATGGAGGAAAACAAAACACACAACAAATAATCATCAAGATCTAGCTTTATTTCCTGGTACGGCTGATAAGCAGTCCTTTGAATTCCCTGAAGGAAGTCTCGCCTGAAGGAAGTCTCGCCTGAAAGGCAAGGCACCATTACCTTGGTAAATCTTTGACTAGTGTTTGCAGTTCAGATAATAGGTAGTAATGTCTTTCTTGATGTTTAGTGGAGTCGCCGTCAGTGACTTCGGGGTAACCATCCATCTCCATCTACAGATGAACACAGCAGCGGGACGTTGGTTAACACATTCAGATAAGCTAGCTCGAAGTAGCAGGCTCGGCTAATTTAATTGTTGTATATTTAAACGTTTTCAGAAACCAGATCGGTAAGTTATATTGAAGACTAGCCTGTATATGTAATAGATAACGGCAGTTAAAGTTACTAAACCAACTTAACTGGAGGAAAGTGATTGTTTTGTTCGCTGTGGGAAAAGGACCCCAAGTTGCTGGCTGTCAATATGCCTGTCCGTAATGGCGCGTGCAGTAGCTTAATGTGTTCGCCAGGTGGCGCATTGAATCACAGAAGGGAGGCTCCTGAGGACCTGCTTAGCTATCACCATACGTTTACGGACATTATAAATTAGCACGAAAGCGCAAAAAAAAATAACAACACAATAACGTCAATTACAAACAGATAGTGAGCAATGTCAGATATGACAACAAATAATGTCTTGTGCTGTTGTGACTGCAGTTCATTCGATCATGTTTATTTCAGAGTGGACATTTCATGACGGGTTAATTTGGCTCGTTTAAAAGAAGAGCAGATATAAGACGGACGCATCGCCTGAACACAGTTCAGCTGCCCACACTGAGTGACCCTCTGTGCTCGACCTGCTGGACTGACTGGGGCTGCATGCGCGCCTCTGTCGCGCGCTACTGGTGGGCTGTGCGGTGTCACGCGCCCAAAGGTGCCATGAAATGAAGAAAACTCACTTGCGGAGGGGAAGAGCACTATTTATAAGAGCGAATGGGAGCAGGATCAATTGGATTATTAGCTTCCTCGACTAAAATGGCCAAAAATACATCTCTTTATTTTCGAATTGTCGAGGGCAGGAACCTCCCGGCCAAAGACGTGTAAGTAATATCTGAATGGCATGTGTTTCTGTCAAGTATGATGTCTTATAATGTATCTAGTCTCAACACCGTTTAATAGCAATTTGTCAGGTTTATTTGATCAGAGAAAATTCATCTTAGATTTGAAACGCGAATTTCTGGTACGTTGTCTCCTGTGAATTATGTAAATTAAAGGAATTAGAGGTGAGTCTGGTCTGTCTGCTCGAATTGACCTCAGTATACTTAAACTGATTAAGTTTACCAACCGGCAAAATTTACCATCCTAATATGTCTCATGTTGTCATGTATTTTTATTGTCATCTTAAGCTCCGGAACCAGTGATCCATACTGCATTGTAAAAGTTGACAATGAAGTTGTGGCCAGGTGAGTTCTCTCTGATTATAAATGAAGATCTGCAATATATGTGCTGGAATATTTGCAGTTCCCACAACTCTCTGCACATGTAAGCCCGAGTGCAGAGTGTTTGATCAAGGTGGTGGTGCCCACAGCATGGCTCATGCAATGCAGAGAACCTGATACTGGTCCGGCCTTTAAAACACCCGCAGGTAACCATGGAGAGGGTGCATCAATTATTGCAGTGAGCTCCTGGTGTAACCAAGGAGAATGCTGGAAGCTGGTTCAGAGGTGTTCTCAGTTTGAGTGTGAAAAGTACAGATGTAGTACAGTGTGATATTTCCAAGTGGTGCAATTTGACAGCAATCCAGATTTATTTGAGAGAAAGAAAATGTCTGACATGTGAAAGAACAAACATGGGGTGATTGCAATGACTGTTGTTCCATCTGGCATGTTACAGCAAACAGCGCAATGATTCACTGCCGACACTCACTAAAATATCTGATAGTGTTACTGGCCAATTGACTCCTCCAGTGAGATGTTCATGGATGATGTGGCTGGTAGATTGTGGTCAGTACAGTACACTCTTAGAAATAGAAAGGTTGATACTGATAAAAGATTTCCCCTTTATAGGGTATTCTTTGAAATCCTTTGAACCTATTAACAATATGATGTATGTTTGGTATAGATACTGAAATATAGATTTTTGTCAATACCTTTCTTGAAATAATATACACCTGTTTTTCTTTAAAATCTGTTTTTATTTAGATGGTCTAATATTGGCAAAATAATAATCTAAATAGTACTTCAATAATAATATCTGACCAGACATTCATTGCCAACTTTCGGTACTTAGTGTTATGGACACATTACCGATAATAGGAGAACCAACGATAAAAGATAAAAGTCTGAAAAGGCACACGTTTTATCTTCGTCCATAAATCATCCTGCGGTCCAAAACCCCAGTATTTCTTTTACATATTACTGGAAAAAGCATGTGATCTGTCTACCCTCCGGTACGGACTCCTGCCGTCACTCTACTGGTCTCTATTGTTGCATACATTCATGTGATGTGTTTCTGCGTATAAGGTCTAATAAGCACCCATGTGAAACCTCTCTCTTCAGGACTGCCACAGTGTGGAAGAACCTCAGTCCTTTCTGGGGGGAAGAGTACACACTGCACCTCCCGATGGGGTTCCATTCCCTCTCCTTTCATGTCATGGACGAAGACACAATCGGGTAACACTGTCATACAAAGCTGTATCAAAATGATTCCACATCCAACCACTGCTCTCGACTGACGGAGTTTGCCAGATGATTTGTAGTCCTTCAAGCCACGATTGTTTGCTTAACTTGCCTCATGATTGAGCCAACATGGACCTCATATAGTTTAAACGTTTTGGGGAAAAAGACTCCGAGCTTTGAATAAACAAACATCATCAGGCAGATGGTTGCCCAGATTGAGTGATTAAAGTTTTTTTTCCTCCTCTTCTCGTGACCACCAGTACTCTAATCAGTCTTCAAATTCACCTCATTTACCTCGACCAAGATCAAACAACTTTGAAAGCGTTTTCAATTGATTACATTAGATAATCTCTTCAATGTTTACTTCTTTCTACAGCCACGATGATGTCATCGGAAAGATAACTCTGAGCAAAGAAGCCATTGGATCTCAAGCTAAAGGTATGACTGAACAAATCTGTAACAGGATGGGTGCCAGCTCATAGGTTAAACACACATGGCTTCCCATGACCCAAGGTGAGGAGACATGCCTCTTTTAGCCGGAGTCTCTGGGAATGTTTCTCAGTGCTCTCTCGCACATTTCTTGTGACTTGCTTCCATTTATTTTAAGAGTTGAACTGTGTAACTCACAGGCTATAAAATGATCATTCACATTGATGCATGTGTTATTATGACGACTATCCCGGTGCTTGTCTGCATAAACTGGGTTTCTTTTCATTGTGCATCACAAACCTTCCTTTTGTGAGGAAGCCCGCAGCGCTGTGAAATGAGGAGAACAGCCAAAGCATTTCAAATGGCTTCAAACCATTTAACGTCTGGCTCTCTCATAGACGCTTTCACATTCAAGAAATGAGTCACGCTGTTTACCTCCACGTGCACCCAAGCACTTTCTGCACTGTCCTAGCCCGACACACGGCATTTCAAACATCGTATGTCGTGATGAAGCTGCAGTTTTATTAGAGTGCTCAAAGTGTTTACCGGGGAATGTTTGCTGCATATCGATGCGTCTTCCCTCAGAGCCACCTGGCATGGCCTTCACTCGCGTGATTCATCTCTACATGGCGATACACTGAGTCAGTTAGTCACTCGCAGGAATATTGACGTTGTACCCTCATTTATGTGTGATATTTCGTTTATGTGTGATATTTCTGAAATAATGAAACAGAATGCAGTGAATATGACATGACTGACAAAACAATATCACATAATTCACGTGCATGCCTTCACCTTGTGTAGCCTACTCGCTGGCATTATAGACATTTTTGCAAAACATATTACTCAAAAACATAAAGATTAACAATTAGTTAATTCATTAGGTTATATCATCAAATTGCTTGTTTTCCCCCCATCGACAATCTAAATTCAAAAAAATACCTTTAACGTTTAATATTGAATAAAACAAAGATAAGATAAAGTTAATCTTAATCGAGAAGCTGGAACAAGGGAATGTTCGGCATTGTTTGCTTTGAAACGTTTAAATAAACAAAATTGTTTCACATTATTTTTTTGGTGATCATGATCAATTGACTAAACGGTTCAGCTCTAAACTCATTTCTGCCATAGGAGATCTTAATTCTTTCCTTGTTCAACTCTCAATTAAGTTTAGAACTACCGGTAACCGTTTTGACATTAGTGCTGAAGCAATTAGTTGATTAATTACAAAAATATGATTTGCATACTTAGTTTTCCCGTTTTTTATCCTCTCTTAATGTTTGATGCTTTGAGAGGAGTGCTGTTTTAATGAATAATGTCTCTATGGTCAGGACTAGACAGCTGGATGAACCTGACGAGGGTCGACCCTGATGAAGAAGTCCAGGGAGAAATCCACCTGAGCCTGGAGCTACTGAAAGACACAGAGAAGATCAGCCTGCGATGTCAAGTCATTGAAGCCAGGTAACATCATTGTGTGCTTTAAATCCTGCCTCTGCTGTGAGGGGAAATCACTTCTCATCTAGAGATAACAATGGACAGCCATGACATCTCTATGTAGTTTAAAAATGATTACACTGTTAATTAGTCAGAAGTTACATTGCTGTAGCTGAAGATGCAATGCCATCAGTGTTTCTGTGCTGAAATCTAATCAGCATCGACCCGCAGGCCTCCACACTCTCCTCCTGAGTCATACTGCCACTATCACACCCCTCACTGCCCCAGGCTACAATCTCTTCCTCCCAGGCAGGGCACTAATGAGCATGTAAATCAGAGCTTGACACTGTGTTATTCAAACATGCTCAGATGAATGTGAATCAAGTTTGAAGAAATAAGGTCAAGTGGAACGTTTCAGCTGTTTTTTCTTTGCTTACCAATTCAATTTGCAGAAGAGGTAATATGAGTTTGTTGAGTTTTTCAAATGCATTGATCAGTTCTGTTGTCTTTTGTTCTGGTGATGCCCACAGAGACTTGGCTCCAAGAGATATTTCTGGAACCTCTGATCCTTTTACAAGAGTTATTTTCAACAACCACAGTGCAGAGACCTCGGTGAGCTCTACGTGCGTGCATGTGCAGTATTGGTTTCAGACGAGCCAGAGATGCATGTTCTGCCGTTGTAATTGATGGTTGTTTGGTTGTCTGTCATTTTATTTCATATTAGTGTACACATGTAAGGTTTTAGGAATCCTAACACCCCGACCCTCTGGGTTTTAGATTATCAAGAAGAACCGTTTCCCTCACTGGGGAGAAACACTGGAGCTGGAGTTAGATCCAGAGGAGCTGAGTGAGGAGGGAACTGTCACTGTGGAGGTCTGGGACTGGGACATGGTGGGCAAAAATGACTTTCTGGGAAAGGTGAGGATGCAATAATTATGTAGGATGGCATCTTTTCTTTACAGATTTCATGTTGTGATCACTACACAATATGCTTCACCTGGAAACACAGTATTTTCCCACCAAAATATGCATGAAGTTTAAAGTTGTTTTTCCTTCATGATATCGTATCCTTGTTTGTTCTTTCTTTTCACAGGTGGAAATCCCTTTTGCTTGTTTGCACAAGACACCTTCGGTCGAGAGCTGGTTTCGTTTGCTTCCCTTGGGAAACAATGAGGTTGATGCTGGGTGAGGATTATGAGTCTGCTTGTTCGTCCAGTGTGGTGACTTTGTGTGTTTGCATAACTAAGACAAGCATTTCCTCTTTAAGATGCAAATTGACCAGCAATCAGTGTGTTAAAATGCACTCAAGAAAGGTATTTGTTCCCCTCCGTGCTTTCTTCCATGCATTTTAATGAACTAGCACAGGTGTATAACCAGATCTCTGTTATTTGAGAACAAAGAAAGCTGAGTGAACTGCCAAAATCAATAGTATCAAAGAGGTTCAATAGGAAATGACTTAAAAGGGAATATAAGGGGAATGAACTGGTAGAAGCTGGTTAGAGATCTACTTTAACCTAAAAAAAGAGCAGTAATAGCAAAACATATCCCCTATGGAATGTTAAAACTACCTCTTTGAGAGTTTTCCTGACCGCGAGGACACCGTAACGTTGTTTTTAGAAAGCCTGTTATAATATTGTACCAGACATTTAACAAACCCTCAGTGTCACTGTTTACTGTTGATTTGATACTATCGGTGTCACACCTTACAAGAATATTGACATTTTCTAAGATCGTTTAGGAATTATATGCAATTATACGTAAACAGTTGAATCAGTTTTTATGGATTTCACACAGTTCTTACATACAAAGTACTTTGCAAAAACAGTGCAAATGGCAGTGCAAGTGTCATTGGTTGTCCTCACTCACAGAACAAGTACCGGTAGTCCAGGAGTTCATGCTTGTTTCTTTTCCAGATAATATTCTGGTTGCTGTCATAGACACTTTTCCCTTTCTTTTCCATGATATTATTTAATGGGAGCCTACCTCATGATAAGATCAAGATGTGCTGAATATCTCTATATTTTTTTGGTTCTGTGGTATTTTCCTCTGTTGCCAGTGGCAAGCTGGGAGCGCTGCGTCTGAAGGTGCGTTTGGTGGAGGACCGGATCTTGCCGTCTGTGTACTATCAGCCCCTCATTCACCTTCTGGTGGAGTCAGTCATCTCCCCTACAGAGGTCGGGATCGCTGTTATCGTTTAGTAGCGTAATGCATTTGACTCCACCACAATTCACTGAATCTGTGTTGGATTTCAGGCAACAGAAAAACTCCTTGTACATGTTAGTAGTGGTTCATGACCTGAGTTCTCTTCTTCGCAGGTGGAGGATAGCAGTGCTCTGACCATGCTGGAGGAGGTCAACACGGTTGAGAGCCGACAGGATGTGGCGATGACCCTGGTGAAGATCTACCTGGGCCAGGGCCTGGTGGTGCCCTTCCTGGATTACCTCAACACGCGAGAGGTCAACAACACCAGTAAGATTAAACTGTTTCAAATGTTCGATCACGATCAGTCCGAACCTTTACCTTTACCTTTACGGAAACGGCAGATATGCAGAGATATTAGTTCAAAACATTTAGCATGTAACAACTGTGATTACATAATAAACATTCGTACATAATCTATTCGTCAGTGTTTGTATTAGTCAGAGAAACCTTCTGCATCTATTTAAACTCTGAATTGACATCAAGGTCTCTGAACATTTGTTATCTATGTGTGGGCAGCTCAAGTCTAACAGCACTATGTTTTCTACCCTGATGCCAATTATTTACTCACCCAACATTCTTTTCATGGCTTCTCTGTTGTCCGTATTAGTCATGTTTTTGCCTCCGCACCACACCCCCATTGCAAACTCACACAGACTCACACAGTGTTCTGCTCTGCGGGTTCAGTTTAGTTGGTGTAGTTTGAGATAATAAGCATAGTGCCCATGTTACCATAGCAACTCCACATGATCCGAACTGTAACTGCTTGGTCAAGAATAGATGTCGCAAGCAGACATTAAAATTGGGCACCGGGTTAAAGAAAAGGAAAATGTTCAAAAACCCACATTTCTCCACACGTTCTGATCTTTAAAACCAGACTATTTTACCTGGCAACCCAGTCCTGTCACTGTGGATATTTACGTATCGCCACATTGAAGGATTTATGTAATGCTGCAGCAAGGTCAGTCTTCCCTCTGTTGTGACACTGGGCTCTGTGTTTCTAAAGAAGATCAATTCTTAGCCGATAAACAGAAAATAGAAAGCATGAACACGTGAGACCAAAAGCCTGAATTGAGGGCAGAAACAGACAACGGATCCACACACTGTATTAATAGCTTTCAGTTAAATCTAATAAAGCACTCTCAGAGATTTACGTAGAGTTGATTATGTGCCTGATGAGGGTATCTGTGAAAGCTTTAATGTTGCTTTATTACACATATTGGAAGCTTTTAATACAGTGGACAGACAACAGTAGAGAGTTGACTGGAAATGAGGGAGATGGAGAATGACGTTCAACAAAGGTCCCTGCCAGATGTAAACCAGGGACATTGTGGTTCATGGTCAGCCGTGTTGTTTTTTAAATCATATTTATCAAAAGCTATGGGAACATGTTAAATGATGCTCTTATTTTCTAAAAAACCTAATCCATCTCTCTTCTGTCTTGCTCTCATAGCTGATCCAAACACTTTATTTCGCTCCAACTCCCTCGCCTCCAAGGCCATGGAACAGTTCATGAAGGTGCATTGATGTATCTGTTGTTTTATTTCATCAGAAATTGTAAGTGATTGATTTTTCTGTTGCTACTTTGAGTGAAATCATGATCTGACAGTTAATTATTTCTAATCTTTTTGGCTAATCTTTTGCTACTTTCTTCCTGAACATTTCCTATCTCTATTAAATACATCTACTGGGTTAGTTACATGTCCTATGGTCCCCGTGCTGCATCATACTCTACCTTGTTTGCGCTTTGTATTATGCAGATTTACACATTTACAAAACAATCCCTGTATCACAGATGCAAATGAGATGTATTTAACATCTGGTATTGTTTTGCTGTCAGGCTGTTGGCATGCTGTATCTCCACGAGGTGCTGAAGCCCATCATCAACCGCATCTTTGATGAGAAGAAGTACATTGAACTGGACCCATGTAAGATCGATCTGAACCGCACAAGGTAACACAAACCATGATTTATTTTTTATTCTGACCTAAAAACAGTCCAGATCTGCTTTGGATGCTTGTCTTAAGCCACAAATGATAAGTGATGGTTGTATGTCCATGCGTGTACTTCACAATCTATGTGTTAATATGGTTTAAGGAGACTGCCCACTTCCTTTACACTTCACCCCAGAGAGGAAGACATCAATGTGAGAAAATTGAAAAAAAAAGGGGGGAGGCTGTTGCTTGGCAACTGCTATGAGCCCCCTGAGATGTCTATCGAGGATCTAATGTGCCGTCTGTCTGCAGTAGATTTACCTGCCATCACCTTGTTTGTTGTTTCCACTCGTTGTCTACTGTCCGGTGCTGTGTCTTAGGATTGTGTATACTCTATAGTTTTTTGACACAGGGATTCAGTCATTTACGCTGTCTGTCCTCCTCTGTGAAGACGAATTTCATTTAAAGGTGCAGTGTCAGAGGCAGAGGTGCGGGACAGCAGTGTGGAGATGCTGCAGAGCTACTTAACCAGCATCATCGAATCAATCGTGGGCTCAGTCGATCAGTGTCCTCCTGTCATGAGAGTGGCCTTCAAACAGCTACACAAGAGAGTAGAGGAGCAATTTGCTGAACCTGAGAATGAGGTCAGTCTGGAGCAAAACACACAGAAGAAAAACAGCTGGAAACACCTCTTCAAGGCATTTTAATAACTCTGTAGAGCTTGTTTGTTTGACATTTAATCATTTATGCACTACCATTACAGCTGTTAATATCATTTTTACAGGATGTGAAGTATCTGGCCATCAGTGGATTCTTTTTCCTGCGTTTTTTCGCTCCCGCAATCCTCACACCTAAACTGTTCCAGCTGAGGGATCAGCACGCTGATACACGTACAAGCAGAACGCTACTGCTGCTGGCCAAGGTACAATTCACAATGCAGACAAACGTACACACACTGTTATGGCTAAATTATTCCAGACATCACACTTGTCTGAAAAAGTAAACAGGATGCGAGGACACGTGCTGTCTGGCAATGTTGAGGAATTTTAATTTGCAAGTGTCAAACAAGTAAATATGAAGCAGGAATGCAACGTGCAATGTTTATACTATATGTGCAGGCAGCAGTGCTTTTGTGTGGAATGATGCCCAATGCTAAGTCAGCAATGTCTGCCCAAAGTAACTTAGTTTTATGTCAATTTTATTGATAACCTAAACCTATAGATATAGGTTTCCTTTTTGTGAAACACGTTTTTTATGTCCCAGAGGCTGGAATCTGTGGATTGCTTTCCCAACTACACCAAGTATGCAGTAGAGCCATGCCATTGTTTGCCATAAAGTTTAAACAGTAGACCCACTCAAACGTCCTGTTTTATGTGGAAATAAATCAAATGAAACCATCGGAACAGAACTCCCCATGATTTAGAAAGAAAGGGACCCCCGACTGTCTCTTTCATCAACACCCTCGATGTCATTATAAACCGGGGTGTCATTTTAGAAGAAAAGTGAAAACTTGTTGTTCTCCCACGTGTGGGTTTTGTGGTTGCTGTCCATGGTGCTGAAGTGCTGTTGCCATGGGTCCTCTACAGAGAAAGAGAACGTGCTATTTTTACCTCTGTCTGTGCCACAACCAGACTGCGGTTCAAAGCCGAGCATCAGAGAGAGGTGTAGAGAGGGACTTCCTCCTCGCCCTAGGACAGGTGTGGGCCGGACAAAGGGCCTCTCAGCATGCTTGGCCTCAGGGACCCTTTTGATCTCCGACTTTGAGCTATGCAGTCACTCACGCTGAGTTCTGTCAGTTACTGGGGATTTGATGTGGAAGATGTGAATGTTGAGTGGAAATTGTGTCTTTACGGTCACCAGGCATTGCAAAGTGTCGGGAACTTGGGCCTTCAGCTGGGTCACGGAAAGGAGCAGTGGATGGCGCCTCTTCATCCCATCATCCTACGCAGTGTGGCTTCTGTCAAAGACTTCCTGGACAAGTTGATTGACATCGATCATGACATTGGTAAGGATGACAATAGTAAACACACACCGCTAAACTTAAAAGGAAAGCAGCTTATGCTGTTGAGCTAATCAGCCACCGGCCAGCTGCTAGTGAGCACCTCCCAGCTGATATCAGGATTAAGCAAAACAATACCATCGTGGTGAAATATTCATAACTAGCTGGAAGACTAGAAAAGAAATGACATAATTAATGAGCTGGCAGGGAGCTGGAGTGAGAAGGCGTTTGTACACGCCACACTGGTTACCCAACATGTTCTGGCCTGCTTTCTTCCTGTCGTGTGTCAGCGAGGCTGTTGTTGTGAAGCTTCTTCCCCCTCTGATGTATCATGTTTCAGCTGCCTCCTGCACACCACACCTACTCTTTTCTCTTAAAGGCCAGTTTGACATTTAATGCTCTTCAGGTGGATTTGTTGGACAGAAAAAAAGAGGCTTGTTATGCCTCTTTGAAGCTGTCCTTCATGTGGTGATGGAGGCGGAGGTACCAACAATGACAAATGACAGAGAATGAAGACTTGAACACGCAAAAACATGTGTTTCTTTACATTCTCTGATTAAAACTATTTCAACTTCATTCTGCAGTGTCTGAGGTGCCACAGAGGGCTGTATTCATGCCCTCAGTCACAGTTAAAGAGGCGTACCTTCACAAACACAAGGCAGAGGGACCACAACTGCTATCCCGCTTTGCCTTTAAGAAACGCTACTTCTGGTTGACGAGTGAGACACTGTCCTACGCCAAGACGGCTGATTGGCAGGTTAGTACTGAACCAGTAGGTTATAGCTCTATGATGTTTATATTTATATCTGTTTATCTACTTTACTCGCCATTTTGGCAACCAGCCATTGTTTCAAGTTTTCATATTTTTGCTATGTAGCTTAGTACTGTTCTTGAATCAGTCTTCTACTGTGACATCTGGGCCAAAACACAAGTGATGTCTGCCAGACAGAGGCCTATTTATTCCCAGTGTCTTGTATACAAGCCAGAAATATCATCCTATATAAGCAGCTGATATGCCCTCTGAGGATGAATTAAGCACTGCGTCTACCCTTTTCAGGACGTTTATCAACTTGGCTCATAAAAAGAGGAACCATTTCAGTCATCCCCAGCTCACTTTATTGTATTCATGTTGATCTCCATGTGAGAACATCATTAGTTATATTACCATGTGGTGCCTAACCTTGTGATAATGATCTCCTCTCATTCACCAGCCAGAGACAGAGAGAGAGGGAGACGGAGAGGGGAGCAGGCTCTCTCTAGCCCAGTAAAAAGCTATCTCTTTGAGCCAGTCTCGGCTTTGTGTGACTGGAATAAAGGCGCGGGGTAATTGCAGGCTGTGGATATTCATGCTAACATTGCAAATCAGATTGTAGACAATGTCCTGGCCCCTCTACTCAATGTTGAACCACTCCAATCTCAGTGAAGCGAGCTCCCACTGGAAGTGGCTGATTTCCACTTTAAAGTGGCCTTTCCTGCGATGCTGATTTCATCTTCACTTCCTCCTTGTCTCAAATGGTTCATCCTAATCTAAAATCTAAGCGTGCAAAGGATCTCACTGCTCCGATAATTTGCTCTGTGATCAAATGTTATCTCACTTAAACCTTAGTGTAGACGCCTGATGCAAAAGCATGATCCATCCTGAACAGCCTGCATACTTCTGTTTATTGGTGTTGTGGTTTGTGGCTAAATTGTTGCAGGTGCGCTCCTCAATCCCTATTCTTTGTGTGTGTGCCGTGGAGAGGGTGGATGAGAATGCCTTTCAGCAGCAGAATGTAATGCAGGTCATCACCCAGGACCACGACGGACAGCTGCACACCATGTACATCCAGTGCAAGGTGCTTTGGTACTGACACCAGTCAGTCACCAAAAAAGTTCTTGACCTTTTTCACTTTGCCACGAAAATCCTTTTTCTTGGATTGCCGCTGTTTCCATCACTTTCTTGACATTTGGCTTTCTTATAGAAAAGTTTAGATCAAAGACAGTTAAGCTGACAATGGTATAGCATTCTTTCTAACTCTGGCATGTTTACAGCTTGTATTTTTACACTGATGTTCATTAACATGCTCTGTCCAAATCAAATAAACAAATTGATAAATCCATATTTAATTGTTAATAAGGCATAATATATATATTGTAAACACAAAAATGTAATTTAATTTACCATTTACTGTAATACTTCAAGGATTATTAGTTGATTACTTTTGCATAGCAACATTTTTCCTGCTTTGACTTCAGAATGACTTTAATAGACCACCTCATGGTATATTTGTGTCTATGTAGAATGTCAATGAGCTGAACCAGTGGCTGTCGGCAATCAGGAAAGTCAGCATCTACAATGAGCGCATGCTGCCCTCTTTCCACCCAGGGGCTCATCGCAGTGGCAAGTGGACCTGCTGTCTGCAGGCGGGCCGTGCTGGTAATCCTGCTTTCATTACTTGTAGCTGCACAAACTTCTAAATCCTTCCATTGGGACTCAGGATGTAATGTATCGATGTAAAATACTTTTGAATTACACCTACGACTCCCCCAGAAGGATCATCAGGAATTAACATCATCTCAAGCATTGTTGACCGTCGACATACATTATTTCACTCCCGGTCAACTTGCTTGTTGATTGCTTCAAAGAGCAAATGAGCTCCTGCTGATCCGTATTTAATGAATAAACCCTCAATTTGTAGCCGCCTTGTTTTTGTTGCATCAGTGGAGAACAAGCTCTGAGAATCATAATGCAATTTTCTCTGACCAATTACATTTAGTCACCGTCTGTAAGCTACATCTGATTACATTTCTTGTGTGGGTTTTCACAGTCCTGAGCAACAGAAATGTTTCATCAGTTATTGTTTATACAACATGTGTTCCGAGGGTAATATTGTGTGCTGGGGTTTGAGTGCCACCAGGACTATTAGCATTAAACATGTGCAAACTTGTATTACCATGAGACTGCCGTCAAATTGGCAAGTTGAATGATATGTAATGTTTACCAGTGTGAGGAGCGCCACTGCTCAATGAAAGGCCGGCTCTCAGTTATAGGCTGCAGTAGAACCCACTCAGCTGTGACACTGGGTGACTGGAGTGACCCGCTGGATCCTGATGTAGAGACACAGACCATATTCAAGCAGCTTCTCCAGGGCAGAGACAAACTCAGGTCGGTGGAGGAAACAGTCTGTAAACATTTACAGCATGCAGTTCATTTACTGCACACTAGAGGTCAATGTTGCAACACAGGAATGCATCGCCCTGCAAAGAAAAAAACTGCGTTTGGAGAATAGTCAGCGATCATAAGATTCATATTTCTGATATATATTTCAGGAAAAAATATGTAGAGATGCCAGACGCTGATCAGACATCCAGCAATAGAGAACCGATCAACTCTGACATTCACCCAGGTGAGGCTGCAGCTCCATCTAAACTCTACATTTTCTGCCATGGTGGAGGGATTTTTATTCATGTGGACGGCCTTGTGTTGTCATCAAGATTATCTATATCTGTTGGATAGCATTGTACACTTCCTGCCTCACAGATGGTGCAGAATGCAATGTTCAGCTGATGAAGCCAGGCCAGAGCGTTGCTGCCCGGCTGTTGGTGGTGATAGAGGATCTGGAGCAGGCTCATGCCACCTTCCAGTGCAGAGAAAAAGAGGACGGCACCAGTGTTATTCTGAATCCCTAGACTCCACACAGACTTGGATCCCACTACTAATGCCTGTAAAAAGGGAATCCTGCCACTTTGAACCTTTTGTATTCTCTGATTGCCACTGACTTCAACAGCGCCGGGGAGAGATTATGATACCTGCCGATAAAGGGGGGGGGGGGGGGGGGGGGGGCGAGGGTCTTTGCAGCAATCATGATATGACAATCTCTTGCATGGCCTATACACTTGTTGTGAAATGTGAAAAGAAGCTTTTATATTTTGAGATACTGTACAGGACCTCAGTCAGGGTTTTATTATGCAAAAAGCTTGTTGTAGTGTAATCTACAGTACCTGAAGGTGTTTTGACTTTGCTTTCATCAACGTTTTGTATTTTATTGAGGCAATTTATCACCACGTCGCAATGTAGCAGTCACATTAACGTTGTAGATCACAGCACCATGAGTTATTGAAATACTGGCGCACATGCCACAGTATAATGCTGCCTGTACAATGAGCAGAAATAATATTAATGTAATTGTTGCTTTGGTCCCTTTATACAAAACAATGTGCTTTTGTTTCGGTGCTATGGCCAGCCATCTTAACTGTTCGGTTCTGATCTAATTTGCATATTTAAAAAGTCCTAACATTTGATGTAGCCATTCCTAAAGTCATCAGGGTAATATCTACATGTTAACAATTGTATGTCCAGACATATAATAGAGACAATAGAAGTAACAATCATGTGAGATGTTCCCATTTGATACGTTTACAGTTTCTTTCGATTTTTGTGCCACAATATTTGGCTCACAGTTGTCAGGTTATGTTTGAGAGGCCAAATTAGTTTTTAAAATGCTTTTTGAAGCACTCAAATCACACAATTCTCTACATATCTGTGGGACACACGAACACACAGGCACGTTGTAAGGCCATTTCCCATAGAGCAGTAATGTTCAGTGTCTTTCCCTTACATAGAGACGGTAAGTGAGAGTAATAGAAATCAAATCTGTGATCTCCCAGACAGCCTCACTGGCCGTCCTGTCTGTGGAGCTGTTTCCATTATATTCCGGCACAGCTAGTGTAGTGTCTGTCTTTCCTTGAGAGGAAGAACTGTGGATATTTATGAGTGGCGTCAACACTCTTCCTGTCTTTAGATGTAACACTTAGTACACATGCCAGACATGACAATCAATTTTCTACATTCTTCAACTAGAGTAAACTTCAGACGTCACTTACTCCCTGAATGATGGCTTTTATTCTGAAAAAAAAGAAGAGAAAACACTACTGCCTGTACTTTATTTTGCAAATACACCATGATGGTTTGTTCCAAGTGGATTTTTAATGTGAAGTAAACGCGACTGCATTGTTCCGTAAACTATTGTGTCAGCTAATATGTCTGGTGGCATTTTTTCCCCCCCTGAAAAACAAAAATGACACCTTATATATTTATTAAGTTAACTTGGGTAGAATTAAAGTCAAGGAGGCAGCAATAATAACGCAATTTTTTTGAGCATATAACCCCCACCGAGTTTTAAGATTTGACATACAATAAGAGTTTTATGAAATTAATTTTGACGTACTATACATTTGCCTTCTTGTGAAATAATATATTATATAATTATAATTTGTTATGACATATACTGTTAATTGTCAACATACTATACTATTCCTTTTTTTAGACATACCATTCAATCACTTTTATGTGATATATTTCATTATGACTTTTTAATGACTTTTAAAGACTTTACAATGACCTCATTCAGCAGTCTGTATATGTTCCTCTTCTTTCCAGATCGTCAGCCTCATCAGTTAAGGCTGAATATCCACAAGTATATGACAAATTAAACCACCTGTCTTACCACGCAACACAACTGGCAGTTAAAGAAAAATCTCATTGATACTGGAAATCCAGGCTAGATCCTGTTCTACATAATCCAGTATGGTAGGTGGCAGTATGCACCTAAAAGTTGGCATTGCAATTTAAAAAATCGCAGCGAAGAATACGGTAACAATGATGGAAGGTGGAGAATTGCTAAATGTTCATGAAGAAAATGACAATTATACGCCGGATTAGGACAAACCTGAGGACTCTTCTATATCCCATGGGCCGTGTAAACACCAGTCCTCCTGCAACCGTCTCAATGATGGATCAAATGATATAAAGTCATGAGAATTAAAGCTGCATTCATTTCAAGTTGAACCATGTTGCACACATTGGAACCAGCCTGGATATTTGATATTTCATTCCCGTATCTTTTGTCGTTAATTAATTAATCATTTTAATACAATTAAGCTTGTATGAAAGTGTGTTTTTAGGAATCACTAAATTACCTATTTCTGTGACACTGGATTCTGGCATCTGCCTAGAAAGATCATTTTTAAGAACAGCAGATATGCTGACAATAGGTGTAGCCTATGAATTGCCTCAAGAAGAAAGACACTCACCCACCACTTGTTTCCAACTATGTTCCTGCCAGATGCAGTTATGGAAAAATTCAATCAATCAGCCCTTAATCTATAAATAATCAGTCCCTTGAGTGGTAGAAGATCTGGTCTAGTTCCGCCCCCCCACAAATATATCGTTAGTGTTCAGACTGTAAAAAGTAAAGTGGTCCAAAACTGCCTCATGAAATTACGCCCTTGCTTCTAGCTCTCTCATTAGGCATGAGAGGTGAGCAATGGGAGGGGGGGAAAGGAGAAGACTGAAACCTGAACTGATGGGTAAGTGCCTGACGAAAGAGGGGCATTTTAAACGGTAAGCTGATCTCCCTTGGTGAAAGGCCTGTCTATATATGCGCCAACCACAGCAACAACATATAGTTACAGAAAATGAGCGTAATGCAAATTGACTGCCATTGAGAACTATTTCTGCTGCACTCCACAGCTCCAGCAAAGCTCATTTATAACCATATAATGAGTACAGCACAGAGCTGCCTGGGCAGAAGGAAATGGTGGAGGACATGCCACCAAGTGGAGGGAAAAATAAGGGGGGAGCCAAGATGACAAAAGGTCAAACAAACTACCCCAGTCCAGGGCACATTTATTTTTCCACAAGAAACACACAAACATGCAACAAGGTCATCACAATTCAATAAAGGCCGATAGATTAAGAAGCCCTTCATAGTTTAATCAATGTCTCTCTATATATCTTGCTTTTGGTTGATCTCAGTTTCTCTTTACGAACCATTTTAAACAGCAATATGTAGAGACCGCTTAAGAGAAATGAAACCACAAAAATCATGATTTGAAAATGTCAATTAAAATGGGTACTTCTGATGTAAAACTATCTTTGTTTTACATGTGGTCAAAAGAGTGAGGAGAGGAGCCAAACGCTGCCTCGTCCCCTTAAATCAAACACGCTAGAGGAACAAAGCTTTCTAACTAACTGGAGTAAGCTGCAAAACCACAGTGCTAAATCACCAGGAGACCTGGGTGATATCTCTAAAGAAGCTACAATGTTATTATGCAAAAAGCTTTGCATAAGAAGGCAAATAAATGTCAAATCCGTGAGCACAAATGAGATCCACGTGCGCGTGTTTTAGATCTAGTGAATACGGTTTAGAGGCGGATTGAAACCCGCCTTTACACCGCCACCTAGCGTTTGTGTCAGGAGTGATATGCGGCCAATCCAACGATGATGATTGTAACCAATTCAATTCAGTGATACAATGGTGACTGGCTCCGCCCACCTACTGTCAAAAAGAAAAAAACACTCACTCACAAGCAGGTGAAATCTTAGCGAGCAGAAGAGCAGCGATAGAAGTCATGCACCAGGGGACGCTCCTCGCCCTCCAAGCATGAGTTGGATGTCATTTGTGCTTGCCTTTTTTGCCATTGATTGGCCTTCATATATGCATCGTCAATAAACTTGCTCACAGTTGGTTAACATGCACCTCTCGGAGAACATTACTGTATCTTTAAAGGACATGAACCTAAGATTTGTCGAAGACGCACTCGGCACACATTCACACACACTCGCACAGAAGAGATACAAGCACACAGTATATCCACACTAAATGTTAAGGTATCATTTAGAAAGAGAAGTACAGTTTGCAGTCGATACTATGAGAGTACAACTGTAGACTTCATACGTTAGGATTAAAGTGATTCCACCCCTTCTTCCACTTCTGATCAAATGGAAAGTAGTATGGTATGAATCTTAATCAGAGTTATACAGCAATGTTGTGTAATAATTCTTTTAGAGACAATCATCATTAAAAAAAAAGACATCAAAAATATATGTTTTCTAGTACACAGAATGTGATCTTCGGATCGCAACCCCTTTGTTTTAGAATCCATGAGGTACAGTAGGTACCCCATAAAGAAAACATCCATTGTCATCTAAAACAAATAAATGCCTTCTTGCTACACAAAAATCATGTATAAGATCTTAAAAATAGTAAATTGCATATACACCACCTCTCTCTCAATCAGACCAACACCATACCATGTTTTATTCATCAATCCCATATAAGTCTGTACACACCTGAAAAGTCTTAAGGGCCTGCAATCCACTCATGCTACAAGGCCAACACATGGAAAGGAAAAGTCGAAGAAGCAAACATTTGGATTCCTCTGGTTAATTAAACTTCTCTCAACATGGAAAAGAAATTCCCTGATAGGTTGGAAGCATTCTCTCTTGCTGTCCCGTATTATAAAGGGAGTCAAAAAGGTGGTGAAGGAGAGAGCTTGAGATGGGAAACGGCAAACAATATTTGTTTTTAACACCTGGGTCCAAAATCACATTACAAATACTTTTAAGTAGTTTGTTGAAGCCTTTGCAGTTGCCAGAAAGTTGACGCAGAAAAGTAATTGAAAGCCCCTGAAAAAAAAACAAGAAAAAAAAAAAAAAACACAAATGCAAGGACACATACCAAAAACAATGTCGTGTAAAATAACAAAACTTAACTTTGGGAGAAAACTGTATTGTGTTTTCAGGACCTTTTAAAAATGTAATTCAGTGTACTTTGATTGACAACTGACTTAGGTCAACCTCACCAATCTGTTGTTCCAGCTAACTTAAAACAAACCTCAAGAAATAGCGTCTATTTAACCCAGGCGTGCAGTTTTCACCTTCAAACTGAACAGAGATCGCTGACTGCATCCATTCCCATGTTCTGGACAAGTAGAAAAAGAGAAATGGCCCATTTGGGGGGGGGGAACGGACATCTTCATGCTGCTAAAGCTCCCCCACCAATAATAAGGACACATTTACTGTATTTATTGGAGTCCCACAGGGGATCAATGACACAGATTCCACATTCAGGTAACGAGAGCAGCATACGCTAAGACTATGTAATATAAGACGTCCATAACATGTCGTACATATTTCAACAGTCCCTGACATACTGACAAATTCATCTTTGCCAGATTTGATGTATTCATGTTAACATGTGCCTGTGTATAGATATGTGGGCCATCTTTATATTTACTATATAGAAGAGTATAAAAATAAATTAAACTTACGCCATCGACTCAAATTGAGCTTGAATTTAAAGATATATCACATCTGCAAATGTATATCATAGATTGGCCTATTTTTCAAAGCATCGCAAGCCGGTTCATAAACAACTTAAAAATAGACAGATTTAGTTGCAATTTCATATTTTCCTAAAAATCGAATGACTGATTGAACCAAACCGTTGCCTCAAAGTGCTATGGAAGACTACGATTCACTCCAAAATTAAGCTCACAGCTGGGTGCCCACACGGTAAACCTTACATCAACACCCCCTCTCATTAAAACTGATCAGATATACTCATGGAGAATTATGCAGCACTGGGTTATCTTTTATCTCAGAGCGTAGAAACAGCACAAGACCTCCTCCAAGCACGTCCAAACAGTCTTCACCCCCATGGGCATAAAATCTGAAGGAGGAAACAGGGGAGCGGAGGAAAAAAGCATGAGAACTACATACAGAAGTGCTCTGCTGTTGATCGGGAGGGGAAGGAAAGTGGGGGTGTACTTAAGGATCGTCTGTAACAACTCTGAATGAGCTGACGCAAAGAATAAGACGTTTCCCTGCTCGCTGTACAAGCAGTGGATCCCCGTGTACTGCCCAGCAGAAAACAAGTTCACAAGAGACGTGTGCATCTCTGGCAAGCAGAAGCCCAAGATGGATCTCCAAGGGACCAACGCTGTCGTGTTTGAAAGAGAAACGTCCATCTGCTAGAAGCGTGTTCAGCTTTCCTCCTAAAGGACCTCAAGCCAGCAGATTAATGCCACAGAGCCTGCCCTCACACACTCACCTCTTGTGTATGGTCAGAATGATGGATCGTAAAAAAAGGCCAGGATTTGTCTCCCAACAGGGAGAAAAATAATGCAGGTTTCATATTCACAGAGGTCGGCGTCATCAGTGTGTCAACAAAACAAATGAGTTTAACCTTGGGAGCATAGCAACACATCCCTCTTTACAACCTCAGCCTGTCAAGTAACAACACCTCACAACTAGCATCAAACTGACCGGTAAGATGCTTGATTCATTTATTTCATGCGGCCTCTCATAGACGGTTCACAAGGTTGACAATACAACATACGTTTATTACCAAACACTAGTATTTCATAGCCTTTTATCTCTTCGTGCACGACAGAACACACTTCCATTTTGGAGAACTGACCTAAGGTTTTAGAAGTGGAAAATGTCAGAGGTGCCCAGTGCAACTTAACGGACACATCACCAAAAAAAAAAGCCAAAATCCTCTCCTTCAAATCACAAAACCAAGTTTCACCACTTTACTGTCACCAATAATTAGAGAAAAGGAGGGACGCAAATAATCAATTAATTTGGATGATTCAAAATGCTGAAATTCTCTTAAAATCAAGCAAGAAACTGACACCTTACCCGATTGTAGATATTTGCCCAACCTTCATTATGCAGCGTTAGTCTGGGCCATGCATTCTGGAGTTCAGCATTTACAAATATGGGCCCATTTACAAATATGAGCCCTCATCAAGTGCAGAGGAACAGCTTCAGTTTGAATCTAAAAGGGGTTAAATACAATTTACCAAGACAGAAATCTCACCTTGTCTTTGTATTCTGGATCAAGAGACAGCAGGGGGGGAACCTTAGGTTATACAAATCTAAATATTGACCATAACCACGTCATTTAATTTGCATCCGTTGCTCTTGTGCCACCACTTCTGCAGGCTATTTTTGTTTGTGGGGAGTAAAGAGTTGTCGGCTACTTGCTGGCCCGTCATGCAGGGTCCTGTTCTCTGGGAGGTGGCGGGGAGTGTTGGGAGCCTGTGATCAGCTCAGCCGCTATCAGTCCTTCAAGTTGTCCTCACCGACCCCCTGGGCCGACAGCTCTGTCAGGACGTTGGCCAGGTAGTTGGGGTCGGGGTAGCCATGGGCGGTCAGGTTGGATCCGAATTCTGTCTTGTGGTGAATCTCGTTCCACACCACCGTGTCCGACTCGCCCGTGGTGCTGGACGTGCCGATGGTGAAGATGAGGCGTCGGTCCCAGGCCATGATGAGCAGCTTCAGGACCTGGAGAGACAAAAGTAGAATAACTCTTCATATAATTATAATGTCATTCCTCTTTTATAACATGCAGAGACATTGTTATGCTTCTCAGAAAACCAGGGTTACACAAGTCATTTTAAGTTTTAGTAAAGCTAAATACAAGCACAGATTGCAGAAAGAGCAGAACAGCTTTCCCATTTTTTGCATCGAGGTGCACTGGGATTCACTCAACACAGCAAGCTTTTACTGTTAGATCATGGCTTTCTTACCTTCCTGCCTTTCTCATTGTCAGGGAGGTAGCAGTGACGAGGGAACCCTCTTGCACTGAACTTCTTCCCGGGGTTGGGGTGCTCATTGGTCTGGTGAAAAACAAGCGTTATAACTCCTTCTCTTCCAATTAGGACTTAATCGTGTAGGAAATGTCAGCAGCAGCCTGAGATCGAGCTTTATTGTTCACGATGCTAACAATGGCCTTCTGTAAAAAATATTTTGAGATATGCTACTGTAAATATCCAATTATCTCTTGAAATATCATTTTTTAGAAAGTTGCGAGAAAAAAAAAGCGAATACATCCACATTAGCGATGGGGGTAGAAGTAGCACTGGTAACTATCGAAATCTGCTGGGCAACTATTTGTGTGCCCCCACCAGATTACCCCCCACCCTTATAATTAAGGTAGTTACAGTTGTCTTGTCGTGACAAATTGGTCCCATAATGTTCCTTATTTCTGGTTTAAAATTGTGTTGCAAACCAATCTGAGTGCAAAGCAGCAGAAAGATACTGATTTTATCCATGTAGAGTGATGTATTGACTTTCTTTGTTTCTGTGATGATTCTCATTCATTTGGTGACTGTAACACGAATGTAATTTTTGCTGTTGTCCATTAAGTCCATTACAGACTTGCCCATCGGGATGTTTAGAGTGAGGACCGAGAGGAGAAAGAGAGGCAGGGGAGCTACAGTTCCCTGGCAATAGTGCTGCTATGCTGACCTGAGTGGTCAGGTCACCCACAGTATCTGTGGTCCCTTGGGACATTAAGCCTGTTCATCTGGTGGAAAAAGGTCAGTTTATTGACTCGATTAAAGCTCCTCTCAGCAGTCAGGATGAAACATGCAACCTTTTCATCTCACCAACCCAATGCTCTCCTTTCCACTGTAAAAGGGAGGTAAATTCAAAATGACCTTCATTGGATCGGTTTTATTTTCATTTTAAAGAATCTATTTATTTCATATATACTGTATACTAAATGATCAATTAATTACAAAACCCCTGCAAATGAATACATGGTGGTAAAGAGTCTATCACTGCCCAGAACTACTGTGTGTTCTTTAAGAATGCTGTTTCCTCAGTGGCTTACATAGCCACAACACCTCACCTTCCTGCACTGATAACCGCCCTTCAAACTAAAGCGGATAAGCAGCAGTTGAAGAAAGGGCACGGATTTAGAGAGCACACACAGTGGATCAAGGCACAAAGGTATAGCGCGGTAGATTTAGTGAAGCAACACAGTTCTGACCTGGATCCCAGCAGGAATGTCGTAGACGATGCGGATGGTCTTGGAGTCCGGGTAGCCGGGCAGGCAGTGGGGGATGACATGATACTCCATCTTCCCAGGAGGCTGGGTGCCTGTTTTCTCCCCGTAGATGGTTTTGCATGTTGGACACTGAAGACTGCCATCCTGGATGGAAGAAAGAATAAATATCTATATTAATAACACAATGCAATGATATTGACATGCATTGCTTCGTGTCATATTGCTTTAAAGGGTCAGTTCACCAAAAATAATCTTTTCTGAACTTCAGCTAAAGTGTTATGTAGCCATGTCGATTTTGGTTTTGGTTTTATTTGCATTTTGAGTTTTCTGTCTCGAAGTTTTCTGCCCTCTTTGCAAAACAATAGCCATGAATGACATTAAGGTTGTGGTGTTAAAGCAAACATGTAAAGCTTCACCGATCAATATTTTAATATCAATGACGTTCAAATGACATATTCATAATGTGAAAGGGTTCGCTTGTGGTGATGAACCCACAGAGAATTATCACACAAGTTCCCCTAAGATCTCAGAAATGTCTCAGCTCATTGTTTTGGTTTTACAACCGACAAATGTGTTGTTTTGGTTCAATGTCACTGGTGGAACCTAAAACCTAAAAGAAAAATCCACTGTACGCAAACTGTCCGGCACCAAACAGCAGAAAGATAAAGTTAGCAAGAAGCGAAAAGACATTTGTGAGAGAAACCAAGCCACAGCTAACGAAGAGATGTATCACGTTGCTAGAAACACAGACCCAAATGCATGCCAAACATGTTGGACAATTCAAATTTAAGCGGTGATAATATGTTAATGCTGCCCCAAAGTGGCGAAAAAACAAAAGTCCCAAAGATTGCCGTTGACAGGGTCTAAGAGTAATACGAATGGTTGAAATGTTGAAATGTTCAACGAAAGTTTTTCAATGCTCTGACTACCACAGCAGGGGGAAAGCAAATATATTGGTACCTCAAAACCATAAAAACATGGCTAGCTACCACCTGATATATAAGATATGAATTGTGCCATTTGCACAATCTTGCCTTTTCATATTGATTGATAAATTGCTTTGATATCAGAAAAATTGTTGTTAATGCAACATTGATTAAATCCGCTTGTAGTTGCCTCTTCTGCATTAGCAAGCAGTACATTTGTATTTCATGCAAGAACACTGAACTGAACGAAGTGAGCAGAATGTATAATAATTCTACAAAGTCTTGCTGTCACGACTGATATGACTGCATCAGATCCCCATCTGTGTACAACAATATTGAAGCCTGATCATCTGCCACCGCCATGCAATCTGGTTAGACATCACAAGTTAATAATTTCAGCCTAGAGTGACATCATAACATCGTCTGGCTCACAAGCTTTTACCCACCTTATTGCCATTGTTGTACATGGCCACCAGGCACAGCAGATGGTACATGTGCCCACACTTGCCAAGTTTGCCCACCAGTTCTGGCTTGATGCCTTTGTGCTGCAGGATGCCTTCATAGCCTGATGACATGACCAGCCTCTCCATGCAGATGGTACAGTCCTGGAAAAGCCAAGCAAAATACGTCAGCTGCCATTCTACATGAGGATGTATTTATGAGACTCTCGCACTGAGTTAGGGGTCACAGAGCCAGTCGCTTGGTGGGCACAAAACCTTTAAGTGTTCTGTGTGTGCGGGTTTTTCTTACCTCATCTGGCAGCACTTTAATCTTCTCTGTGTATCTTCGCACCACATCCTCTGGGTTTTTGCCTTCTCATAGAAAAAAAGCATAAGAGAGATGAGATGACCACTGGAGAAAAAAAAAACAATCTTGCCACTTATTTACACCCACATACCACAAGCAAATATGAAAAGGGGCACGATGGACCGCTGGATGGCATTTGCTTGTTATTTGAACACAAGAGAATAACAGCTATAACAGCTTGATGGATGAAAAACTTTCATCTGTTTCAGCAGTTGCTCTGGCCTGAGCTTGACTGAAGCCCTTTATTTTCTGATGAGAGTGTGAGTGTGCATGTGAATGTAGTGTACATGTCTGCGATGTTGAAGAGGAGGTCACCTTCAAACTGGCACATAACAACTCCGCCTTCCCCACACTCTCTGATAATCCCTGTGTGCAAACCAGGCTAGCATGGCTGAGAGCACACCCACAGCTTCCACCCCTAATACGCTTACAGGCAACCTCCTTTCCCCCGGAGCCTTTGTTTGTTCATTTGAGGGACAGACAGGGAACAGAGGGCGGGAGAGCAGTGGAGAGAGACAGACTGAGCCAAAAAAGAATGTTAAGGTATAAAAGGCTAGGGGAGGCAGAGAGCTGTGAAAAGTGGGAGGAGAGAAAAAAAGGAGGAGGAAGACAGAGGAGACTCAATTGCTATTGCTATTTGATGGCTTCATGAGCTGGAACAAAAGCCACTCTGACCTTTTTGTTCTGTACAGAAAGCAGAGAAGGATAAGCCCAAATCTCCAAGCACGAGTAAAAAAAAACACATCTCCATTCCCCTCACAACTCTCCAGTATGTCTGTGGTCACACTCAGACTCCACATACAGGGATACATTTTAAAAAGGCCCACAATTTCCTAATAGATTCTATTGAACGAAAAGGCCGGCAGCATGGCTTCAGGGACGGCATTGTCGGTCTTTATCAGGCATGCTGACGTTAGCATTTAGCTCAAACCATCACTGGGACTAAGTAATGTTCAAGCCTCGTTGAGTTGGTTGGTTGTGTTGAGTCAACCCGGTCTAACCCGTAAAATAAAGCGTTGCTGCATCATCTGCTCTGGAGGCTTGAAGAGAACAACCACGGTGCAGGGATGGAAGCCCAACAGGCTCACTGGTCAATTAGGACGAAGGCTCCCTTGGGAGGCCATCGGTTTCCACGGCTTCCATCGACCAGCACTTACTTATTCAAGCACAGCGTCCAACTAAACACCAGATCCCCTCTCAAACCAGCTCATTACAACGGCCCCTTGTTAATTACTTTCCTGTCGACTGCTAAACAGACTGACAGACAGCCGATATGGGGGAATCCTGCAAAGCTTGGTCTGTTCCTCTCCTCAGAGCATTTTCGAATGTATTCACTAACACACTATGAACATACAGTGGAAGCATTTGCACTTCATTGTTCACTCCTTGATTTCCTCCATCTTACCTCTCCTCAGGTGCTTTTTCTTGGTTTTGCGGCGCATGCCGTTGATCCCGTGCACAGGCTTCATGTCGCTCTTGTTGATGGGTGGTGGGTGCAGTATGGGTTTGGGGGCCCGAGTCAGGCAAACCGGCAGACCTGCAGCGCACATCAGGATACCTGTCATACCTGATACATATGGACAGCACACACACACACACACACACACACACACACACACACACACACACACACACACACACACACACACACACACACACACACACACACACACACACACACACACACACACACACACACACACGCACACACACACACACACACAGAAGAGTGGTAAAAGCACTGATTGTAAATGTCTTTCAAGATCAATAAGTTTGACCACAAAAATCACTCGTTTTAGTGGTTTTCTGAGCAGATGGTACACAGTAAATGTTGACTAACCTGCTAGCGCTGGGTGCACAGGTCCAGATCCAGTCAGGTTCTTTACTGGGAGGGCAGGAACCCTACAACAAAAAAAAAGAAAAGAAAAATGACTTTCTGGACTGGTGTTTTTCCAAAAGTACCTCATGGCCACAGAAAGTGACTAGCTCACATTACACATTCATTTAGGGTCATACTACTAGGGTCATGCTTCATGCCGTGCCAGTCCATTCTCATTAAATAAAATTTAAAAAACATCTATATTTTTCACATTCTTAAAATGGACCTGTAACCTCCAAAATCAGCAGTTAATTGTTCTGATTGTGCACCACTGTCCGTTATGCCAAAGCTGAGAAAAGTGAGAACAGCAGCTCTCTCTGCCCTACATGCCACAAAGAACACTCAAGTTAAAATGTCACAAGTGCTTCACCACAGAGACGGAGACAACTGCAATGGTTTGAGACAGTTTGACTCATGGACAAAGCACTGCAGCAGAGCCTGATTCAGGATGACATTTGGAGAGGGTGGAGTTCATGGCGGACACAGACGACAAAGACAGTTGACTTGTGCACTCTTCCAGATCTGCAGAGCAGAGTGGACAAAAGCACTTGAGGCATTAATATGATCATACAAGTCAGTGAGTCTCTTTTCAAAACCTCAATTCAACCAGCATCACACAGAAAGGACCACAGAGCAGCAGAGCTCCTTTCCTCCGGCTAAAAGTAAGCCTCAGTGTGACAACTCAAGTAACAATAATCAAAGTAAGTTAAGATAGATAGATAGATGTAAACTTTATTTATCCCCAGGGGGAAATTCGTTGAAGCCATTTGATGGAAATGTTGGGTTCATTAACAATGCAATTGCATCGATATCTTGTTCACATTCAAATTCAACAAAGAAGAAACAACAAAATTGCACCAGATGTGAGTTGGATGTGAGACAGGCCCAGCAAATCAAGTCAAATCTAAGCTTCAGGATAGAAAGGCCACCATTTACATATTTCTATTCTGTTACCATCTTCATCCCACCACAGATTTGCATTATAGTTCTAGCAGCAATGTGCATTGTGTCCCTCGCTGGCTTGTGCTTCTGTAAAGTTATGTGCATCATTATATTGCTTGCAAAAAAACAAAAAAAAGGAAACACAACAGGGATAATCATTAAAAAAAAAGCTCCACAGCACTACTAGTGGTTAAATCTATCATGAACTAAACCAGAAACATTCTGCTCAGATCTAGAAGAGTTACATGAAATGAACAGGTGTAAATGGGGCACTGCTGAGGGAGCCCCTGGTTGTTTATCTCAGTTTATCAACCACACACACACATACACTTCTGCACATGTACTTCTAAATCTCCCTGCTCTTTGACCATGAAGTGACTGAGATCTTTGGCCCAGCAGCTCTCAGGCGTTTCACAAATTTGCGTCGAGAGACTGCTTTCATATTAGCGAGAGCCTCTGTTCCTGTGCCAGGGGAAGCCCTTCAATAAGCTGAGTGCAATAACAGAAAGGGACGCGAGGCCTGGGTGAGGCTGATGTGTCAAATCGCAGCACTGGCAGGGACTCACATACAGCAGTGAACCATCAGCTGACTCCCTTTGTGCGTGTCAGGGGTGTGGAACTGGAACAGGTTCTTATTTAAGATGCAGGATTTTGTTTGAAGCTAAGACTACAGCGAGTGATTTTGCACCTTCGACCGCAGCCGGGGAATTAACGGGTGAACTCACCTGCTGCAGTCGCTGCCTGTAACAAAAACTAACCGGTCGATACTTCGTCATTCAGCTGCTCGTCACTCAATAAAAGTACCAGTATCAGCTGTTTGTCTTCCCTGCTGAGGAAAATGTTTAAGGCGGAGGAAGCAACAAACACCATATCAAACATGAACATCAAAAGTAGAGTGATTGGCGAAAGTAGAATGTGATACGCAATGAAACCAATTTAGGTGCTGCCCAGTGGGAGAGTTCCTCCTTCATTTAAACATGCACTTCGCCCGAAATCAAATCAAAACAACATTAACAGGACGCCCCCCCCTTATGAGTGCATGTATAATTTGGCGTGTTCAGTGAGAGCACTGTCATCAAGCAAATCAAATCATTTTCATTAGGAGAAGAGGGGATGAGACAGCACACCATGAGAACCCGTAACACCATCTCAATGTGTGCCACATGCACGCTTTGCACAGCCTAAACACTCCTGTAAGCATACAGAGGATCTGTCAGGGATCCATATAGCATAACATTAATTAGGAATGCTTTTCATCTTTCTTGCTTTCCAAAGATCTCGCCATCAGCCACAGAGTGTATTGCATAATACATATGCAATGTTAATGAAACTGCTGCACACTGTGCGATTGCACAACCAGCAGAACCAGCAGCAGCTACTGATGATCATTATCTTCTAAACCTAAAGAAAAAATGCATCCCATGTATCTCCAATGTTCATAGTTTATTTTTCCAGAGACGGAGAGATCTTCATCCTGCAGTCAATTTCTCATGGCGCTGTACTTCACTGTTTCTGTAAACTGTATGATTACCTATATATACACTGCAGATATTGCTCGAATAAAAGGCTGCTTATTACCAGCCAGTTGACCTGTAGAATTTGTGCAGCAGCTGCCACCCTTTATCTCTTCCTGCACGCTATGAAGCTCTTTTCTCTTGACTTTAAAAAAAAGATAAAAAATGGAGGCGCTGACCCTGTCTGTCCTGGCTGCGCCTGGAGTGCTGGGGTTTAAGACACACGCCACCTCCTCACACTCTGCTGACAATCCCTAATGCTGGATGATGTCAAGGGTTTAACACTTCCCTCTTGCTGTTTATTCCTCTCCCTTTCTCACATCATATTTGTCTAAAAACACCATCATCACCATTGGGAGTATACATCCAAATCCATTGTCATTAATCTGTCATTTCTATGCAAAAAACAGTCAATGCAGAGAGTATCCAGTGATCCTGAACAAAAGGCTGTGATGGCTCGTATTCACATCTTACGAGCAATTATAACTCATCGCCAGTGTAAACAAGAGCAGACCCCTTTGGCCTTTCCACCACAACACTGTTGTTCCAGCACTCAAGTTTTGACAAGGCACCTTCAGCGAACCAGACTGGACCTAGTCACCTCTGCATCTCTTCCTCCTAGTAACCTGTAGTTTCACTACTTCGCTCCCTTCTGTCCATTGAGTCTAGCAACACTCAAACCTTTGAGGGAGGACAGTGTGTACAACTGAAGAGAGGAAGAAAAAATTCTTATGGCAGTATTTTTCATGCCAGATGCTGTAATTTCGGACCTAAAACCGATGGAATTAAGTGATAAATCCAGCCCCAACATACCTAACCCATTAACACCACATTATGTATGGCCCCTGTCAGGTCAAGGCACAAGGGTCCCTCTTATGTCTCGTGCTTCCTTTCCTAGGGGAAGCTCCGGCCTGCCTCGAGGACCTAATCAGACCGAGAGCGATGTGATTCCCCAAATAGAGAGATCACATTAGGCCTGGTTAAGAAAGTGCTGATGGGGGACTAATATCTTCTCATCTGTTTATTATGCACCATAAAGACAGTGAGAGAAAGGTTGCCATGAGAGAACTCCAGGAGTGCTTAATTGCACATGTGAGTAGCGGGAGCCCTACGCCTGCTACACCGATGGAGAGGGGGGCACAATGTATCTGAAATGCCCTGAGAATAAGCAATACTGACACCAAGAATTTCCAAATTGCATCAGTTTGGTCCATATAAGCGCTCATGATTTATTCATTAATCTCAATATTAATTCATATCTCGTGGTGAGCACCAGAGCAGAGCGGGGCAGCGGCCCACTGTGGGATAACGATCTCTGCACTCCACACACAGCCCTCCAGCCAAAACTCAAGACGAGCAGTCTGAACACAAGCAGAGTGGCGCTCGTCAACACAGCCAACGGCAGCCTGCACATGCAAACACACACACTTATTCCTCTTGTCTGAAGACAATGCAGCGCATGTCTTAACTCAGTTAAATACCAGAGTGCATGGGGAAAGTGCATAAGAGGAAGTGGTTTGGCTGACAAAAAGAAAAGACGTGAGAAAATTCCCCGGAGATCTTGTGACGTTCTTTCTGTGTTCATTCTACCTCAACTTCTGTTTCTTTATCTTTCAAAAAGACAGATAATTCAATACCATCACTTCTCACCACTCCATGTAATCATACATTTATTTTGTCTTCTAACGTGTGAAACTTTGCTGCTTATCCAATGAAAACAAATCTTAAATTGCAGCCCTTTTGTGTTTGACAGTGGAGCCAAGTGCAAGTAAGTAAGACACATGGCCATGACAACATTTGAATGCAGGTGGTGATACAGTGGGCTGTTTCAACCCAGTAATAAGTTAAAAACCAGCAGATGGTGTTAGTTCTAATATTTATGGATGCAAGACAGATACCCCTCCTCCACACACACACCCACACTTTTACTGCAGCCCCTTCAATGACACATACTGTGCTGTGTTAGCTTACAGACAGATGAAATCAGTCATAGGCAAGAGTATTTTTTAAATGTAAATGTATACATTAATGTGGTAGATATACACTTGTAATGATAAGGATGATTATGCACGTAAAGCAGCAACATCAACTCATGTAAACAAGCCACAGCGTGCCAAACACCTTCCTCACACCCAGCACCACTTATATTAGGGTGTGGGGGTGTGAGAGAAACAGATCTGATGTTCTACATTCTTCGTGGTTTCCTCCGTTATCAGTCTGTAGCATGGCTCGTGGGAATCTGCGAGTGAACACACATTTCAGGTTTGTGTGCATGTGTGAGCTCTCATGTCCTGCTGTGTGTATGTTAACCACATCCTGTATGTCGAGCCACTCGCCTGGGAACCGACGCACTCCACCTCACCTCCTGCCTTTCCTCTCTCTCGCTCTCTCGCTCTCCACAAAAACCTTTGGTGCCGCGAGGTGAAATCGTCACATTTCATCCACAACTCCACGCTCACCTGAGCTTTCACTGAATTCTTAAACTACAGACGGAAGGTCGCCCCATGCTGGTTTTCTCCATCGCATATATCTCTGCACAGAGATGCATCATTTCCCACCTGCTTGCTGTGTAAAACAAGGTCAAGGCCTGAGCAAAAACCATATACGTTTCCTTTCAGTGTCACAGAAATAGGGCACAGAAAGTGAAAGCACGTGTGCCTGGTTGAAGGACGGTATTATTCAAACATTCAGTAAGTATGTCTCTCCCCATGAGTGGTAAGAACAAAGTGGAATCAAATTAGATCAGGAGAGGGTTTATTTTAGTGAAAGAAAGCAGGATAGGAGACTGAAGTATTGGTTACAACGCTACACACACTTCTTTTCCTCAGCTCCTTTCGCTGAATCGCTCTGAGGTGAGAGCGCTCAGTTGAATCTCCCATTTTTCCTTGATCCATTATTCATTCTTCCCCAGTGGAGCTCTGCCTCCATGGCAAATAGGTTTCCACAGCTACACCAGAGCCCGCTTCACATGGCTGACCGTGCATAAATACGCCCGCACCATAAAACGCACACAAAGATCCAGATACTCCACGTTTTTTCCCATCCCATGACACAACAACTACGGCGTAGAGTCATTGTGACAAAGTAGCTCAAAGCAGAGGCAACAGAATGATCCAGAAGAGCTGCAGTACTTCACGCCTTTCAGGGCCAACATAAGCTCATCATGGAGCAGTAACCATGGCAGGCACACATGACAGAAAAGGGTTCTTCGTCAGTAAAATCAACCGGACCCAAGGCTTCTTCTGCAGATCCATTGATCAGCATTTTAACGCGACTAGTCATAAATCAGCAGAGAAATTGAGAAAGAGGCGGAGGAAGACAGAAACTGACAGAGCACAATACACCAGACACACTCAGGCTGAAGCATTGGGAAGCAGACAAGCAGACATCTAGATCGTTTCTTTGCTTTTTATATGTTCCAGCTGCCTCAGCTGAGCTGTAAGTTCAACAGAATGCGAGCATAATGCACGTGCTACAACAAGTGTGAATGATTGTGTTTGCAAACATCATTACCCTGGTGGGATGGCTCCTCTGGCAGTGCCCATGGAAATGCGCTGGGTGCCCGGCCGGTTCAGGTTGTTCTGTCCGTTGATGGTGAGGGCGTGGTGGCCATGGGCGGATGAAAGAGATGGCATCATGGGGGAACAGGGGAAGTTGGCAGAGGACAGCGGCAACTGCACCTGTTCAGCTTTGGCTTGCCCACCTCCCATACTTATGTTAATGTTGTTGGGGCCGGAGGAGGCGGATGTCGGCGACCAGAGGGAGGTTCCAGCAAAGGTGTTGCTCTGCCGCACTACAGCGAGGGTTCCTGTGGTGCCCGGGTTTCCCGCTGTCCCTCCGTAGAGCTTCCGCCGCTGGGAGGCCAGAATAGCGTTGGAGGCGGCTCTCGTACTGTTGACCAGGATGCACTGCTGGCAGGAGCAGGGCTGGCCAGAGCTGGCTCCCACGGGCCACGACTGCGACTTGGGGATGGAACCCATGATGAGCGGGTAGGCCAGGTCCATGCGTCTCCGCAGGCGTCGCTTGCGCTGGCTTTGCCTGTTGGTCTGACACATGCTGTTGAAGTCGATGAGGTAGCAGAAGCCCAGAGAGGTCAGGTCAAGCCAGGGGTGCTGCTTCTCGTAGGCGTTCTGGATGGTCACACAGATCTCCATATCATACGGCGTCCACGAGCCGTTGTCGTTCTCCCACTCCCACACCACGCCTTTCCCCGGAGCAGACGACGGCTCGTAAAAGTTCCTCTGCACTGGTCTCATGGTGCCTGAAAGCAAAAGGACAGATGAGAGGGGGAACGTGAGGACAAATGCAGAACAATGGCTGCTTTTCACATATTCCATGACATTGAAATTCACTTCAGCAGAGAAATTGCCATTATATTTGACAATTAATGAAGTGAATGAATAATTGTGTCAGTGATAACTAGCAAAAATAAATATAAAGAGATGAATCTCTGGTGGCATTAGCCTGCAGAGGAAAGATGCAGTTTTAATGCTGCTGCTGTTTCAGTCGGTGGCTCAAGATACAAACATCAATTGTAACAAGCTGTGGTGCACATGCCAGTAAAATCCCTTACATCAAGAAGCTCTGACTGTCTGCATCATGCATGCATGGGCTTTCAGGGATGCAGACATCATACCCATAATCCCTTGCTGTCTATGTGCACAGTCTACTGTTCTGTATGGTGACAGGAAAGAAGGGGACACCTAGCCAGCAGCATTGTACCTCTGCTGATGGCCACTCAGCTCCCACCTCCATTATAACACAATTACTGTAGTCACATGGGAAATCAGGACGCCTTAGCCTATCCATCTCCCCGCTGCACGTCGGCAAGGGTATCCAGGCACTCCGACCTCCTTCTTCCCCCACCTCATTTAACGGGTAAATGCACACTCCCCTGCCAGGGAGGACCAGGGTGATAATGGAGGGATAGGAGTGCGTGCAGAGGATGAATGGATGTGGGAATGAGTAGAGCGGTTGGTGGGCAGCGGTAACCCCTCATCCGGCAGCCTGGTGCTGGCAAATGCATCAGCAGAATCAGCCAATCTGACCTTGAATCTCTGCTGCAGACTAAAGGACTCGGCTTGACGGCTAATTTAATTTGGAGCTTCTGAGAATCACACACACACGTCACACACACGCACACAAATGACTGCTCAGTGAGCCAGCTGCCTGTGTCTCTTACGTCTTCACTCGGTCAGCCATGCACAACCTTTTCTGGCATGCCTGCTCACGGCTTGCTTTTTTGCAAAGGACCACAATGAATATTATAATGATTTCCCTTAATGGATTTCAGAATAAAACACTCATTGATTTCCTGAAAGTAAGTCATTTTCTCTGTACTTTTAACATAGTGGTGGAAGGCTTGCCACACGTCTGAGCCTTTTATCACTGCGACTCCTGAAGCGTGCATTAGGTCAGACACTTTCAACATGAGTGTTTCTGGCCACGATCAATATAGTGGCAAAGCTCTACACAGTCGTGCTCAGTGGTAAAGCTTCATCAATGTTTGAACATGTTATTCCCAGGTATCAATTTTTAAATCTTTGTACAAACAACTTTGGTGAGGAGAGGTAAACAGTATCTCTCTTTGAAAGCCTATTAGCACTGGTAATTGTTCATGAGAGCTCTGATGGGGCTGATGCATGAAACGTGCTCAGCTGAAAGACTTTCTATAAACAGTTTAGTGGGCTCGGAGGGATGGTTGTTCGGCAGTCAGATTTCTTCACTGTAGTTAAGGACGGAGCTTTGCTCAGCATTCACAGACCGACCCCCTGTTTGTGACTCTCATGTATTACCATTATGTTTGAGCACCCAGTCTTCTGTAAAAATAAACACCCGGCGATTTACTGAAAAACCTAGAAGGTCATTTTACAGGACTTACAGCTGCTCTGAAAGTATTTCCAAAATCCTCAAACACTCATGTAGCCATCTGGATAAAAACACATTTGTTGCACAATAAAAAAAGATTTTGAACCAGTTTCTCAAGCTTCTATTTTTCAGAAAATCAGATCCTTACATCTCGAATGTAAGACATGCAGACAAACTGGGCCCGTTACAGACAGAGCATAAAAGGTAAATGCTCAAATGATATAGGACTCTGATCTATTTTGTGTATCTTGGAATAGGATCATTTCAGTTTATTACAACATATTTCAGTGGATTTGGCCATCCTTTCTATCAGTTATATATTCCAACTCACTAAAACAATTCTTGGGATCTGGAAACACAAAGACATTGCTGCAAGAAGTCGGAAGATCAGACAGGTCAAACAAAGTACAACACCATTGTTACCAATTGGCCCAAACTATAAACAATACATTTAAACAACCCAGAACTATTCTGTAAATATTTGCATTGTATGCAGGGACTGTGCAGGTCACTGAACAGGGAACTTGAGAGGAAAAGCAGAGGCCACAAACAACACAGGAGTCCTGGGGCCTCATGTGGGAAGTTTCATTAAAAACATACTGCCTGAATCTACACACTGCCTCCCATTCTGCTGTAATTCACAGCTGTACCTGCCTCTGCTAAAAAGCCAGATAGATAGATAGACTTTATTTCAGACTCGGGGTCCATACAGACAGATACATAAAAAGACAGACACAAACAATAAAAGTACATCGGCCTAGCAATGCCTTACAAAGAGACAGCTGTACCAATGTTGCCACAGCTGGGACTGGTAGCGTGTGGTGCTAAACCTTATGTTGGTTAAAACAACTATGATCCCATTTACAGAGTCATTCAGTCGACAGATGAATTTGTACATGAGATTTCTTAAAACTGTTTGGAAAGTGTTGACTCGTGCAGCCACAAACATTTCACTAGCACTACTCCATCTCGTTCTCTTTAAAATTATTCTCATGGCGTCATTGTACGCTACTTGAAGTCTCTGCAAACTCTTCCAGGACTGAGTTGTTCATGTTTTCCCTGTGACCCTTCCTAGCAGGAAACCAAGCGAGAGTGGTCACTTCCTGTCTGACCCTATGTGCCTTCGGCGGCCATCTTTCCTGCCCTCCCCTCCCCTCACTTCCCTTGTCCTCTCTCCCACGATGTCCTCCAGCTGTCCTAACCCAACAGCAGCGAGGTTCCCCTCGGTTGAGCTGAAGCTGTGTGATGTACGGTCCCGTCGGGGCTCGCAGTGGGACTCTAACCCCACTGTCACACAGGGGTTCAGGGTGAGCTTGGCTGCCTTCTCACATCTTAGCAGGTGGAAAAAACTAGCTGCAGTGTAGCAGTGCCAGTCTCTGTCCTTGATAGTTTTGTTTTCCTCTGGAAGTGAAGGAAGGCCTGTCTGTATCACTCTTTTAAATGGAAGGATATGCAACATTAAACTGTAACATCCTTGACTGCCCTCAGAGGCCTGCTGGAGGGAAAGATAGCAGATTGGCAATCTGATGCTTTGTAGTTCATTTTGGTGGATGCGTTCATCAGAACTGTTAACTAATGCAGTTCATTTTTTTTAAAGATATAGTGTGGCCCGCATATGTAATTTAACTTTAGAGCACAACACCAGCCATTTTTTTGTGTGTTTTCACATTTTTGTTTTATTTAATTATTTGTATCTACTCTTGAATGCTGCTCGTGAATAACCAAATAACTGATAAGAAAATAGGGGCAACAGTGTGTCATTAATATCGAGGGACCAAATCCACTTCTCTCCAGCTAGAACTCATCTAGGGATTAAAACTGCTTCCCTGCACAGAGTGAGCAGTAAATCCTGAATCTGCCACTGAGATTATTGATGTGTGTGTTCCTCTCTCCCACTAACACCTCTGTGGTCACACAGGAAAGTGTGATGGAAAGACTCCTTATGTAAAGTGTCAGTGACGTGCAGCTGATGTGTCACACAGGTAATGCCTGAACAGCTGCTGCAAAATGCATGAGATTCAGGCTTTGTTGTCATAGAAGCACTAATGTTTTGTTGTCATGGAAGCCGTGTCCCTGGAAGAAGTGAGAGGTGGACCGGGGAAGGGGGGGGGGGGGGGGGGGGCTTTGTGAACGTTCCTACTATTCCTTTCCCTGAGCACAGCGCCATCAGAGTCAACTCTTACTCCGCTCACTCATCTGCTGCTGACGCCAGCTTTCCCCTCGCTCTCTCCATGGCTCCTCACCAGCTCTGTCTCCCTGAGCCATTCTTCACATTTTCCACTCTGTCACTCACTGGACCCCATCCCGCTCTCACACAATGCCCGACACCTGGACAGAGATCAGAATTCTGCATCACTGAGTTCGGGCCCACATCACCTTGTAGTTAATGCTCTTCCCTGCGCTGCTGCCGTGGGAGGAACAAACAAGCAGACGAGAAGCGACCAGGTCAAGCTCTAAAATATATCCTTATAATTGGCAAGCCTCATCAATTTCCCCAGGCCAGTGTTGAGCCTATTAAAACATAGTGCCGCATTTTTCTTTTTAACTACAGAAGGAGCGAGGCCAGTAACAGATCCAGCATCATATGGCTCAATGCTGTCTGAAAGGTATTTAAAGCTTGCTAATCTATGGTCTCTGCTGGAGAACAGGCAGACCTCTGACGGAGAAGGGACGCAGCTTATACAGAACAGAGAAAACTATCCAACCGTAGTGAAACTTACCCACAGAAATGCTATTCAGATGCATGATGGGAAATGCAGGATTGTTCATTGTTTTAAGAGTTTGACTTATAAAAGTCAGGATATCTTAAGCTCTGCTGCTTAAATTTTGACAATTTTTTACTGAATATATCTCGAATAAGTTCCCCATCTTTATGGATCTGCAATACTAAAATCACTTCGGCACTACTCCAAACACTTCATTCTGGTTGCATTGTATTTTGTATTTCTGACATTTTCTTTGTTTGTCACAGATAATTATACAAAGAGATTAAATGAGGTATGTAGACAGCTGCAATGCAAAGAACAGTTTTGATTTAAATCTCCATTCGCCCAAATTTGAAGTGACTATTGAGGTGAAACAACAGAAAATGTAAGAGCTTCTTTCAAGACTCGCTTATTACAATTCTCACCAATCACGAGAGATTCATCACATCAGAGGCAGGAACATCAGTTCCTATTTGAGTTCTAGCCACAGAGCTGCGGCCACAGCTTGTTGCTTGTGTGAAACACAACTCCCTTTTCAGTGGCTTTTTGTTCATTGAACAATGCACAGTATACCACAGCACTGTTCTTACGCTACTCTTACTTTACCAGAAAACATTTTATATTGTTTGTTATGTTGTCACTGAACTCTCTCAAGCTACATAAAGCAGACTGAATGCCCGTTGAAAGCAATTCTGGGAAGCATAGCTACCGCGCGACGACATAGGTGAAGGAGAAAGAGTACGACTAAAATACATACATCAAAAATGTAATAATGGGATACAGTAAATAGCAAAGAAAAACCCAGTTTTACATTATCCAAGGATGGGATTTCCTTTTGCGTGACACTTTTTTGAGTCCGTCTTAAAACAATAGTCAGGTTCCCAAGTGTTCATTGAAAGCAGCTAATTTGTGTTCACGTCGGTCCAGACTGAAATATCTCAACAACTACTGGATGGATTATAGCCTGAATACTGATATCAATCATAGACTATATATTACAAACTATTTTGTAATTTTTTGGCAAATGATAATTCTTTAAACGTGTTTCAAATGAATCTCAAACTTGACTACCTGTATTACATTTCATTGTCTCACTGGTACATTAAACAAGACATCAATGCAGCCCTCTTCTCTGTTGTAATGAAATGCTGTTTTCAGCCTGAATCTCCGCTTTGTCTTTTTGAAGAATTTCTCAGTATTATAAAGCCATCTTGGCTGCACCTCCTCCGCAGCTTCATAATACAATGAATAAAGTATCCAAATGAAGCTCTCTTCTGTCAAAACATCATTTGGTGCACATGTTTCAGATGTTTCAGTCAGCGGAAATAGTTCTCCATTTAATTTATTAGTGAATCGACTTTTGTTCAAACAAACACCTACAAAGCAGCAAAGCTTCAGCGCAGGCACAGACCGTGAACTATAATCAATACAGGCCTAATAATAACCTATGAATAGTGAACACATGATTAAAATGCAAAAAAATTCTACAGTATGGGGGAAATAAAATAATTGTACATCAAAGTCTGAGAGATGTGTAAGAGCATTATCTGCTCAACAAATACCAGAGATCAAAGACCATAACCATGAGGATGATAGTCTGGCATTAAGCTGCTGTAACAGCATTATACGTCACAATATCGCAGCTCCGCTGCTCCTCTCCCACAAAATCACACTGAAGCTCATTTTCTATACTGAGATGACACTTTCATTTTCCCAGAATGCAGTTCTTTACAATGAGCTATACCAGTGAAAAGCGACTTGGATTCCCTTAAGCGTCCTCGTCCTCTTTGTCGACAAAAGTGATGGCTGGACAAAAGCTGCCGCTGGTCGGGAGGCAAGGGGAGACACTGATGAAGGAGAGAGGAAGGGAGGGAGGAGAAGGAAAGGAAAGAAATGTGAAGAGAAAGAAACAGAAAAGGGAGATTGGAAAGGAGGGGACACAGGGAGGAGAGAATGACGATGAAGGGGGTGGATAGGGATGAAGAAGAAGGGCCAGGCAAAGGGGAGGAGGGAGAAAAAAAAGAAGAAGAAATGTTACGTGAGAAAGGAGGGAGGGAGTAGGTACAGAACAAATCATGTGATGAGTGGAGGTTTTGTGCCAAATAACAAAAAAAAAAAGAGGATGTCTCACTTCTGCCCAAGCTTAGAACGTGAACGCTGCAGTAAAACAGGCCCACGTTAACACCGCTTTGCTGCCAGCAAGACAAAGTGGTGAGGAAAAGTGGCTTAACTGCCTCTGCAACCGTCCTCATCCTCAGCCCCTTCAACTCTCCAAACTCTCCCAGGGGAACTGGCCAGTTACCGTACACTTGTGCAGAGTTTGCAGTTACTGGGGTAACAAAAAAAACTAAAAAAGGGTGTATAAAGACAATCTTGACAAAATGAAGTTGTAGTCCTGTCCACCTGCCAGCTCCTGTACTGCAGTGAAGCAACAGACCCTGAAACAACCTTCTGACACTGTGGATGTCCTCAGCTCAGGAGCTTCAGCTCTGCCAAGGATGCTCTCTGACTCACTTTGTGTGTATAATAAGTCCACGTGATGGTGTGTGCGAACACAGAGAGTGGTACACGCTGAAGAGGTGAGTGTGTCTGTGTGAGTTCCACTTCACACCACTTCAACCTCATCATGTCCAGCGGGAGCCTCGTTAGCGTGTCAGCACCATGCGTGTCGGCACCAGTGCAAGGGAGTGGAAGGCACAGCTCCAGGCACGGTTATTACACACCCACACACACACACACACACACACACACACACGCACACACACACACACACGCACACACGCACACACGCACACACACACTAACACGCACATGACACAGGCCAGCACTGTTAAGGAGCAGTGTCAGGGTCACAGTGAAACAGGCTTCTTGTTAGCAGAGAGGAGTCACTCCACACATGGAAAACAAAATCCTGCAATGTACATTTTTTAAGTAACAACAGCAGATCTGGCTTGCAATCTGAAAAAAAAATGAAAACTGTGACAGCTTATTTGGTCGATTTTCAGCTTTTGACAACATTTCAAAGTCTCCTCCTGAGGTATGATATTGGCTATTTTTGGGGGGATTCTTGCCTGCTCATCCCGCGTGCATTTTATCTCCTCCCATCCCCGACAGCTGCCAACTGATGACTTCTTATGCCTGGCTGCTACAGAGCTTTCTTATTCTGGCATCAGTCCAATTTGAACACAGCGCTACCAAATAATACTGCACAACATAGATAAAAAAAACAGAATGCCTATAACATGCACCAAATAATATATATATATATATAAAAAGTATGAATATTTTATGTATGTAAATAATGGGTACCACTTTGATTACTTTTCACAAAGCTAGATAAGGAAACTGTTGATTTTGAACAACTAGTAGATCTACCGGTACTTAAAAGTGATTGTGATTTATGTGTTTGTTTGCCATATCGTGACATGTATCAACATCGGAATTGATAAAGTATTGAAATAAAGCTCAATGTTAAAATTCTGATGTTTGCCAACGATTCCCAACACATCACATGGCTGTACAGCTGACCTTGCACCGCAGACAGCATCGCTACTGCGTCCTTTTAAGACAAGAGAAAGTGACACGCACACGTACAAACCCACACCCCAACATGGTGCAGTATTCATCTGTGGCAACACAATATCTCATGTCAGCCGTCACACCAGCACGACAGACTGTACATCAGTAGAAACATTTCGCCTGCTCAGTGGAAAGCTGATTGTCTGAAGAGACGATGAAGAATAGCTTGGTCATGAAATGACCTCTGCAACACATGCACGTGCAACGCTAACTGCTACACGACTGGATCGTGAATTAATCGCACTCAATGAGGTGCATGTCTAATGCCCCGTCACTGAGCAAAAACTGAATTCAGCAAATGACAGCAGGTCAGATTCTAAAAAAGGAAGAATTTTCTGCACGATTATCTCATCTCTTCTTCTGCAGTCCGACGTCATACTTTTCTGACTCACTACCATAGAGTCTTCTGGCAAAAAACTAAAATCTGTTTTATTGTAAAGTAAATTGCAATGGTGTTTTCAAGGGTGCTATATAAAAGAAGTTTGAATTATTAATTTAAAAAAATACCCAGAAAAATAAAAACAAAGATACCAATTTCTACCAAATGACATCAACACATCAAGGCTGTTTCGAAAGGCACCTGGAGAGAAAAACTGCTCAGAATATTACATTGGACAAATAAAAGGAGTCTGACTCATTGAGACGAACAGCATGCAGTAAATGAGTTTGCTGAGGCAGGCTTTTATAACCCACTTCATGGCTGTCGACACAGTAAGGTCTTATCAGAGGAAACGTCTGGCTGCATTACAGTAAATTGTGTCTCTGCCAGACTACACTGGTCAGCTTTGATCAGCATTTAAAGTGGACACGGTGTGTGAGAGGTCAGGGGGCATCAGACCAGACTGATGCTTTATCCATAACAAACACAACTTCTCCTAAAGTATGTTCTACTTTCCCCATGAGCTTTTATTATTAGGCCCAGACCTTTTCCCTGCTGAATCAGAAGTGTAACTCCTCTGTGGTCAAACCGCAAAACCAATGCAGAGGCATTCATTATTTTTCATTAATAGCTCATCTTAATAGCTCAATTATTTGTTACTTCCGTATTCATCTGATGTTCACTTTTCCTAAATTTGACTATTAAGAGGAGCAGAGAATATTCAGGGGGCATTCTTGTGCTTGTCGAGGCTAAATGTCAGGGGCTGGAATAAAAACCGGGGTCGTGTCCTCGTTGGAAGGTTGCTGTTGGATCGCTAAAAGCTTTCATCGAGCTTAAAGCCCGAACACGAGTCCGATGGGCTTTACAGAGGTGGGATGGCGGTACATTGACTTTGAGGGTCAAAGCCTGTATGGAAACTTCAAAAAATCCACTTTTCAGAAGTCATTATTCTGCTGCAAAAGAAGAGAGGCGAAAGAGAGCGGCTGAAATATGAATATTGTTATGGCAAACCATGTATTGAGGGAAGACTCCGTTTTGTCAATCTGATATTGTATCATTATGAAAGGTTGTTTACGGCGTAGAATCAGTTCAAGCGGATGACTTCATGCTCTCGAGGCTCTAATAGCTGCAAGAAACATACATAATGTATATGGAAGTATGGTGAATAAATCATTAATGATTTTCTGGGAAAGCTTAAATACTCCAAAACAGACAAGGGTCAACTTTGAAATTAAATTCACATTGCACTCATATGGAGGGATGATTGGGCTTAAAGCGATACACAACCCAAAAGACACATGCTAAGAGCTACCTCAAAGATCTGAAGCTCAGCTGGAGGCAGTGGATTCAACCGTATTCTGGAGAAACGATCACAGTTTGGAACATGTTGATCATAGAACTGGAAAGCAGAGAAGTAGATAACGCTGCAGTAGTATTTCGAGAATTATAAGTATTGTTACGTATCGTCTGTGGTGTTAAATGTGGTCACTACAGGAATCCACTGTCAACCTTTCGAGCCGACCAGAGAGTCTTTGTGCCTTCAAAGCCCCCCTCCACTCAGAAATGTGTTTTGCTTATCGTTACTCGCTGACTTATCGTCACTCGAATGCTTCAGCTTCAAGGTGCAGAATGATGTGTGTGCAGAATTAGTTTTATACGGAGAAGTGTTGGACGTACAAGCTGATTTTGTGACAGCACAAGTCTGGAGGCCAACTTGCATTATGTGGAAACGTGAACTGAAGATTTCATGTTCATCAGAGGACTCCAATAGCAGAAATGTTGACTGTGCCACAGATGAAGTCCGACTTCTTTGACATGGTGATGGGTAGGTCATTTTATTTACCTCATGTGTAAATAGTTCACTCCATAGTTTGCTTTTCCCTTTTTTCTCCTACAGTAAATTCTTGTTGAGTATATTTCGGGAATAATGATTCTGCTTTAAGTAACAAGTGTGAAGCGCTTTTTTAAATGAATTGGTTTCAGACTTCCATGTGAAGTGTAAATAACTTGCCTCAAACAAGTGCACTTCAACCTTAAATTTTTTATTAACAAATATCTTTCTGCCTAAATGCATCCAGATAAAAGGACAGAACAGAGTAGAAGCAATTGCCATTGAACTCGAGTAGAAATTCACCTTGAGGCCCCAATGATATAAATCCTAAGAGAGTTTGCAAGCTCTCATTGATAATGAAATATCTGGAAAAGTGGCGTGGTGGTGTGTGAGCAGCTCCTCTGAGGAGCAACAGTGGGAGTTGTTGAGGCCTCTGCCTGGAGCACCTGGTAAATACACAATGAACCAAACTTTAGAAGCACTTACAGGTGGACACGGAGAAAGAAGGAGAGGAGAGGATGGTGAGAGAAAAAGACTCCCATTGATATTCTGCTGAGATTGTGTCGTAGTAATTCCTTTCTCCTCTCATTTCCATTAGACCGAGCAGCCGTTGACTGTGCATTCAGAACGCAAGCAATTCTGTAGAAAAACCAGAGAGCAAACAACTGCAACCATGAGCATTATTACATGTTGCCGTATCCCGAGTGACATCACAGCTGCGGTTAGTATTAGACCATTTACTGAATTACAGTACAAATGGGCATCAAGGCTGCAACTGGTGATCATATTTATTGTTAGTAGTTAATCTTCTAATGAATTGAGTAATTGTTTAAATTCCTTTCTGAACTTAAATTGTCAGAACATCAAATGATTTCCATAGAGCCAAAATAGTCCACAATGATTTAATAACTCACAATTCTTCACATCTGAGAAAGTGGAAAAAGTGAATGTTTGCAAGTTTTGCTTGAAATTATTTTTTTTATTCTTAAATCTTAATCCTAAAGTGTTTGTTTGTCAGATATTCTGTAAATCAACCAATCCTATCAGCACTAACACATGTTATGAGACTACTAGAGTCTATCCATGCCAGCTGCTGCACTTGGGCGGTGACTTAAGCTAAATTCCAATGCAAGCATGCTCACACTCACAATGACAATGCTCTGCTGATGTGCAGGTATAATGTTCATCATCTTAGTGTTGGCGTTCCAACATTTGCTAATAAGTACTAAGTACAAAGTACAACTGAGACTGTTTTGCAAATATTTAGTTATAAACCAAAGTATTGGAAAAATTTGTGTTTTGGACAATCAATAGAACTAGATGCAAAGTCAGGGGGTCACTATCACTAGAGACATGATTTAAGCATGCCTAAAATAACGGCATTAGTAAGGATAAATGAAAGCTTGCACGTTAGTGTGCCCAAGTAGGCCTTCAAACCAAAAATGTCCTTTCCTGTGTCGTGCTTTGTGTGCACAATATGTTAATTCTAAATGGATCTATGTGGAATAAATAAAGTTGTATTGTAGCTGGAGAGCATAGTCTGTGAAAGAACATATTTAATGAAAGGGGATTCAACAGAATTTGTTCCAAGTTACTTGGTCGTTTAATTGATTTTTCACAGGCTCATAGCAGAGTTGTGACTCCTGTCTGCGCGTTTAGACTTTAGGAAGATCTTTTTTGGCCATTACAGTGGCTTCCACTGGAACAATGACGACTGCCTCAACACCAACATGCTTTCTAGAAAGCTATCCAGTTTCAGCTTTAGCAATTTGTCATGGTGCCGCTGCGCTAAAGTGGGCTACGGGTGCATTTTTTTGTCAAATGAGTGAAAATGCTGAGACCAAAACAAGAAGTCCAGCACTGTGTTTCTGCGTTTCACAAAGAATGATGAAGGGAAATCTCAACTTTGCTCGCTGCAAACGCTGGCAGCTCGAATTGCGTCATGTAGCTCTGGTCTCAGTCAAATTATGCTTTCTGTCAATTTTGACCACCCCATCTGTTACAGCATCCAACATCCTAGACCGTGAGACATTTCAGGAGATGGAGGATAGCTTACCAAGTTTACTCCTATTCTTGCACCAGCAGACTGATCGGCTGAGGCAGACGACAGCCTACGATCTGACTGACCTCCCAGACCGGCCTGATAAGCAAGCAGCACACAGAGCAGCTTTGAAGCTGATAAAAGAGAGCGATATGCACTTTAGAAGTTAAAAGAGGTGACTCGCTGGATCAGAAGATATAAGGAGATGTTGAGAGAGGCTTCTGCTACCAACGCTGGCGGCTGCACAGCCTGCTCATCACTGTAATGCAATAAGGACATGGACAGAGCACACCAAAGCACTACAACCCTGGCAACAAAGGCGGCTCTGAAGAGGGAATAGCAGCCTGACTTTAAAAGGACGTATTTAATAAGTGCTGAAATAATGATTTGATTCATTAATGAACACAACATTTGCTCTTACAAGCTTCTAAAATGTGAAGATTTTCTCCTTTTGTGTGTTTTATATACTGTAAATTGAATATTTTGGGGTTTTGAAATGTTGGTTGAACAAAACAAGTACATTCAAAACATCAGATAGGCTTTAGGAAATTGAAGTGGACATTTTTCCATATTTTCTCAGACTAAAAATCTGAAAAATAATTGACAGATTGAACAATTAATGAAAATATTTTTTCGTTGTAGGCCTAAATAAGTTATATGTGTCATTTTGCTGCTGCTTGCTTTTTAGCTCCATACAGTTTAGTCATTGTTTGAGTAACATTTCCTACAATTTGTGTCAGTATAAACAGATAATCTTGTATCGTATTTCTTGTGTTGGCTGCTGACCATGTAGATTACTTTGGACTCTGGTAGCTTGTGACAGACATCTGCCTCTGACCTTTATATTCTATTGAGAGAATACTAAAAGGCCGGATTCATTTCCAATTAAAATAAGCACACTTTGAGGCACTGGGTGAGAGACAAACCGCTGCATGTGTGTGAGAGTGAAAGTGCAGGGGAATGTGCACAGCCGAGGGTCTTTTCAGTGTTATTATCCCTCCCTCCACCCTGACTGTCACTTTCCATCAGAAAAACGCTCCACCTCTCCCTCAGTTCCCCTTCTCTCCTCACCTCTGTTAACTCCCCCTCCTCCCTCTCTACAGCGCCGCTCCAGTCCCTTTCCTGCCGACATCCAAGCGGAGTCCAGCCAGCTGGTTGGTGTCTGAAGGACCCCTGTGTACAGTGACACCTTAGCACCGGCGTGACCCTTTTGATCCTGTCAAAGACCTTCACTGACTAACTACGCTTATTACAAAAAAAGCTCGAGGAGAAAAAGAACTTAGTCATTATATGGCGTGTCTGTTTATCTTTAGTCCACATGACTTTGGATGAGGTCGATAGGTGACTTGCTGAGAATGTATAGTGTACTGTACACACTACCTCTTTGGATCTACAATAAAGTATAACTGCACACAGCAGTCCTAAATGTCTAAGCCATAGAAGAGCAGAGCTAAATAACTCAATGTGTCAGCAAACATCCCCGTGCTGCTGATGACATGTGCCCGACTTGTAGACACATATGAAAGCGCCTGATTCCACCTGGTTTGTACTAATAGTGTTCTTTCTTGACGTTTCTGTTCTGAAGAGCCTCCGGGCTCCACTCTTTGCTCATTCTGCTTTCTTCTGACGCAAGTGGGATTTCACAGTCAGAGCTGATGCATACAGCACCTGACCTTTAGCACGTACATAGCGGGAATCCTTTTTACAGCTTCCTCCCACAGACCACCAAAACAGTTCCCACACACATCTACGACATACTAAACTACTTTAAAGAAGAAAAGCTAAAAGCACGGCCGTCTTCGACAGTCTGCAGCATTACATATGCTCTGCAAGTTTCCAGGCAGTATCAAAACCACAACCACAGCTATACTGTTGTTTGTCAGTTTAACACAAAGCAGACATGAGAACGTGAACATCTCTTCTTTGTTTTCTGGTGGTTTTCAATGCAATTAGTCAGGGACGGCTGTCAGCCGAGGGAAGTGGGCCAGAGGAGAGGAGGTTCTCACGCCTGTGGAAGCAAAACAAACAAAGCCCTGCTCCGGCAACACAGCAGCCAACAGCCGCTGATAGGAGTTATCTCTGCAGTCACACATGGGCCATCTCAATGCGCACCGAGCAACTGTAACGGCCCTTGTAACTCCGGGAAGCCAAACACAATAAAATAAGACATAAATTGCACACTACATTCTGTCTCTTGGATTTTAAGTTGAATTGAAATTTTGTTTTGTGTAGAAAAAGATGTATGTAACTATAAAGATACTGCAGCTATATATATATATTTTTTTTTTTCCCAATGAGGATGAAACCTTTTTTTGGACATAAAAATATGCTTGGGGCCTGGTGGGAGTTTCCCTTGGCAGTGGTTGAATGACATCTGCGGGCCGGCGTTGCTAGGAGACGAAAAGTCAACTTCTGTGGTACGCTGCTACACGTCATAGATCCCCGTACAGCCTACGAAGAGAGATCAAAGAAATGTTTCCCCTTTTTCCAACAGGCCAGCATAGCGTGGAGAAACATACGCTTTTTAAACCTGCACTGAGGGTCAGTAGAACAAGCTGCAATCACTCAACATCCCATAATGCGATTCAAATCACGACACCGTGAACATATCGGAACATATCGGCTCAGGGAATAACGTGGAAAGCACTGAAATGAAAGATGGGAACAAGCAACTGTGAAACAAGTCGACCCCCAGCTGATGAACTGCCGGTGTAGCCATTGGAAGTGAAGTGATGTCTATAGTAGCTGCCTTGCACCTGTACATCAATTAAGTAATTAATTATGTTAACTTTACCTGGTAAGTGAGCCATTTTCCCTCTATTGTGTCTTTTGGATGGTTTTTTATGTGCTCTAATAAGAACTCACTGTGGCTTTCTATATGATTTAAACATTTCAAAATGTCTTTTTGTCATTGTGTCTCCTTTTTACTGTGTACAGCACTTTGGTCAACTGCAGGTTGTTAATAAACTGCAAATACATATAAACTGACTTGACTAGACGAACCACAAAAGTCAATTTCTCTTGCGGTAACATGACTAAAGCACAATGACAGTGACCAACAGGATATGTCAGTATTTAAGAACAATTCAAGTTTTGAATGGTGCTGAAGTTAGATCACTGATTTAGTTATCTTTTATGAATGCACACTTGCTTGTCTCTCTGCTTTTCGCCACCTCTCCATCTTCAGAGAAAATACAGAAGAGGTAAATGCTTAAAAGCTGGTCAGCAGAAGCCATAGCTGCAGTGTGAAATCCATCAGACAGGCCACAAGTGTTGGTATATGATGGAGATGGCAGATAAGCCCATGTGTTTTGCTATGGGAGTGGGTGTAGTGAAAGAGGATCAGTCCACAGCAGTGTTTAGAGGTTCAAAGCCCCTCTGGGGAGGTGAACGGATCGATCCTCTTTGGCTGGCAGCCAATCCTCTCCCTGCCTTCAGCCAGCTATTCATCCACACTACATATAAGCCTCTCAGCCTTCAGTCATACTGTATATATATATATATAAAGCACTGGGGTTCAGGATTTCACCACAGACTGGAGAGGGGCCCTGCCGCATCGCCTTTGGTGCGTGCGTTGTGGTGATGATACTCTGATTAGAGGGAGCCATGGAGACAAACTATGGCTGCTGTCTCATTAGTCGGAGTAACTCTGCCTGGTTCCCACCCACAGGAGCTCCTCCCAAACCCACAGGGGGAGCACAGCACCCCCACACAGCCTGCAGGGACAGCACACAAAACACCACAGCGGGCAGAGTGCACCATCATCAGCAAACTCACATGTAATGAAACAAGGACATATAAACACACAGGGGACACCAACAGCACTCAACTCTCTTTCCAGCTTTTGCCAAAAAGAAAGCCTGCAACATAAGCCTGCAACAGAGCAAGTGGCTATGAGTGATGTGCTGAGCTGCAAATATAGCAAACATCTGATGTGAAACGGATGCATCACAATCCACGCTAAAACAAACTCACTGGGGCCCTTTGTGTAAGCAGCGGTGTAACAACATCACTACAGCCTGGAAGCTATAGGCCTCATGCGAGCTCGGGTCGATGGCTGTGGCCGGGTGGAGGTTTGCTCATGTTTGGGGACAGGGAAGAAGAGGAGGCAGCAGGTGTCCGGGTTGGCAATGCTGTGACAGGTTTATCCCAGCCGAGGGGGAAGATATCGCACCAAACGCCACAATGAGGGTCGATAGACCCCTGGGGGTGCGCGAGCTGCCTCTAGGGGGTGCGCGAGAGGGAAAATGTAATGGTGGTCTAATGGTGTAATAATTAATATTAAATATAATTTTCACAAAATAAAACCATGAATGTAACTGTCTCATGTTTGTCGTTCTTGTGTTGATGATATGTCCCTTGAGGGTTGCCGTAGCGAAGGCGCAACCCCCGCCTCTGGCCAAAGGAGAAAACAAGAGAGTCGCCGTGGGCTGATACAAGATGTCTAATCTCCCGACTCCAGTTATTACTGTATGACGTACAATTTAATAAATAAATGCACTTCTGCTCCTGCCGCCAGACTGTCTTTTACGTACACTAGCTAGCCTAGCTTGTGCAACTAACGTCAGCTAACAGCTAACTTCATTCATTCAGCAACATTCATGCAAATATGATAAACTGGCTGAAAATTGGGGAAACTGTCAGGTGGGACATCTGAAGCTATCAGTCATAAAAGAGGAGAGGGACAGAGAGAGAGCGAGCGAGAGAGAGAGAGAGAGAGAGAGAGAGAGAGAGAGAGAGAGGAATCGGAGGCAAGGGGAACGGAGAGGTGCGTTGGGGAGAGACCGGGAGAAGAAATCGAACAGGAGTCAGAGGAAGATGAGACGGAGGAAGGAGGAAGGGATTGCACAGACAAATCGGGAGCACATAGGCCCATCGCAGAGTCAAGGTAAAAAAAGAGGAAACGAGAGAGCATCAGACTGGGAAAAAAAGAGGAAATATGATGAAAAGTATCTGTGTCTGGGCTTCACTTGGATTGGCAACGCAGATTCCCCAAAGCCACAGTGCGTGGTGTGCAGTGAGGTTCTGGCTAACAGTCTGAAGCTCTTATTTACGTCGCCACCTGAACACCAAGCATGCCAGTGCAAGTCAAAAGCCCCTTACATTGTTTATATCGAAATTGGAGGAGTTACAAAACAGCCAAAAATAACTGCAGTCTCATTCTGTGTGGTGAATTGTAAATTAAATGTGATGCAATCTGCCTCTGAGCCTGTGCGTGTGTCCTCGCCATCCTGATTGCTCTTTAAAAGTGACGCCTTGTGTAACTGAAAGTTATTGAAACTTTGTTGCAGTGTTTCAGGGCGTTTTCACACCTTCAGTTCGTTTGCTTTGTTCTGATTCAGGGATTAATATGATACAATGTTGCAGTTGCCCCTTTGTTCGGTTTGTGTTCACACTGCAACATTTAACAGCGGACTAAATATTGTAAACAAACGCCACGCGCGAGCAAACTGTTCTCTCATTGGTCCGATTTCTATGCGGCTATAAATAGGCTCTGTTGCTTCTTTTCTTTTTTTAAGGTGTGGGGGATTGGGGGTGCGTGAACCCGGTCGGGATGTAGAAGGGGGTGCGCGGCCTAAAACGTTTGGGAACCGCTGTTCTCGGGGAAGACACCAACACGAAGAGCAGAAATCCAGCCAGGCAGCTCTTACACTACACTAAAACTCTCCCGACAGTCATGAAGAAATACTAACACTCTCATATTCAGCATTCTAAACAACTATATTTCTTCATAAAGAATAGAAAAATGCTGCTATATCAACAGCTTATGCTGTAAATAGCCAATACATTTAGTGGTCCATCAATATACTTTGATATAGGGTTCCAGGCCCTTTCCATGCATCAATAGCCTACACATCTGGCTTTGATTTCTTATGTAGCCCTTCTATAAATATTGCAGGGATCAATGAATACATAATACTTGCCTATTGTCTACATGTTGGGATTTCTTTTGATGATTTAATAATAAAATGTAATGAAATGTCATGAAATGTACCTTTAAATGCACCAACACAAGTGTCCTGTCCAGCATTAATGTAACAACAATGGCATCACAAGTGATATCAGGAAAGGATGATTCAAGTTTTTTTTTTTTTTAATAAAAAAAACAATGTAAAACGTCTATTAGAGATCTTTTAAAATGCTATTTTGATGTAAATATCTATTTCTAAAGGCCAAACACATCTTCGCCCAGTGTCACATACCACAGAATGTACAGCCTGAGCTCGCTTGCAAAGCCCATCTGTAGAGTTTGGTCATCATAAAACCACACGTAACAAAAACATATTACAGTTGTTGGTATTCTTGCAGTTTTTAAACATTTAATTTTTTTTACAGTTTTTTTTTTTTAACCATGATCAGGCCAGACAGAGCTTCTCCAAGGACGTTTACAAATGTGAGCTGTATTCGTTATTATTCTGGGTTCTGAATAACACTGGCTAAATCTAAATCTACAAATATGTATTAATGCAAATGTGATGAAGATTTACCAATGAATGGAAGGAGAAATAATGCAGATTTATGCAGTGAGGTCACCTTCTGTATGTCCCATGTGTATATCTCCCTGTGCCTCTTGATATGCACTAATGTTGTAAATGCCTTCAAATAAGAGACTTGTCTCTGACTTATAGTGAGAGTTTTACTGCTTCACATCAATGAGTTGATGACACATTGTTTTTTTTATTGTTGACGCAACCTGTCTACGTTAGTCCCATGCTCTCCTGCAGAACCCACATTTCATGAATAAACTCAGATATAGTGGAATATTGCTGATATTACCAGTTTTTTTTAACATACTGTTGTATTTTTAATTTTTTTAATACATTTTTCCCACGTGGAGTGTAATAAATGAGGGTGAATTATTGGTTAGTCTCATACAGTAACTGTGTCCAGGGACTTTATCACCGACCACGATTGTGATCGCCATGCTCACATCTGAATGACAACACAGTTGATGAACACAATCAGATGAGAAGCGTGAGAAGCGTCACACCGAGCTACGGCACTCATTTGCCCGATGAATGCACAGCCCCTCCAACATGGTGGCCTTTGGGAAGGTTGTGGCATTCCAGCAGCCGCATAAAGACACTCCCGACTGAATCAATCATTGCTAAACATCATCTTTATGTCCTGTTTGTTGCAACACTCATCTACGTACACGAGCCAAACATGATTCATTTATTCAACTCTTTCAGATGTTAGAGGTACTGGGTAATCATCCCAACCACCCACATCATCTGTCCATTCGTTGACACACCTGTGACATCTTTGTGCATAGACAAGATACTGCCACGCCTCTTACCTGTGTCCTGTCGAAACTGGTGCATGGACTGCAGGTCGATGATGTATGAAGAGAGCTGGGCATCCACCTGCCCCAGCACTACAGTTCCCCGGGCATCCCCCTTCAGTACATTCTCAACATGGTGGCAAACCGCTGCACTGTAGGGCCTCCAGCGCCCATGTTCATTCAGCCACTCCCAGACCACCACCCTGGCCAGGTTCTGAGGAGGGTATCCCAGTCCGTTGCCGGGCAGCAGCAACCCTGATCCTGGACGAGCCATCTCCTTTGAGGTGTCTGCGCTTTAGCTGCTGGCTACGTCCAGGGCTACAACAGCACTGCAACCCTGCCAGTCAACTGACACACTGGAACAGTTTCATCAGCGGCAGACAGAAAAAGCTTGAATCAGCGATTAGTATAGTACTCCTCAATTATCTCATGCTGCTTTCACGCGAGCAGCTCTGCTGGAGTCATCGTCTACAGGTGCTTTGTGACTGCTGGCTCTTTGATCAGCCAAAAGCAGCCTAGCTGTCCTCTGGTGTCTTGTCGTGTTTGAAGTGGCAGACGTTGAAGATGATGATGAGGATGAGATTTGCAGCTGTGGCAGTCTCAGTGCTTTACAGCCGACCACAGCAGATCAGCAGCAGGTAGAGAGGAGACACACTCTAAACAAAAGCACAGGAACAGAAACACACTGGTAAACAAATGTGATTCATCCCAGACATTTCTAAAACAGTCAAGCACTGTTTCAGAGAAGCTCATTGCTGTGCCCATTAGTGGCCTGTGCCGCTTGGCAATTCTGTTTACACTGTTTAAATTGCAGTGACAAATGTATATGAGCTGTTTCAGCGGAAAAAAATTATTGTGATTGTCATCAGATTGGTGTAGCGGGGACAGAGCGGTGTACATCAACAGCCAGACGCGATCATAATCCCAGCAGGCAGAATACCACTCTGACATTTTGCACATAGAAAGCTGTTCAGGTGCAGTACATGCAAAGCGAGGGACATTGTCTTTGTTGCTTCTATGCTTGATCACGGTATTTAATCTTACGGCTCATACTGAATTGTTTTTCGTATAGCATGCACAACACGCACAAATTGATTCTGGCGATACAGACCTGTAGGCTGCAGTTGTGGTGCTGGTACCACACATCTGTCAGGTATAGGCTGCATATCACAGGCTCCGGGTCGAAAATCTGATTGCAAAAGAAAGAAAAAAAACGAGGTGCGAATCTCTGAAACGCACCTGCCTTTTCACATCAGGGATTTGTACGTTTTCTCTTATCCTTAAAGTCCACCTCCTACAGCTCCAATGGTGGTATTGCAGAAAACCAAGACGTCGTTTGGCCGTGGACCTGCTTCAGACTACACACCAGCTTGTTGGTCTGCTGGGTTAAAGTGAATGCATGCCCCAGTTGCACGGTTGTCAGTGTGTGAGGTGCAGAGCCATTCCGCTGTAGACGCGCATTTCTGCCTGTTACGCCAAACAGCATGCATTAACATCGTAAACACGTATTTTCATGCCGCCCGCAAATTACGCACAGATTTCCAGAAGCACCTGTATGGGTCGCCGTCGAAATCCCCCTTGGTGTCAATTACGTCAAAACATAACGATACAACTTCCGCTATCTGGTTTCTAAATAAAGCCCCTGCTGACACATGGTTTCACTTGGAACAGAGTGAGGAGGAAGAAGTAAAGAAACACACTCATCCCCCCAAACATTTCCATCTTACTAAATGGTCAGGGAGAAATCTGACTCCCTCACGGACATGTTAGTCTTCAACGGGTAAAGATTAGATATACAGACATATTTGTTTTTGGTGTTGACACGGCTTCCAAATAGTAAAAAGGATGAAAAACAAAAGCATTTATTTTTTATTGGTGGGCTATTATTGGTCTTCTGATGCCTTATTTGACTCTTCTTCATTGAAATGAGGTTGCTGATTTATTTTGCTACATAATAATACAACATTTCTTAAGAACTGTAAACAACAATACAACCTACATATGGATGATGGGGATTTGTAATATGCAGACGCAGATTATTTGGTTAGATGCTTTTGAAAGTAAGCAGAGAGGTGGAAGTGTCTGAATTCAAATTGTAAAGAAGATGTCATGGTTGAATGATGTGGATATTTTTGCTGGTGATAACACAGTCCCATCTGGTGGCAAAATAATGTATCTGCACACTTATATTTAGTGAATGTGGACTTTGACAGAATATGAACTGTACAGAATAGAAGTATTTTATGAAATATTCCCCTTTGTTAAAATGCAGGGTATGCTTTTAAATTGGCTTAATCAGCCAGGTTCACTTGCTAGCTTCATATCGTATACTACTCTGCACGACAGACGCAAAATCCCCCCCCCCCCCCCCCCCCCCCCAGTGCATGTAGGTTTCTTAGGCTACAAGAAAGGCAAAGATAAAATCTTTCTGATGAATCTGGGAGAGACCACGATGGCGAAGGATCATCCACTTCAAATCCTACCAACGGCATCAATTATCTGGAGAAGAGCACCATCGTGTGGCCGTTTGGTGTTAGTAAACCTTCTGCAGGAAACTAAACTCTAAAGTTAGTGTCCAACTTTGTGGAATAATTTGAGAGGTATTTTTGCAGAGCGACTGGTTGATGATGTGTTTTTACCAATTAATTTGGCAGTATTTAAAGTAAATAAAAGTAACTGCACCTTTACCAGCTACATCAGTGCTGCTTACATATACATTATCCTGAAATAGGCCAGTCTACATAATGGGTAGCCTAATTTGTAGGCACTTTTAGCACATGCACATACACGGTAGTGTGTTTTACAAAAAAGTGTGAGGCTCAGAATGCTTATAGTTGCAGATCAGTGCTGAGCTTTTTTCTCCTTGAGAGTCAGTTGCAATACATTTGCTTCATGTGCAATTTTATTGTGTTAGCAAATGAAAAAAACTGTAAGATGCTGATGTTAATGCCAGTAACATTAGTTATGAAGTGATACAAAGTGAGAGTACTGAGCACAGACTTATTTCCTCAGTTATGGACCCTGAGTAAAGGTGGTTTCATGAGAGATTTGACGAATTTCAAAAATCTGACTTAAACCAAATTATGTCTTTAATCAATGCTTGAGGGCAGATTTGACCCCATAAAGCTGATACTTTTCTGCAAGTGTTATTATTAAACACATGGGTGTCAGGTTATAAGAAACTACATTAAAAGGGGAATTTAAGAAAATATGCAAAAATCGAGAAAATGGAGTAAAATACATTGAAATTCCTTAAAATCAAGCAACGCGTTGTTTAATAACATCCAAATACGCAAACATAGAATACAACCGTTTGTTCTTTTTCAGTGAAAATTGAATTATTTGATTTTAATTACATATTGCTATTATACAAATATACATTGGAATATACAAAAGCATAGGATATTTGAACAGTGTTATTAGATCCTACATCATTCATGGACATATTCTATATGAGATAACATCATTGGCTTGACCTCAAAAAACACCTTGAATTATATTATAAACATCATTAAAAGAAATCAACTGGAACATGTTTGTTAGCACAGTTTAATAAGTCAGTCAAACAAAAACTGTTGGTTGCAGTCCGTCAGTTGGAGTCCCAGCGTAGCTGGGCAGTGTGAGGCTCACAGAACTACATATATGAAGAGCGCCATGATGGCAGCACTGATCAGCCCAGAGATAGGAACCGTCACAAACCAAGCGATGAAGATGTTCCTGAACAGGCGCCAGTCGACTGATTTCCTGGAGCGCAGCCATCCTACAGCCACCACAGATCCCACCTGCGTCAATGTAAAAAAGCATTGGGTTCATGAATATGCAATACTGTGTTAACACATGCTCAAATCAGAACCTACTTTTGATTATCATACTCTATTTAGGACGACGTTTGAGAGTTTTAAGTATCGTTACCTTGCAGTGGGTTGTGCTGACAGGAAGACCAACATTGGATGCCACAACAACTGTGAGTGCTGATGCTAGCTCAATGCTGAATCCACTGAATTGGAATAAAACATGTTAGTACGCTTATACTATCAAATATATTAGAATTGTAGTTGTTATAGGATATAAATGTGTGGCATACCTGGAGGGTGTAATGGGTGTCAGGTCTTTGCCGAGGGTTTGCATCACTCTACGTCCCCATACCCAGAGTCCAGCGCAGATGCCCACTCCGCCGTAAAGAAGCAGCCAAATGGGGGTAGGTGCGCTGGACACCACAGAGCCGCTCTCATACACAAGCCAGAGGGCCACCAGTGGACCAATCGCATTGCTAGTGATAGAAATGGTTTATGTTACAACTCAGAAACAGCACATGCATAAATTCCTCAGGAGAAAACCCCCCTTGCCTACCTGACATCGTTCCCTCCGTGAGCAAAAGAGCCAAAGCACGCTGTGAGTATCTGCAGGAACTGGAAAAGCAAGGAGACGGCTGGTTGGTCGACCTCCAGCTCATCTTCTTCCAGAGCGATGTCCCTGCCAGCTTCCTGAGTCACGTTCTCTTCCTGAACTGCACTTCCATTGGTCACTGCTGAGCTGTAGCTGCTGTAACTGCTCACCCTCGGTCTTCCTTGCAGCTCACCATCCTGGTCCTTGTGTTTAGGATCTCCTTGAATGCCATAAATTGCCATGGTGTAGGAGGTGTAGCTGTTGTTCCTCCTAATGGGTCGCTCCTCTGTATCACTGTCACCAATGCAGTCACCGACCTTAGTCACATGAAGCTTGTGGAGCAGGTCTTTGTAAAGGCCAGAATCTTTGTGGATCGTGTGGGACCGTCCACTGTGAGGATCAGTGATCATCATGGGGCCAACAGTGCCATTTAGACCTATGAAAATTAAAAAAATATTGTAATTTAATTGGTGAACTTAGTCAGAATTACTTGTAGTTATATAACCAGTGAGGTCAATATTTAAACATTTACAATTAATACGAATAAAGCGTAAATTAGGTCATTCATTTCAAGCCATTCATTTCTCACCATTACTGAAATCCAAGTCTTTGGTTTCCATGTCATTGTTGTCCAAGTCGGCTTCCTCTGAGCCTCCAAGTTTGAAAGCCACCTTCTCACTGTCTGCTGGCGGAGTCTGGTGTTTCGGGTCACGCGGTGTTGAGGGCTGCTCTGCTGGCGCACGTTTGCTGGAGTTCTTCTCCATTAGTGGAGTTTCACAGGGAGCAGCAGCTGTTTCTCCTGAATTACATGACAGTGTTCAACTGAGATCAAGTGGCACACATTTCAGGCAAGGCTTATTCAAGCTTGTTTGTGCAAGACAAAGAGTTTAACTTCAAAATATCCTGTTAACCATCAATATAATTTCAGCCAAAATAACTACATTTTTCATTACAGAGCAAAAAAACATTTGTTTTGCTAAAGTGCAAGATAAAGAGTAAGATTAACTCACGTTTGATTTTCTTCTTCAGGTATGGACAGACAACGAACCAAACGACCAAGGCTGTGATGAAGCCAGAGCCCAGCGCAATGCACAGTGTACCCCACCATGGCACTCCGTCAAAACCCAACACTGTTCACACGAGACGGGAACATGAGAGAGAACTCTGTCTCAGATAAGGTGAAACAGAAACTTAATTGCTTCTTTCATTTATTCACAACTGATGCTGCGCCTTTCAAAACAGTGAGAAAAGAATCTGTTAGTAGCCTACTTAAACATTCCCATACTGTTTAGCCTACATTTAGAGACATTGTAACATCTCTGACATATGGTATCGTGTTATTGTTCCAGGAAAAAAAAAAGTGATATGTTTTCCAAAGTAACCACGCCTCTTCCTGTCTCAAGAGTTGTGGTCAAAATGTCTCAACGGCCTGCTCCAATGTATCAGTATGCACTTCGAGACAACAGTATCAGCAAGAGGACACACTCCTCCAAGCAGATAGTGTTCAAAAGAGCAGCCTTGCAGTCAAGTGATTATATGCTCACTATAATATTCTTTCAGTGCTTGCACAGAATAACTTAATTGTCGTTGCTGTAACTGCTTGAATTAGATGGCTCAAGGAAGGTTAGTATGACAATATTGAATTTTCCCTCAGACACAACTTACCTGTTTGCTCATGTAGACAACAGCAGGTAAACAACAAACAAGAAGCCACACAGTGAAAGAAGGGGCTTTCATTATCAACATATATGTGAAGCCATGATGGCCACAAACATTGTTGATTTACATCAAATAATGTATTTCTGTACCTCTGTATCAGAAACAAAACGTTGGCTGGAACGTGTGTGTGTGTGTGTGTGTGCACTCTGCTGTATTACTCTGTAATTTTGCATTGCAGGAGTTACGTTGTTATATCTCGTGACCCACACACACACCAGCCTGCAGCCTTCAGTGAAGGGCCCAGGCCAGTTGACTTCTTGATAAGTTCAATCCTGCAAATGAAACAAAGGAGTGGAAATCGTCCATTTAATAGTTGTTTCTTTCTCAAAAGTCCCATTCAACGGGTTTTACTTTATTCTTGCGGTGTTTGGTGGCTTCAGTGTTCTGCAATTCTGTCTTAATTAGGGTCTGACTGTTTTATCAGATGGTGTTATTTTAAAGAGAACAGTTCATCACAAATAAATGTCAGGGTATACGTGTTTTTGGTAGATGAAATAATGTCCAAAATGACAAAAGAAACAACGATTTCTACAGTTTTTTAAAATCGAATGTTTCTTCTTTGTTTGTCACCTACTTTGTCCTAAGAAGACTGTCATCAAGTCTCCTCTGTGTCTCCTGTGACATTTACTCAGACCTCATGTTGCTCCAGCGATTTCAACAGCTGCTGCGTGAATCAAAAGAAGCGTGGGTGTAGCATGTGGACGTGGTACTCACTTGGTGCTCCTGTAAACATGATGGAGAAGAGGTTGGTGCCCATAGTGATGGCGTAGAAGATGGGAAGAGCTTTGAGGCCGTTGGGTACAGGGTCAGCCTGTGGAAATCGATGTATGAGCGCAGGAGTTGCTAGTAGTTCCAACAAAGAGACATTTCCCTTCTAAACTCCTTTGGTTGGGGCTCGACTGTTAGGTTGGGAACCACTGGATTAAACTACCTAACAGTATGTAAATGCTGCCTGAACACTGACCCATCAGTATTAAACATCTAATAATGTCTCCGGAGACTGATTCCTGCAGAATAAGAACTTTCATTTGTAATATTAAAATACATTATGATAATAGTGCCAATGTACGTACATGAAAGTATCATTTTGAATGAAGGACTAATGGCTTCAAATAACACATTTCAACCATGTACACTGGCTAGTGATACGGTAACGTTAGGCTTACCTTGCTCAGAATGAATTTGCGAACAAAATAGAAGAGAATTCCTGACATGATGCCTGACAGCATAGGTGACAGGAACCAGGATGCCACTTTGGAAAGGAAAGACATTTGAAATAACATTTATTGTTGAGCTTTTAGCGACACTTGTATTTCACACTAAACAGATACTTGGTTAAATATATGAGCGACAACAACAACATATATTCACCAATGCGCAGTAGCTCCATCCATTTTACCCCTTGGTGACCTCTGGCTACCATGGAGAATCCAATTGTTGCTCCAACAATGCAGTGGGTTCCAGAAATGGGGAGCTTCAGGAAAGATGCAACCAGCTGCCACACAGCAGAGCCTGTAGGACAAAAACATGAGCAAGGCCTGTTCTGTCTATGTTCTGTCTATGTCACATGCATATGAGTGCTTACCAAACATTGCACTTATCGATCCTGCCATCAGGACGTGTTCAGAGCCGTTGTACATCTGGACGTCAATGATGCCGTTTCGGATGGTCTCGCTGACTTTGGCCCCCAGCAGCACCGAGCCCAACGTCTCAAAGACGGTAGCCAGGATGCAGGCCTGACGCAAGGTGACCACTCCGGAGCCCACTGCAGTACCGAAGGAGTTTGCCACATCATTGGCCCCCACAGAGAAAGCCAGGATGAAGGCTATGATGAAGCCTAACACCAGCAGCCACAAGTAGCCTGACATGGTGGACTGGGAGGCCAGAGCTATTGTAGTGCCAGCAGCCAGGGTTGCTAGTGTCGTTGTATCCATCACGACTTCAAATTCAATTTAATTAAAATTAGAGTTCAACCAAGCCAATGGATTGTGGTTTAATGGTGACGTATGAGGTAATATGTGTTTATAAATAAATTTCTACCACAAAAAATATTAAGTTCCTTTCCCCTTAGTTTACTTCCAATAGTACTAATGGGAAGAAATCAAAATGTATTGCTAGCTAGGTATGTAGGGTTTGTGCGTAGGCTTCATCATAAAATGACAGCTTAGAGAGACGAGAGAGACGTCCATTGCGGCAGCGAGCCTCTGATGATACACACTGCAAAAGCACATAAAATACCCAAGTTAGTGGTTAATGCTCCTTATTTACTGGTTCAAAAACAAAGTTGAGTTACATATTAACAAGAACCAAAATAGCTGACAAGACCAAACAGCGTATATCATTTTGTTCTGCATGCATGAGTTATTACGTTGTGGCAAAGGGAAGTGGTTATGGGAAAGTGTTTTATATCAGTAGTAAGTCATTAGGGTGAGCCACAATAAAGGCATCAAATTGCTCTAGAGCATAATATTACTGTAAACGTATCTGTCTGAACAGGAGGTAATAGAGACCTGAGTCAATTATAACATGAGATGAAGTGGGCGTATATAACGAAATTATTTTTATGACAAAACAGAAGAGTAAATTATGCAATGTACAGTTTTTACAAGTATTCATTTCCCACCGTATACTACAGAATGCTCTCATACTTTAAGGGTTGTTGAAGTGAATCTGGTACCCATTGTTATTATTGTTATCATTTGAATGATGTTGGACATAGGGCTGTATACAACAGTGTAGGATTTGCTAGGATTTGCTTTTGTTAAAATATAGCTCAATCAAATGAAAATCCGTGAATGGCATTCATTTATTTAATTTATTTAAAAGGGACCATGTACAGTTTAAACATCAATGTCTCCATTCGATGCACTGTACCAGATTGTAGCTTAAGCTAATTTGCATCTGCAGTCCCTTGGCAGGTCAAACAAGGACAAGACAACCACACAGTAAAAGAAAAAGACAGAATACAGAGATACACCACAAAAAACATTCAAGACAATACAACGCTACACCCAAATAGCACATCATAAATGAATGTGTGTCAATAAAATCAAGTCATAAAAGACCACAAGAATGCAGTAATAATTTGACTTTGATGACTTAAATGTGTCCGTGTAGCAACAACAAACAGGTTCACAATGAGCGTCGCAACATTTTAGTAGCTTCTAAAATGCCAGGTGCGTTGTACAATCACAAAAAGAAATCGACTTAAAAATTCGAAAAGCTGCAAGTAATAGGATCTTCATTTTGAACAAATGTAACACCAGTATAGAAAACAGCGGAATGCTAATCTTCTAAACTGAGATTGCATAATAATTCAAATGGATCCACATGACAGGAGAGAAACAGAAGAAGAAATGCGAGAGAAAATAAAGTCAAATACTTACATATGTGACCAAACTGAAAGTTTTCCGCTGCGTGTTTTGGGCCAACGCACCTGGTGTGTGCTGTTGCGAGGTGATCGAGGAACAGCCTTGTGCAAATTGAAAGGATGGTATTTACTGTTGGAGGACGGCAGTTCGTAACGTTTGCAGGTTCCTGTTGGAGGTCGGTTTATATAGTGAGCTGGTTGAGTACACGCCTTTCCGAACCGGTCATGAGACCGCTGTTGCCTAAAGCTAATGTTTAGCTTGTTTGTTGGCAGGGAGAAATAATTACAGTTGTCTTTGATTACGTTGTTTGACTGCATATGAGCCCCAAATCCCAATTTGTGTTTTTCCTCACCACCATGGAGACACACAGATGTCTATTGTTTTGCTTAAATATATCTTCTTGTTTCTAAAGCAACATATTTCAGGCTGCAGTGTGTTTATGGTAATCAAGGTTTATTATTGTAACATTATGTGTAATATTCACAGAATTGGATACTATGTATAGTTCTACTTATTTCGTGTAAATAAATACAAATAAGAAAGACAATGTGCATGTGCGACTGCCGACCCACTCTGGCCTCCACTCTGGTGCCACCTATTGGCCAAACATAATAGAAGGTTTTAAAAGAAAAAGGAGTCTCTTTTTTATTGTGTTTATATATTTGATTTTAATTTTATTGAGACAAATAATATCAACGACATACATACATGCTATTATTGAGCTTATATACTAGATCTCTCTCTCTCTCTCTCTCTCTGCATGTCACGATGTCAATGTTAAAGAATTCTCACCACAGAAAAATGTACTTTGCCACATATTGATGACACTGAACTAAGGTTTAGATGGAGGATCACCTGTAGTATGTATAGCTCATTTGGCAAGTGTAGCTAAGCAGTATGTGAAACAACAGTCTCAAACTATGTTACTGATTTACCTGTTATTCACCATTCACCTGTCACTTTACTGAGAAGCTCCACAAAACTGTGAGGCCGCTTTCAACATCAGCAAAATTGTCTCTTTTTTGAAATGCTACGCTGCCTCCAAATCTGCTGATGGGTTCCTCTTCATTACTCATTTATTTAGTTCCTGCAGATTCAACCCGTGTGCACAAATGCTACCTGTGTGGAATATGTTGACCTCTCCAAAGCATGGGACAAGTGCAAAGGGAAGTGACTCACAACTCTACTGAAAAGAAGGTGACAGACGCAGTCAGCACACTTTAACCTGCACCACCACATGCTGTTTATATGTGCTTCAGATCATGTTAAAAGGTGACAATGAGCACTTATAACCACGCCATTTCATGTTGGTAAACTGATGTTGGAAACAACAGTTTCAAATGTTCTGTAGCATTTTGTCAAGTAGCAAATAGCTTTATAGATATTTAGATTATCAATAGACATTTATGTCATCACTTGTTCAATGTTTTTTAACATATAAATAATATCCCTGCCAGCTCTGAGATACCAAAAATACAGAAACACAACACATAACAAAACAGTAAAGTGAGAAACAAACACACAAGGGGGAAACAAATCTACATTGGACTCTCTCTGGGCATGCCCATACACTAGTTGTGCATACACATGTCATCATACCGGTACTATACAACACTACTCACATTGTGTACATGGTACATATTCACCCACAAACATAAATGCTGCAATCAGCTACGAGCATTGTGTATACATGTCCGTTATCCACCTACAACTTGGTCGAATTCATTTTTGAAGGCGGTTTCTTTAGTTGCTTTGAATAAGCTTAAACATATGTATTATGATACATGG